>NC_091821.1:266607676-266916218 GCF_038994185.2 Dermacentor albipictus
TTCTACGACCTGCCACTCCCAAGGCGGTAACAACTTGGTTGGATGCATTAGGCTGAGCTCGAGGAGTGGGACACGCATTTCATTACTAAGCTCCCTCACAGGAAGCGAGAAAGGCTGTCTTACAGAGGGACGGTTATGGAAAAATGTAGCACATGTCATATCGTTAACAGTGTTAAAACATGGATGTTGATGATTGGAGTGTACTTTTAGGAAATATGTAAGGCTGATGTAGGTTCTCTGTAGATGGAGGGACCATTCATTTGATTCCGCGTATAAGCTTTCAATCGGGCTTGTTCTGAAAGCGCCACTGGCTAAACGGATACCTAGATGGTGGACAGGATCTAGGATCTTTAGTGCGCCCGGAGCGGCAGAGTTATATACGACGGCACCATAGTCCAATCGTGATCGAATTAGGCTCTTATAGACATTCATCAGACACCTCCTGTCGCTACCCCATGCTGAGTGGGATAGAATTTTAAGCAAGTTCATTGTCCTTAGACATTTTTCTTTAAGATATTTGATGTGCTGTAAAAAAGTGAGCTTGGAGTCAAGTATAATACCTAAAAATTTGTGTTCTTTGTTGATAGGTATTTGATGTCCACCCAGTTGAACACAAGGATCTGGAACCAGGTCTCTCTTTCTAGTAAAAAGAACACAAGAGCTTTTGTGGCGATTGATTTTAAACCCGTTTTCGTCTGCCCACTTGGAAGCCTTGTTCAAGCCCTGCTGTACCTGTCTCTCACATACTGTGAGGTTGCAGGATTTGAAGCCTATTTGTATATCGTCTACGTATACGGAATAAAAAATGGCCGGTGGCAGTGAAGCACGTAGTGTGTTCATCTTAACGATAAAGAGAGTGCAGCTGAGCACGCCTCCCTGGGGTACACCAGTTTCCTGCGTAAAGGGACGTGACAGTGCGTTACCGACTTTTACTCGGAAGGTACGATTTGACAAATAGCTCTCAATTGTGTTCAGCATATTTCCACGGATGCCAATTTCCCACAGGTCTCGCAAGATCCCGTAACGCCATGCCCTGTCATATGCCTTCTCCATATCGAGGAATATCGATAGGAAAAACTGTTTATGTATAAATGCATCGCGGATATTTCCTTCAATGCGCACAAGGTGATCGGTAGTCGACCGCCCTTCTCGGAAGCCACACTGATAGAGATCGAGCCTATTGTTGAGCTCAAGGAAATGTATAAGTCGGCGATTTATCATTTTTTCAAAAAGCTTACACAGACAATTTGTCAGAGCTATCGGACGGTAACTTGCCGCCAAGGAGGGGTCTTTCCCTGCTTCAGGACAGGAACCACAATCGCCTCTTTCCATGTAGATGGGAGGTATCCCGCAGCCCACAGAGTGTTGAAAAGTGTAAGTAGTGTAACTTGTGTGTCAGTATGTAAGTTTCTGATCATGTCATACATCACTCTCTCAGGTTCCGGTGCGGTGCTATTGCATGTGTTCAAGGCAGCTCTCAACTCGGCAATACTGAAAGGCTGGTTATAGGGTTCATTCTGCCTGGATTTTCTAATTAGTGGCTTACATTCTTCTGTTTGTTTATATTTGAGGAAGGACTGAGAATAATGGGTTGAGCTCGACACGCTCTCAAAGTGCTCCCCAAGTGAGTCTGCCTGATCTTGCAGGGTATCGCCTTGTGTGTTTACCAGAGGGAGTGATTGTGCTTGTCGCCCTATTATCCTAATAACCCTGTTCCAGGCTTTGACCTCATCTGTATAGGAGCTGATACCGGATAAAAACTTCTGCCAACTCTCTCTTCTGGCCTGTCGGCGGGTTCGCCTGCCTTGGGATGTTACTTTTTTAAAATTGATAAGATTCTCCGCAGTGGGGGAGGCGCGTAGCAACCCCCACGCTTTGTTTTGTTTCTTACGAGCGATCCTACAATCGTCGTTCCACCACGGGACACGCCGTTCGCATGCCAATCCATTTACTTGTGATATACATTTAGTTGCGGCATCTATTATGAAGGCTGTAAAATATTGCACGGCAGCATCAATTCCTAACGAGGACATGTCATCCCATGATATACTAGTTAAGTATCGGAATTTCTCCCAGTCTGCTGTTTCAGTCTTCCACCTAGGAGCCTGTGGCGGATATTCATCTTCTTTAAGTGTTCTTAATAGTACGGGGAAGTGGTCGCTTCCGTAAGGATCGTTCGTAACTTCCCATTCTAGTTCAGGCAGTATGGACGGAGAAACTATGCTCAGATCTACTGAAGAAAAGGTTCTGTTTGCTAGGAAGTAATACGTGGGTTCCTTCTTATTCAGCAAGCACGCACCTGAGGAAAGAAGGAACTGTTCAACAAGACGACTTCGCGCGTCTGTACGAGAGTCGCCCCACAGGGAGCTGTGCGCATTGAAATCGCCCAGAACAACATACGGTTCCGGCAATTGATCTATATAGGATTGAAATTCATGTTTCGTTAATTTGTAATGTGGGGGTATGTAAAGAGAGCTAATGGTGATGAGTTTGTTTAGGAGAACAGCTCAAACCGCCACTGCTTCGAGAGGCGTTTGTAGCTGTAAAAGTTGGCACGCAATGCTCTTATGGATAACAATGGCGACACCGCCCGATGATGCGACAGCATCATCGCGATCTTTGCGAAAAGTTATGTACTGTCGGAGAAAGTTTGTGTGTTTGGATTTTAAGTGTGTTTCCTGTAAACACAGCACTTTTGGATTGTGTTGGTGGATGATTTCCTGCACATCATCAAGGTTTCTAAGAAGACCTCTGACGTTCCATTGTATGATTTGTGTATCCATATTTAGAGTAAGTTGGTGCTGTGTGTACGGAAACGGAAAGATGCCTTAAGATTACAGAGCTCTTTCGAGGCCCTGTAATCGGGGTTTTGCTCTTTCTGAAGCGTTCGAGTGAACCTCGCCGCTCCTTAGGCGCTTGGTGCGCCTTGAGGGTAGGTGTAGTGTCCATTGCCTCGTGTGAGGCGCCGGACACGTGCTCCTGTGAGCGAGAAGTTACTAGAGAGGGTGCCGCCTTGGAGGGCAAGACCCCTGCACCCACCAGCCCGGAGGTCGATGGGTCTCCCTGAGGGATTTGGCTGCGCCGGCTGTTGCCAGCGCAGGAAGGGGCCGGGGAGGCCGGGGCAGCCTCGGCTGCGCCAACCTTCGGGGTCGATGATCCCTCATTCAGGTTTGACAGAGCAGCGCTAGCTGCAACCGCCGCGGGGGTAGATGGCGTAGCTGCCGACTCACTGCCTGTGGGTCGGACAGCCGCCGGAGGCCGTTGTGACGCTGCCCCCTGACGCACCACTTCGGCGAAGCTTTTCTTTGGCAAGTATGCTACCCGCCTGCGTGCCTCTTTGAATGATATGTTTTCCTTTACTTTGATTGTGACTATGTCTTTCTCTTTTATCCAGGACGGGCACGACCGCGAGTATGCGGCGTGCTCGCCTTCACAGTTTACACAATGGAGTGTTCACGCAAGCTTCAGAAGTATGTTCGTGTGCACTGCACTTCGCACAAGCTTGACGTCCTCGGCAGCTCTGCGAACTGTGGCCGAAGCGTTGGCATTTGAAACATCTAAGCGGATTTGGCACATACGGTCTAACACGGAGCTTGATGTACCCGGCCTCTACAGACTCGGGCAGAATACTTGAGCCGAAAGTCAATATAAGGTGTTTGGTCTTGATTTCTTTGCTGTCACGCCTGGTCTTAATTCTTTTAACATTGATAACGTTCTGGTCACTGAAGCCCTCCAAGAGTTCATCCTCAGTGAGCTCCAGCAAGTCGTCGTCCGAGACAACACTGCAGCTTGTGTTCATGGTACGGTGCGGGGTTACTGTTACTTGGGTCTCCCCAAATGACACAAGTTTCGGCAGCTTCTCATACTGCTTCTGATTTTGGAGCTCCAAAAGGAGATCACCACTTGACATTCTCGACACCTTATAACCTGTACCGAAACCTTCGGTCAAAGACTTGGAAACAAGGAACGGTGAAATGGATCGCACTAGTTTGTCTGGCTTTTCTGAGTGAATCACGTTGAATCGAGGAAAGTTGTGGACTTGTCGTCCGAAAAATTGAAAGAGATCTTCGGTGCGCCCTCGTTTCTGAGGGCGATCAGTAGGTTTGGGGAAAGAAGTTTCCATGAAAATGTATAAAAATTCGGCAACAGCGCCGACCGCCCACCACGGAGCCCAACGAGGGGACGCGGCAGAGCTTGCATGCAAGTCTGCACGACGCCAGCCGTACGCCGCCACTATAACCAAATATGGTGTACCCAAGATTGGATAGCCACACAGGGTTAACCCTTGCCGCCAAGAAGAAGGAAGTGAATAGAAGAGAAGAGGAGACAGGAAAGGTGGAAAGTAAGGGAAAGACGAAGTTTGTAGGAAGAGAGAGACAGGAAAAGGCGACTGCCGATTTCCTCCAGGTGGGTCAGTCTGGAGGTGCCGTCTATGTTATGCCGAGGCCGAAGAAGTGTGTTGCCTCCGCCGGGGGGCCTTAAAGGTCCAAACACCCAGCATAGGCTCAACCCCTAGGATCCCCTTTTCCCCAGACACGGCTAGGCCGCGCACGGCTACACGCGGAAGGGTCCAACCCCCATGTGCTCGGGTACGTGGTGTCGCAACACACCAAACGCCTGCTTGCGCAGACGCCCCTGCGGGGAGATAACAATTATAGTCCCTGAACTGGATTGTTGTTCACGAACTGGATTGATTGTTCACGAGAAATCGAAACACATATTCAATAATTAAAACATCACTAGTTCTTAATTACTTCACAACACATATCTTGCAATTTACGAACTATTAGCCGGTGAACTTGCAAGGCGTATCCACTTGGAATGAATTTCCAGAGTGAAGCCAGTTTGTAGATATGCGCCATCGAGCTTGCCGTAAAAGTGCACCATTGTTCCACTTGCTTTTTCAACAAAACGCTCTTTTATGCATTAAAGCATACAGTTTACTGGAACACCCATGTATTTCGTCCTACACTTAGGGAAATTCTATCTCGAAACTGGTGTCATCTTGGAGATTCATTTCCAGCGTATGGATCTTCTAAGCTCACCGGCTACAATTAGCAAATTGCAATATCTGCTGTAATCTGTAGTTCATCAAAGTAATTTGTGAGCTTTGTTAATTAGTTGGATATTTGTTTCGATTTCTCGCGCTAGTAACGTGCGCCTCGTCGAATAATCCAGCTCAAGGAAAAAAATTGTGCTGTCTAAAAATTCCGGAAAACAAAAATGATCAACCCGTATAGGCAGTCACAAACTTTATAGTGAACAGGGGAGCACGTATCCCATGGTAAATGCACAGCACACTGGCGAGCAGCTAGCGCGCTCGGGGTGCCCGTGGTGCACAAACACACCTACACTAAAACACGTCACATGGGATTGCCCCAAGAGGCCTCCGCACATAGACAGCCCCATAATACACCAACACCCACTAATGAGGAATAGGCAGTGGAAGGCATGGCTTGTGGACGAGGGTCGGGGGAGCCGATTGGCTTTTCTGGACCAAGCCCAGCGAGCCGCTCGTGCCAGTGGGGCCCTGGAACAGGGTCCCTAACCACCGTGCCTTACTTTAATTATTTTCAATAAAGTTTTTACTTACTCGTAGTTTGCAGGTTTAGCGGGTGCACTCTCTGATCGCATTCGCGCATTGTCTGCCAAAGTCTACAGCCAGACCTTAATGCGCGTGCGAATGAGACCGTATGCACCGTCATTTCCAGATTCCATGCGGTGATGGCGGTAGCAGACGGCGCGGGAGCGCAACTAGGGAGTGCCTCAGCTAAATCTACAAACCACGAGACTGTGCTAGCTGCCCGTTTACGTTAACCTCAACATTTTGTGGGGTATTCTGGAATGAGAAGGCATATAGGCAACGACTGTATCTAGCTTTTGAGGGAGATTTACCTAGAAAGTGCCGTTTGCGTTGAATGAGAATGGCTGAGGAGCGAGGAGAAAGTTGATATCTCCGAAGGACTAAGACAAAGGCACCCTGTATCCCCACTGTTTATGATGTAATGGTAAGATTGAAAAGGGCGCTAGAAGGGATCATCATCATCAGCCTAACACTCCGAAGGTTAGTTCTTGTAGTAAAACATAAATACCCAAGAAAGTGGATGAGAAAATGGCGCCGCGGTTGCTCAATCGGTAGAGCGTACGTCACACGCGTAATGCAAGACGTGGGGTCGTTCCCCACCTGCGGTAAGATGTTTTTTTCATCCACTTTCATTTCCATTGTATTATCATTTCTTTAATTTAGTTAGTAAGTACAAGTAATTTCCTCCTGTGTTCTCCTTGGTGTTACTGTTCATTGGCGTCTTATGATATATGATTACTAAAAATCGGGCCCTCCGGTTAACCCCCTTGCTTCTAGTTCATATATACATCACTCATTTGATCAACCAATGGCTCTCAGTCCCCAGCAACTGCGGAGCACCTGACCATTGTGGCGGTCAGATCTGTAACGCTGCAGAGGGTGCTAAGGATCTCTTGACCCGGACAGGCCGCCAATGGAAACTGACCCTTGCAACCTTTAACACCCGAACTCTGTCGAGTGAGGCTAGCTTAGCAGGACTCTTTGAGAAACTATCAGACATTGTTTGGGATATCATTGGGCTTAGTGAGATTAGAAGAACTGGTGAGGCTTGTACAGTGCTGACCAATGGCCATGTCCTCTGCTATACATGTCTCCCAGATAAGAAGCAATATGGAGTAGGATTCCTTATCCATAAGCACATAGCGGGCAGCATTTACAAATTATACAGCATTAATGAGAGGGCAGCAGTAGTCGTAAGCAAACTTAATAAGAGGTATAGAGGTATTAAAGGTAGTACAAGCCTACGCTCCAACATCTAGTCATGATGATGATGAAGTAGATCAGTTTTATGAAGATGTTGAATGAGCGAAGAGAAAAGTGCAAACTCAGTATACTGTAGTAATGGGCGACTTCAATACAAAAGTGGGGGAAAAGCAGACTAGTGAACGAGCAATTGGCAACTACGGCATCAATACTAGGAACGCTAAAGGCTGGTAGAATTCGCGAAAAGGAATAAGCTGCGAATAATGAACAACTTCTTCAGGAAGCGTAGCAACAGAAAACGGACCTGGACAAGCCCTAACGGTGAAACAAGAAATGAAATAAATATCATACTTTCTGCCGATCCCAGCATAATGAAGGATGTTGAAGTGTTAGGTAAAGTGCAGTGATCATAGGTTGGTGAGGTCTAGGATTCACTTCAATTTGAAGAGAGAAAGAGTAAAATTAGGAAGAAACAGGCCAACCCAGACGCAGTAAGGAAAATCAGACCAATTCAGGCTGCTACTTGCAAATAAATATGCAGCCTTACAACAGTGAGATAAAGATGACATACAGGTAATGAATGAAACCGTAACTAGGCTGGCTTCAGAGGGAGCAATTGAAGGTGGAGGTAAGGCATCAAGGCAACCAGTAGGCAAGCTCTCCCAAGTAACAAAGGACCTAATAAAGAAACGACAAAAAATGAAAGTGTCCAACTCAAGAGATAAGATAGAATTCGTGGAACTGTCAAAACTGATCAACAAGGAGAAAATAAGGGATATTCAAAATTATAACGTGAGAAAGACTGCGGCAGTTGTAAAAAATAGACGCAGCATGAAATCAGTGACAAGGAAACTTGCCACGGCACAAACCAAGATGTATTCACTTAAAGATAAGCAGGGTAGTATCATCAGTAATCTCGAATGTATAGTAAGAGCAGCGGAAGAATTTTATACTGACCTGTACAGTACCCAGAGGAGCCACGATACCTCCATTCGAAGCAGTAATAAACATATTGCGGATTCTTCTATAACTAGCGATGAAGTTAGAAGGGCCTTGCAAGACATGAAACGGGGTAAAGCGGCAGGAGAAGATGGAATAACAGTCGATTTAATCAAAGACGGAAGAGACATAATGCTAGGAAAACTGGCGGATCTCTATACGAAGTGTCTACTGACTTCAAGGGTACCAGAAAAATGGAAGAATGCCAACATTATACTAATCCACAAAAAGAGAGACGTTAAAGAATTTAAAAATTATAGGTCTATTAGCTTACGCCCAGTATTATATTTATACATGCATATTGCGTGTTTCTTGTGGACGATGCACGCGGGCGCCCCGACGAAGACGACGAACGCTCCCTGGCTCTCGAGCTGTCAGCTGAACTGGCCAGCGTTGCATTATCCTTTGTAAATATCATTTGTAAATAGTCTGCAGTTGTTAATTCTTCGTTCGAGTAACATTTTGGTGGAGGGTGCCGTTGCCCGTCCTCGCGACGGAGCTCCGCAGCGGCCGCACCGTCCTGCTTTCCGCCATGGCTCCCGGTGACACCTCGTCTCCTTCTACTCCTGCAACCCCGCCAACAACGTACGTTACTGTTACCAACCCCCGCGACCCTCGCATATTCTCCGGCAAGATAATGTCGACGTTGAGGACTGGCTCAACCTGTATGAGCGTGTTAGCCAAAACAACCACTGGGACCCTACCATTATGCTATCGAATGTCCTGTTCTGCTTGGGCGGAACTCCTCGTGTCTGGTTCCGGACACACGATGGCGACATCTCTAGCTGGGATGCTTTCAAGAAGCTCAGCGACCTCTTTGGCAATCACACCGGTAGGCAGCTGGCTGCTAAAAAGAGCTTGCTACCCGAGTTCAGTCTTCTACTAAATCGTATGTCTCGTACATACAAGACGTGCTCGCGCTTTCCCGGAAAGTGGACGACCAAATGGTTGAGGTTGACAAAGTCGGCCACGTACTCAAATGGATCGCGGATGACGCGTTCAACTTGTTGGTATTCAACAATGTGTCCACCATCGACGTCATTGTCAAGGAATGCCGCCGCTTTGAGCTCGCCAAAAGCCGCCGCGTCATTCCACACCTCTCCCGGCTCCCTAATATTAACATGGCTGCGACGTCGTCTTGCGTCGACCTGACCGCTTCACCACCCCTAAATGAGCACGTCACACGTATTGTTCGCCGCGAGCTCGAGGCTACAAGTCCTGCGCCGCTCCATCCAACGCCCACTTGACCCCAGCTTTGACCAACCGGCCCCAGCGATCTCTCTCATTCAGGCAGTGGTGCGGAAAGAATTTGCCAACCTCGATTTTCCTGCTTGCCTGCTCCATCTCCCGACCTGACGCCCGACCAGTGCCGACAGCTCCGCCTCACAGTGATCTGTATTCCCTTCCCAGATACCGCAACCCTACCGAGTGGAGAACTCCGGACGATAAGCCCATTTGCTTACGTTGCCTCTGCATTGGCCACGTCGCTCGCCACTGCCACGCCTCCTGGACGTCGCCGTATTTGAGCTCCTTTTCCCCGTCTCCTCGGCCATATGCCGACCCGCGCCGTTATTCGCCTCGCCGTATGCCTCCTACCTCAGGCGCATCCGTCGATGACAGTCTTCCTGCTCACTCGCCGTCACCTCAGCGCCGTCGGTCCCCGTCGACCCAGCCACGCCGCTATTCGTCACCGCCCAATTATGGACCCTCCCGGACGGAAAACTAGACTATGCAGCTCCTAGGGGTAGTGCTGCATTATCTTCGTCGTGTCGAAATCCTCCACTGACGCTCCCAACGAACCAGAACTTACTTGATCACGTCGGTGGTGCCCCTTTGACGGCGTTAATAGATACTGGAGACCAGGTGCCCATAAGGAGTTTTAACCTCCGTTGTCAACTGACGAAGGTTCTCACGCCGCCATCGGCCACTCGAGCCGTGCGCGTGGCCGATGGTAGCACTGTTGAAGTCACTGGAATGTGTACTTCGCGTATCAGTATCGCCGACCGCCACGTTCCTGTTCTTTTTACAGGGCTGACTAATTGTCCCCATGACCTAATCCTCGGACTCGACTTTCTTACGGCGCATTCAGCTTTGATCGACGGTTCTACCGGTACCCTTTACCTCGAACTTCCTCTATACTCGCGCATATTCGTGCCGAACTGCCGATTAACTTTAGTGCGACCGCCTTCGTCCGCCTGCCGCCTAAAGCCTTGACCTTTCGTCGATTTTCTATCATCTTTTCCTGTACCCGATGGTGATTACGTCGCCACACCTGTTCCTGATGTACTTTTGATGCACAATATCACTGTGCCCCATTCCGTCGTCACCGTCGCCGATAACCGCACATGCCTCCCCGTCGTCAATTTTGGCCTGACAATTGAAGTAATACCCCAAGGCATATCGGTTGCAACGCTGCGTGCTATAGAAGATGACCATGTCACGACGTTTTCCGTAGACGTCTGCTCAGATTCTTCACCATGTTCACAGGAAGCTATTTGCCCTGACGCAACATTTCGTCCCATGATTGCTGCGCACCTATTGCCTGAACAAGCAGCAGCTCTGTGTCGCCTTTTGGTTTCCTACCACGACATCTTCGACCTCAACAATCGCCAATTGGGCCATGTTTCAACTGTTACGCATCACATAAATACTGGTGATGCCAGTCTTATTCATCCCCTGCCATATCGAGTTTCTGTTTCAGAGCGCAAGGTTAATCAAGACGAAGTGAAGAAGATGCTTGCCAAAGGTATTGTTGAACCTTCGTCGAGACCTTGGGCGTCGCCCGTAGTACTTGTTAAAAAGAAAGATGTCACATGGCGTTTCTGTGTAGATTATCGTCATCTAATACGCATTACCATCTAATAAGCATTTCTATGGATGAAAAGGATCAAGAGAAGACCGCATTCGTCATCCCTGATGGCCTATATCAATTCAAAGTTATGCTATTCGGTGTATGCAACGCTCCAGCAGCGTTCGAAGTATTATGGACTCTTTAATTCAATGGTTCAAATGGTCAACATGCATCTGCTACCTAGACGACGTTCTCGTATTTTCACCTACAGTTGAGACACACCTTGAGCGCTTATCAGCTGTTGTCTTCCGCGAGGATGGGCTGCAACTAAATTCATCGAAGTGTCACTTCGGTCGTAGGCAGATTACAGTACTGGGCCACCTCGTCAACGCTTCCGGTATTCAACAGACCCAGAGAAAATTCGTGCTGTCACGTCTTTTCCTGTACCTCAGTCTGTCAAAGACGTCCGAAGTTTTGTAGGACTCTGCTCCTACTTCCGTCGCTCGTTAATGACTTCGCAGCAATTGCCCGATCGCTTACCGATCTTCTGAAGAAGGACCTGCCGTTTACGTGGGGCCCCACTCAAACTGCCGCGTTTGCCCAGCTCATCAGCATACTCACCACACCACCTATACTGGCCTACTTTGACCCATCCTCTCCTACAGAGGTCCGTACCGATGCCAGTGGTCACGGTGTCGGAGCCGTCTTATCCCAGCGCCAACAGGGTCAAGATCGTGTTATCGCCTACGCTAGCCGCCTCCTCACAGCAGCGGAGCGCAACTATTCGATTACAGATCCTGAATGCCTGACTCTCGTCTGGGCGGTTTCCAAATTCCGCCCGTACTTGTACGGCACGCACTTCTCTGTAATCACGGACCACCACGCGCTCTGCTGGCTTTTTCTCACTCAAGGATGCTATCGGCCGGCTTGGTCGCTGGACTCTTGGCTGCAAGAATATTCCTATGCAGTCGTGTACAAGTCGGGACGATTCCATCAAGATGCAGCCTGTTTATCACGCTATCCAGTGGACGAACCACCCGCCGACCCTGACCCCGGTGTCGACGCTTGCGTTTTCTCCGTTTTTCAGCTGCTACACGTTGCCGACGGGCAACGCGGTGATGCCACCTTGCGCGCCATCATTGATGGCTTGGAATCTTCGTCATCTGATTCGTCCCTTCACCTGTTTTTTCTCGGAGATGGTGTATTATACCGGCACAATGTACGCCCCGATGGTCCTGCCCTACTCCTCGTCATTCCTAAGCACCTCCGGTCAGCTGTTCTCCAAAAGCTTCACGATTTACCAACGGCAGGTCACCTTGGCGTCTCCCACACCTACGACCGGATTCGCCGACGCTTCTTTTGGCCAGGCCTAGCCCGCTCCATCCGGAAATACGTAGCGGCGTGTGAGAAATGCCAGCGCCGAAAAACACCATCGATGCGGCCTGCCGGGTGCGTTCAGCCGCTCGACATTCCTTCGGAGCCGTTCTTTCGCGTTGGCCTGGACTTACTTGGCCCTTTCCCTCTGTCCACGTCTGGCAACAAGTGGGTTGCTGTGGCGACAGATTACGCCACACGCTACGCCATCACCAGAGCCCTTCCAACGAGCTGCGCCGCAGGTGTCGCCGATTTTCTTTTACGTGACGTGATTCTGCTGCATGGCGCTCCACACCAACTGCTCACTGACCGTGGTCGGACATTTCTTTCTAAAGTCATCGCCGAGATCCTGCAGACCTGCTCAACCAAGCACAAGCTGACTGCGTCTTACCATCCACAGACTAATGGTCTCACGGAGCGTCTGAATGGTACCCTAACAGACATGCTTGCAAAGCATGTCTCGTCTGACCATCCTGATTGGGACCTTGCCCTACCCTATGTCACTTTTGCCTATAATTCTTCGCCTCACGACACTGCCGGTTATTCCCCGTTCTTCCTGTTGTTCGGCGGAGAATCCACATTGCCTCTGGACGCATCACTTCCATCCGCCGCAACAGAGACCAGCGAGTATGCACTTGACGCCATCACCAGGGCAGCCCAGGCATGCGAAATTGCCCACTGTTAGGGTTGGCGTGTGACACCACGTGGCGACAGGAATTTCGCCCGACCTTCGCCCAGGATTCGTCGAAAAGAGGATTGACTTCTCCTGCGAGGGTCAACGTCAGTCAGCTTGCGCACAAAGGGCCTTCTCCCAGGATTCGTCGAAAAGAGGGCTGACTTCTCCTGCGAAGGCCAACGTCAGTCAGCTTGCGCACAAAGGGCCTTCTCCCAGGATTCGTCGAAAAGAGGGCTGACTTCTCCTGCGAGGGCCAACGTCAGTCAGCTTGCGCACAAAGGGCCTTCTCCCAGGATTCGTCGAAAAGAGGGCTGACTTCTCCTGCGAAGGCCAACGTCAGTCAGCTTGCGCACAAAGGGTCTTCTCCCAGGATTCGTCGAAAAGAGGGCTGACTTCTCCTGCGAGGGCCAACGTCAGTCAGCTTGCGCACAAAGGGCCTTCTCCCAGGATTCGTCGAAAAGAGGGCTGACTTTTCCTGCGAGGGTCAACGTCAGTCAGCTTGCGCACAAAGGGCCTTCTACCAGGATTCGTCGAAATGAGGGTTGACTTCTCCTTTCCTTGCTCGGTAATGCAGGAGGAGGGGCCCTTTTTCTGTGCCTGTCACGTGACATCGACGGAAGCAAGATCCCGCCCACACTTGTAGAGAGCCTATTTAAGGGGCTCCGAAATGTACTTTGATATACTTCATGCTTTTCTTATTTTCTTTCAACTACCTTTGAATAAACAGTGCAAGTTTCGCACTAGCAAATCGTCTCGCCCTTGCTCGGTCGCCATGGTCTACCGGATGCCTGCAGCCCGCCGACAACGCCACGCTACCCAATAAGTAATGTCGGTCGAGCTTCGATAGGCAGGCGCCGCTACTTCTCGGCAGCAGTACGGTACGCTACCCGGGAGTGCGCAATAAACTGGTTGCTAGCGGTGGGATCGCCTCCAAACGCAACAAACTGGTTGCTAGCGGTGGGATCGCCTCCAAACTTAACACCGCGTTCGCCTCTTGACCTCGCAAGAGAAGCAACGGCGCTTATACGATCGCCAACAGAGAGACGTCCACTTTTCGCCTGGATCTCTGGTACTCCTGTGGTCCCCTACTCGTCACGTTGGTCTGTCAGAAAAACTTCAGTTTCGGTACACAGGCCCATATCAAGTGCTGCGTGCCCCGACTCCAGTTACCTACGAGATCGCCCCAGTCAGCACCAGTGCCTCATCTGCCCCAAATTCCACTGACGTTGTGCATGTCGCACGCCTTAAACCATATTACTGTTCTGTTATCACCGATATTTAGACGCTCCGGGACGATGCTTCTGCCGCCGGGGGTAATGATACATGGATATTGCGTGTTTCTTGTGGCCGATGCACGCGGGCGCCCCGAAGACGACGAACGCTCCCTGGCTCTCGAGCTGACAGCTGAACTGGCCAGCAGGGGCGTAGCCAGGGGGGGGGGCTTATGGGGCTTCAGCCCCCCCCGAAATTTTTTCGTGCTGTCCACGCACCGCCGACCAAAGCGACCCCCGGCGCTGGAAATCACTCTGGATTTTGTCTAGAATGTCTTTTTGACGCTCGAAAAGACATTTAACCGCGAAGATTGTGAACTCGGGCTGGATTTCTGGCAACGCCCATACACTGGCAGTCACATAACGCCAAGCAGTCCCATCCGAGCACGTTTCAAGGGCGCTTTGATGGTGAGCGGGTGCGCCGCGACATCTCACTGAGGCCACGGAATCTATGGAGCGAATGGATATCAATTGCGAAACTTTATGGGTATAAATCTCACAATCTCTTGATGTGAAACGTGCATTGACATTTCCAAAGTTGTGCTTTAAATTTTCAATTGCGGAACTTTGTGGGTTTAATGTTGTTATAAACATTTGACGCCAAAGGTACATTGACTTTTCTAAAGTCTTACATCGGAACATACAACAAGACAAGCCAAATCAACACACTAGCAGACGAGTTGACAAAGCACGCAGCGAGGTCCAATGAGACGATGTGTTGGGGTGGTTCATTTGTGCCGTCATGTCACATAAAAAAATATTAACACTTTTTTAACCTACGCCAGAACAACCATGTCAAGACACTAAAGCCAGCCAAAGTAACTACGCTCTTATTTATTTTTTTTCTACTTTGACTTTTATTCGCCGAGAACACATTGAGCCTCTTCAATTTTTTTTTTGTTCTCGCTACCCTACCCGCGGGCTGCCAGAGCGAGCCAGAGCGCATATGTTTTTCTCGTATGGCCCCGACCACCGCGCGGTGCACTTCGGTGGGCGTTCGGTTTGCTCTGGCCGAGTGGATTTTCACCTGACAGAGTTTTGGAAGCTTTCTGGCTAGCAGACGAGAAAAAAAACAATGGTCGCTCGCCGCCATCACTGTGGGGACTCGAAGGATTGCACCGCGTTCCTTGAGCGCAACCTTTCCGGAAAGTCTTGTTTCGCCGGTGTAGGATACTAAGCAATATGCGTATGGTTCTCAGTGGGCCAATCGTCTCATGTTTTCTTCGGTATTAATTCTGTAGCCCCATTAGGTGCCCGATGTAGGCATTCGATTCTGGCCAACATACTTTCCTATGCGTTTTTTTTTCCATTTCGGTGCCTCCGCCCCACAGAAAAAAAATACATTGTTGCGGCGCAGCGAATTGTCGCATGGTGAAAGTTCGATTTTGATATTTCTTTTGCGGAACGTAATGGGTGACGGGACGCTTCAGTTGCCGGATACGTTTATTATATTATTGCGAAAGCAATTATATGGACCCTCCAGGCGCATTCCTGCCATCGCCCTCATGTTTCGTATAAAGTCCAAGGCTGATAAAATCGTGACCACGCGCTGCATGCTGTATGTGTGAGTGAAAGCGTAGGGGTGGAGGTGGAATGGCTGAGCCGACGATGGTGGCTCAGTCTTGTGTGCGCAAAGGAGAAAAGCGGGGAGCAAGCGCGCCGCCTTCCATCGCGCGCAATACATCGGGGGGAGTGGATGGAATGGGGGCGGAATCTAGGATTCTGTGAATCTATGAATGTGCAACATGTATATTTGCCTTGTTTGACGCATTACATACAGTTACTTTTTCTTACATACATAGACTCATTGGAGACTTATACGTATACTTAAATATCTTGTTGCGATGTTTTGTGTATACATGCAGTGAACTATGTTTCCGGTGACATTTTTTTGTCCTTTATCAAGCCGTATTTTCACATTTGTATATCCCATTGTATCTTTGGATTTCTAATGTACGAGGGCGAGTCAAATGAAAGTGCGCCCACCCTAACCTCGCAATAATGGTTCGGTTCATTATCTGCGAGGCATGCGCGTAGGAGAACGGCATGTCTCATTTACAAAAGTGACACGCAGGTGTGAAGATAAATGTTCTTTAATGCTCTCATACACTGGGTTGAATATGGTTGCGTCACATAATGGACACTTCAAAAGTTGAACAGCTCGGTGTCGCGAAGTTTTTGACAGCTAAAGGTGTTTCCGAAACAGAAATTAATCGCCGTATGGCTGCCGTTTACGTTGAACACGGCATTTCATTGACCACTGTGAAGCGTTGGAGCAAACGGTTGAAAGGACGTTGTAAAGACATTCCAAGACCGGGCCAAAACCATCGTGCAATCACCCCCCACACAATTTCAAAGGTTCATGAGCCGATGAAACAAGAACGGAGGATAAGCATCGATGAACTGGCAGACCGTCTGAACATCAGTCACGGTTCGGTTCACGCCTTAATTCATGAGCTTCTCGGTTATCGGCTCTTTGGTGCGCAATGGATCCCCAAGATTTTGATCCATAGCGAGAAGACGGAGAAGTTTCGCGCTGCCTTGACTCATCTGATCGGATATCACAATGAGGATGACGACTTCATGTTTTAATTGTGATCGGGGACGAACCTTGGTGCCACTACTACGAGCCTGAAACACGACGGCAAAGCTTACAGTGGAAACATTCGAATTTACCGCGCCCAAAGAACGCAAAGGCCATCATTTCCGCTGGAAAGGTGTTGTTGACTTTTCTTTCGGTCGTCAGGGTCTATTACTGAGAGAATTTGCTAAATCTTGAGAGGCTATCAATTGTTTCCGATATTGTGAAACGCCAGAACGGCAGTGTGTCGCAATCAAGAACGAACAACGTGGAAAATTGACGAATGGGGTCATCTTGTTCCACGACAATGCCTGTCCCCACGTCGCTTATGTGGTTAATACAAAACTGGCAAAGCTCAAGTGGAAAACGCTGCAGCATCCGCAATACAGCTCAGACCTGTCACCTTGCGACTTCTACATTTTGGGGCAACTGAAAAAACAGATCAAGGGAACCAGATACAGATTTTTGAAGCAGCAACCCAAGGAGTTTTATAAGACGGGAATGACGCGACTCGTTAGTCAATGGGACAAATGTCTAAATTCTCATGAAGACTACTTTTAAAAGAAGTACCCCGTTGTTGGCTCACATTCATTTGACTTGCCCTCGTATATCTTGCAGAATTCCTGCTTTTTATACGTGCCCTCTGTTGCGACTGATTTCGGTGCAATTACTCACGATACACGACCGGTGGCATCTGCTTCTGCGTAATACATTAAAACAAATTACAGCGTCATTGAGATTTTTCACTGGCCATCGCATATGTACAAGAATGTAAGCATGGTTCTTGAATGACAAAGTTTCATCAACATATTTGTCCTCAACTTGTCCAGTTCATTGCCTTTTAATTTTTCATATCAGTGGCATGCACTGCTTTCCTGGTTTCGGACTGATATAGTTCTAAAGTTCGTGTGATATTTTCTTTACTTAAATAGACAAAAATATGGAAGCATTGATATCAGTTATTTTGGGCAATATTTTTGGCACATACGAGTATATTCTTTTATGAAAAAATACATATTTTATTGCTTTGACTGTGCGTAGCGTTCAAGAATTCGTTTGCAGCATCTTTGGCAATGACAATGCAGTTATTATTCATGGATTTGATCCCTTGACAAATTGTTTAAGAGGAAGCTTTAGCTCGGGCCCAATCCGACGCGGCCTATTCGAATACTTGTAAAATGCAGAAACCCTTTTCTTAGATAATCCTGCGAATCGCTTTTATTGAAATTCGTTGCATTCGAGAGAGAAAGTTAAATCCTAGTTCTGTTGGAAACAAAACTTCGATTTAGGGCCTGAATGTTGTTTAAAATATTTTGAAAAATTCGAAAGCTTGAAAATATAGGAGCACGACGTTTACAAACTAATAGCTATGCATGAATAACAGACATTGCGGTTCTGTAAACGGCATCTATTATAACAGTCAAAGCGGACAAGTTTGCTATATCAATTTGTATCTTACGTGAATTGGTTACGTTGTGTACAAGGGTTCTGCACAAGCCGTATTTCCACAATACTAATTTTTTTTTGAGATTCATGTGTAACATATCCATTTTGTCCGCTGTAGATGTACTATTAGATGCAATTCACAGAATTGTGATATCATTTTTCATTGTTGAGTCACGGAGTTTTAAACTTGATAGTTTCGTTTTCAGAAAATTTTCGATTTGGCCAATTTTTAATAAATAATTGACCACCTAAACAAAAAATTTGACACCAGTAGTCACTAGAATTAAACTTTTGCTTTTAAATGCAACAACAAAATTTCTGGCTACGCCACTGGCCCCATGTATATATATATATATATATATATATATATATATATATATATATATATATATATATATATATATATATATATATATATACACACACCACATGGGGCCAGTGGCGTAGCCCCCCCCGAACAAAATTTCTGGCTACGCCACTGCTGGCCAGCGCTGCATTATCTTTTGTAAATGTACTTTGTAAATAGCCTCCAGTTGTTAATCCTTCGTTCGCGTAACAATATAAAATATTTACCAAAATAATCTCCAATAGAATTAGGGCAACACTTCACTTCAGTCAACCAAAGGAACAGGCTGGCTTTAGGAAAGGATATTGTACAATGAATCCCATCCATCTAATTAATCAGGTAATCGAGAAATCTGGAGAGTGCAATCAACCTCTCTACATGGCTTTCATAAATTACGAAAATGTATTTGATTCAGTAGAGATACCAGCAGTTATAGAGACATTATGTAATCAAGGAGTACAGGCAGCTTACTTAAATATCTTGGAAAATATCTACAGAGATTCCACAGCTACCTTAATTCTACACAAGAAAAGTAGGAATATAGCTATAAGCAAAGGGGTCAGACAAGGGGACACAATCTCTCCAATGCTATTCACTGCGTGCTTGAAGTATTCAAGCTATTAACTGCAAAGGCTTAGGAGTAAGGATCAACGGCGAATATCTCGGCAACCTTCGGTTTGCAGATGACATTGTGCTGTTCAGCAACACCGGGGACGAGTTACAACAAATAATTGAGGACCTTAACAGAGAGAGTTTAAGAATGGGGTTGAGATTAATATGCAGACGACAAAGATGCTGATCAATAGCCTGGCTAAGGACAAGAGTTCAGGATCACCAGTCAGCCTCTAGAGCTAGTCTGTGAAGAAATACGTTTACCTAGGTCAATTACTCACAGGGAACCCTGATCATGAGGAGGAAATTCACGGAAGAATAAAAGTGGGTTCCAGTGCTAGGGCAGACACTGTCAGACCCTGACTGGAAGCTTACCGCTATCATTGAAAAGGAAGGTGTACAATCAGGGCCTTTCACCGGTGATGACATAAGGGGCAGAAACTTGGAGACTGACAACGAAGCTTCAGAACAAGTTAAGGACCGCGTAAAGAGCGATGGAACCAAGAATGCTAGGCATCACGTTAAGGACAGAAAGAGAGCGGTTTGCATCAGAGACCAGACGGGTATAGCCGATATTCTAATTGGCATTAAGAAAAAAGAAATGGAGCTGGGCAGGTCATGTGATGCGTAGGTTACAGAATGGGTGGCAAGAGAAGGAAAGCACAGTCGAGGATGGCAGAAGACTAGGTGAGGCGATGAAATGGTAGATAAGGAAAAGTAATATCAGAAAAAATAATGAAGAGGTAGCGAGAGTGAACACACTCGCAGAGAATTGACCGCTGTTAAGATGTAGTTCGGGGAGCAGATTTAATTCTACGAGTCAGAGACGCCTCCGAGGGCACCTAGGAACGAACGGCAACAATCACCGCACACAAACATACAGGGTGTTTCAGCGAACGCTTTCAAAAATCTTTACACTAGCATGGCGCTCTTTGGCAATACCTGGCCCTTGCGCCATTAAACATCAAACATTCATTCAAAAAGCTTTAAAAGATGTCTGTGGAAGATATCACAATTCTAGTCCAAGAGCTGGTCTACTCGAAGCGGTGGACAATACTTCCACAAAAAATTGAGATACAAAATCGAATAATTAATATTGGAACGAATTTTCAAGATAAAACCAGCTTCGATATATAAATTCCCGAACTTTGTGGAGAAATGCATTGGCTTTTTAGTTAATTTGTTAAGAAAACATCGTTTCAAGCACTGACGCACACAAGTAACTGGAACGCCAATGCATTCCTCCTCACCTTTGACGAAGATAGGTCCTCCTATCGAAACGTTGGCCAGCCTGTCTGAGGCACTTTATCCCTGTTTACAAACTTTATACCTCAAAGTGCGGGAATTTATATCTCGAATCTAGTGTTGTCATAAGAATTCGTTTCAAGTGGATCCGCCTGGCGAAGTCTACTGCTAGAATTTGTAAATTTCAATATAGGTGATAAGATAATTAGCTAAAAAGTTAATGAGGGAATTCTTGCTGATTAGAAAATTTTGCATTTCAATTATTTTTTGCAAGTAGTGTCCGCCGCTTCGAGTAGACCGGCTCAAACTAAAATTGAGCTATCTGCCACAGGCAACCCTTAAAAATTTTGAAAGTGTTCGCTGAAACACCCTGTATATTCGAACATCCAAAATATAAGTACACGGGCACAGGGCATGGAGGCAAGCGAGATCATGCGTCCGTACATAGCGTTCAGAGCGACTAGCTCCGCGCACTCACAGTTTGGCTAGTGTTGCGTCGCTCGACGGGCTCTCGAAGACCCATGTTGGTCGGCTGGTTGGTGGGAGCGGAAGACGTGTCGATCAGAGGTCCCCTCATGCGTTTGCGCTCGACCGGGTCCTTCCGACAGCGGTTGGCCTTCCGAACGTTGACATTCGACCCAAGCCAATGCGTCTTCCTTGCTCCTCTTCTCAACTCCGTCTGCCTGCCGACAGGGTCTCTTCGCTTTCACTTGGCTGCCTGAGCCACGCATTTCTTGCCGATTAGCTGAGCGCTCTGTTGTTGACTTGCTTATTCGTCGGCGTTTTTATTCCTTGCTTTTTCTTCACTGCACGTGCGAGACCGGCCATCTCGCGCTTCCACGCTCGAGCGCGCGCACAACCACGCGCAAGGTTCGCTCCCGCGGGTGCGGCGTGACACTCGGTCCAGTTTATGGCGCCGACTCGGCAGGCGGGCCTAGCTGTTTCATCACACTTGCCCCCATCACAAGAAAGGTTTTATGGAAAACACTTCACGTTAATGCACTGATGCTTGCATCAGACGTCACACACATTTTTGAAAAGTACGGATTATTATTATTTTTTTGAAACACTGATGCACGTACTATCATGAGCAATATGAAAGGGAACACAGGAATGCGTGGCAAACAGCCTCGAAGCAGACTCGGAGCGATACGCGGATGGCGCTGTGAAAAACAAAGGGCGAAAGGAGGGCGCTCTTTCAATAGCTGTTGGCACTCCCACCACGCTGGCATTTCTACAAAGGAGCAGCTTACGTCATGGATCGTCCGACAGCCGATAAGACGGTAATCGTCGCCAGTGACTTACACCAATTCACTTTCTTTTCTTTCATTCTCTTTTTTTCTTCGTGCAACCGCTTGATAGTACCCTTCGAACAAGTTTGCCCTGTATTTCAAACCGATTCTTTATTTGAATCGACGCACGCGGTTGTCAGTGGCACCTCGAATAGCGGCGACGATTGAAACAATGACGACAGAGGAATAGAATAAAGAAAAATTAAAAAAAAGAACATTGATAAACTGTCTCTGGTGCGACTTTGTTGCATGAAGTTCGTTCAGAAAAATTCACGCCGCACACTGCAGTGGCCCACGCAGAGCAGTCAGCTCTGATTTTGTAGCCTCAAGATGCCTCGAGTGCCTCTTAAAGAGCGGGAAGATATTATAGAAATGTCTAAAAGAGGTTATGCCACTGGCGTAGCAACAGGGGGGGGGGGGGGGGCGTGGGCCCCAGTTGCAAGGGGCAAGTGGGGGGGGGGGTGTCATGTACGTCTGAAGACACCCGAAAATTGTCGATATCCCCGCCTTCCTCGACTACACCCGGGGGGGGGGGGGGGTGACAGAAGAGCTAAGGGCCCCGGGTGCCAGACGACCTAGCTACGCCACTGGGTTATACGCAGCGCAATATTGCTCTCGTGACAGGCCGCCCATTGAAAACGGTCAACCGGATTATCCAGGCTTACCGAGACGAAGGACGCATAAACGATGCTCCGCACCGCAGACGACGCCGATCAACAACGAACGACCAAGACCTTTGCATCGTGGCTGCCGTCAGCGACAAACCATTCCAAAGTGCAAAGGACGTTCGAGGTGCTCTTGGATTGGACAACTTGAGCGACAGCACGGTACGACGAAGGCTTAGAGAAGCAGCCTTCAATTTAAATCATGTAACCGTTGATTACATGCACACACCAACACTTTCACGGACGACTCTGCACTTGCACAGTGTATATATATATATATATATAGTTCGTCTGGGTAGCGTGGCGTTTTCCCATTGGTTGAGAGCATGACATTGTTCCCATTGTCCTTATCGGTACAACTGCGAATGTAAACTGTAGTGTTCTACGCAGATTTGTAAGTTGGCTTTCCTGCTGTGCGTTTTCGGCGCTCACGGACGAATCAGTGAGGCATAAAAAGCTTCGCTTTATTATAAAGCACACGGGCACAGGGCATGGGGGCAAACGAGATCAGGCGTCCCTACACAGCGTTCAGAGCGACTACCTCCGCGAACTTACAGTTTGGCCGGTGTTGCATCGCTCAACGGGCTCTCAAAGACTCAGGTTGGTCGGCTGGTTGGTGGGAGTGGGAGACGTGTCGATCAGAGGTCCCCTCGTGCGTTTGCGCTCGACCGGATCCTTTCGACAGCGGTTGGCCTCCCGAACGTTGACGTCCTACCCAAGCCAACACATCTTCCTTGCTCCTCTTCTCAGCTCCGCCTGCCTTGGCTGCCTGAGCCACGCATTTCTTGTCGATTCGCTGAGCGCTCTGTTGCACTTGCTTATTCGTCGGCGTTTTTATTCCTTGCTTTTTCTTCACTGCACGTGCGACACCGGCCATCTCGCGCTTCCACGCTCGAGCGCGCGCACAACCACGCGCAAGGTTCGCTCCCGTGGGTGCGGCGTGACACTCGGTCCAGTTTATGGCACCGACTCGGCAGGCGGGCCTAGCTGTTTCATTATCGCCAGTTTCTGTGGAAATGTCTTAGACCTTTGCCTGTAGAATGCTCAAGATGACTCTCTTTCTGACTTGTTCTGACTCGTTATGACTTGCGCTTCCCAATAAGTTTATATATATATATATATATATATACATGGGCTCTGTGGCTTTGCCACAACACAGTTGTCTAATCCGCACGTCTTCGCCATGCAGGTGTACTCGCCCTTGACCCTCAGCGCAGACTGGAAGGCCCCATCGTCAGCAACCACACTTAACGTGCCAACTATATATGAGCAGCGACGACCGTCCACCGCGCCTTGTGGGCTCGGTGGCTGTGCCACAACACAGTTGTCTTATCCACTCGTCTTCGCCATGCAGGTTTATTTATTTATTTATTTATTTATTTATTTATTTATTTATTTACAGTACCCTCAGAGTAAATATACATTATAGAGGGGAGAGGCTTCATAAAGGAAGTAATAAATGATAAACAGGAAAGGCACAGTATAAGTAAAAATAGAAAATTATACTAGCTCAATAATTTATACAAAAAATAGTAGTTGTAGTTCACCATAAAAAACTCATCATACACTTCAATATACAGATTGGGAATGATAGGTAAATACATACATAGTCTCTTTGAAAAAATAGCACTTATACAATAACAAGTCACATCATATATTGAACGCAAGTTTCATGATTTACACGTAGTTAACTAAAGCATTTCTAAATTGAACAGGATTACTTATATTAACAATAGACGCTGGCAGACCGTTCCATTCGTTGCATGTTTTAGGTAAAAATGATTGCGAATGTGTTAGTGTGTTAGAGCGAGGAACATGTACCTTATGCGTATGATCTCTACGTGAGAAGATGAATGGTGCTGGGTTAATCCACGCCGACCGAAGCGCAGCGTTCTGGTAGTAAATCTTATGAAATAAGCATAGACGGGATTGTTTCCTGCGGGTTAATAGCGAAGGTAGGTTCAGAGTAGTCTTCATTTGTGTTACGCTTGCTGTACGATGGTAATTAGCTAGTATAAACCGAGCGGAGCGATTCTGGACACTTTCAAGGCAGTTAATTGAGGTGGCATGATGTGGGTCCCATACTGATGATGCATATTCCAACTGTGGACGGACATATGTCGTGTATAATAAATGTTTGAGTGATAATGGTGTGAGCGAGAAGTTTCTACGAAGATATCCAAGTGTGCGATTAGCTTTGCTCGTTATAAAGTCGATATGGTACTTCCAGGATAAGTTATAGGTTATATGGACGCCCAGATATTTGTAATTTCTTACGCTCTCTAAAGGAATGTTGTTAAGTAAATATGCAGGACAAGCTTCATTAGTACGGGATATTCGCATTGATTTACATTTCTTGACGTTAAGCTGCATGTGCCATTTTATAGTCCAGTTATGCAATGTGTTTAAATCGTCCTGAAGAGATGAAATACTAGTGTCATTAGTAATTTTGCGATATATTACGCAGTCATCTGCAAAAAGACAAATTTTAGACGAAATGTTATCAGGTAGATCGTTAATGTAGATTAAGAATAACAGCGGCCCAAGCACAGACCCTTGTGGAACACCTGATTTAACTGGGGTAAGAGTTGAATTAACATCATTAGCGCTTACGAATTGCATGCGGTGTGTTAGAAATGCTTTTATCCAATTAAGTACATTAGTATCAATGTTTAGTGCACTGAGTTTAGATAGCAGTAATGTGTGGTGTACTTTGTCAAAAGCTTTAGCGAAATCAAGGAAAATACAGTCCGTAAGAAATCCTGCGTCCAAGTTAGAGTGCAAGTCGTTAGTAAATCAAAGAAGCTGAGTATCACAGGAGAATGTTTTACGAAAACCATGTTGGCTAGATGTAAAGAAGTTGTTAGATTCAAGGTGATTGATTACCTGAGAATAAATTACGTGCTCCATTATTTTACAGGGCACAGAAGTTAAACTAATGGGCCTATAATTAGAAGGGTTATGCGTATCACCAGATTTATGAATTGGAACTATCTTAGCCGTCTTCCAATCTAAAGGCAATGTACCGCTGTGAAGCGACTGAGAAAAAAGTAATTCTAAAATTATCGAGCAATATTCACTAGTACTGCGTAAGAATTTAATGTTAATTCCATCAACACCACATGACGATTTCAATTCTAATTTATTTATAATCGATTTAATACCGTTACTACTAAATGCTATGGGATCCATGGGGGGGTATCTTTTAGGCCGTATTTCGGGAGGAGGAGTAACATGCGAAGACGGCGAAAACGCCTGTACGAACGTGTCATTTAGCACGTCAGCACATGCTTGGTCGGCGATTGCTTTCCCAGTTAGTGAAGTTAGAGTAACCTTTCTAATGTTATCTCCTTTCATAGAGCTCCAGAATGCCTTACTGTTAGTTTTCAGTAGCTTGGGAAGGGTAACGTTGTAGTAGGAAAATTTTGCAGACCGTAAATTTGAAAAGTACGTGGCGGCAGCAGATTTGTATGAGAACCAGCGTTCAGGATTTAGTGACCGTTTGGCGATACGAAATAGGCGTTTCTTTTTGTTACTTAGTCTGCTAAGGTGTCCGTTATACCACGGTGCGTTACTATTTGAATATATACGTCGGACTGGAATATAACGATTTATTAGATCAGATACTTTTTCTTTAAAGAGGCGCCAATTTGTCTCGACAGAACGATCAAGATGGCAAAGTAGAAACGTGTCAAGAAAGGAAGCAAGTTCGTTGTTTATTGCCGAGAAGTTAGCCTTTTTATAATCTTTTATTTCCTTGAATCGTTTACGTTTCAGTGGTAGTGATATCGTGATTGTAAAATGTAATGTATCGTGATCGCTAAGGCCAGGTAAGTGCGTTATCGGGGATATAATATCAGCTGATGATGTCAGCACGAGATCAAGTAATGATGACGTAGTGCCTGTTACACGTGTTGGAATAACGACCGTTTGTACTAAGGTAAAGTCAGAACAAATAGCGATAAACTGATTAGCCTCACTGGATTATGGGTTAGAGAAGGGACATGTGCTTGACCAATTTATGTTAGGAAAGTTAAAGTCACCCATAAGAATTATCTTTGCTCCCGGGAATCTTACTGTTAATTGATTTAGACAGTCATGCAGGTGATCACAAAACGTACTATTCGAGGGTGGCCGGTAGCAGACGCCTAAGATAATTTTTTTGAAATTAATGGTTAAACAACACCAGATAGATTCAATTTCAGTGATTATCGGTACATTAAAGCACTCAACGTCTTTACTAACAGCAAGTAATACACCGCCCCCTATTCTGTCAGTACGGTCATTCCGATACACAACGTATCTTTTACGGCAATGAAACAATTCTTCGTTTGTTATTTTGTTAGTCAACCAAGTTTCAGTTATCGCTATTATGTCAGCATCAGTGTCATCAACCAGAGAACACAATTCGTCCCTTTTATTAAATATACTGCGAATATTCGTGAATACTACAGAAATACCATGTTTCGATGAAGTGCAAGCATCTCCCCTGGCGTTTCGCTATCGCGAGTTCTGCAAGACACGTCCTGAGCGCAGAATTCGAGGATCGGAATTTCTGTTTCCTGGTGTTATTTCGTAGACTACATCGTTATCTATGTCGTAGCCGTAACATTTTTCTCCCACGAAGAGTCTTTTGTAACGTAGCCTGTAGGGTACATTTAGTCCCTTGCCATATTCCGTTAATTTATGTCTGATATTGCGCGTTGCCTCGCAGAAGTCTTCGCTCACAGTCAGGCTGCTTCCTTTTAGAACAGAGCGCTTAGACAAAACTTGTTCTTTGGTTTTATAAGAGAGAAACTTAACTATTATCGGTCGTGATTTTTGTTGACTGTAGCGACCAATCCTATGAGCACGCACTATGTGGTCGCAAGTTAAACTAAGTTTTAAAGTGTTATTTATTAAATCAAGGGCTTTTTCCTCTGACTGCATAGAATTTTCTGTTGAAGTATCCGTTACTCCAAAAAAAACCAGATTGTCGCGACGTGAGCGATCTTCCGCGTCATCAATTCGCGCACGAAGCGTGTTCGTGTCAGTTACTACACTCTCAAACTTGTCGTGCAATAAGCTGACATCCTGTTTCCATTCATCAAGGATGGCCGTCTGGCTTTCCACGTGCTGCAGTCTTTGATCGATGTCTGATATAGCATCGGAAACGGTTTTTTGCTGTTGTTTCAGCTCATGAATTGTCTCCGACATAGAATTTTGTACAGATTCCATTCTAATAGATCTTTCATTTAGGTCCCTCACGGTTTTAAGTACTTCAGCAAGGACATCGTCCTTGGATGGGCCAGGATTGCTTTCCACGTCACCACACAGTGAAAGAAACAATGAACAGAACGGGTCACTCAAGGCTTCTGGGCACGGAAGCACGACAATGAAGCGATTACTAGATTTAAAGCAAAGAAGTGGCAGTTTGGAAATGTAACTGACCTGCAGGGTGAAAAAAGACAAGTGTGAGGCTGTCATCCTGTCGGTGCCTCCGTGCCCTCTGACTGCCCAGAGCGTGTTGCTTGGCTTTAAGCGTCCCGCTGCTGGCGCTGTCGATGCTGTCGCGGTTGCGCAGTGATGAGCCGAAGATACAAATTGGGTGTCGTTCCAGATGTAGATTTGATGGCGGCTTTGATCCGGGTGAAGTGTGGCGGGAACAGGCTCAGCGAATTTGCCGGCCTCAGAACCATGAACGATAGGTTCGCCATACGAATCCAGTGGAACAGTGCACCGGAAACCGGGGATGAAGGCAGCGAGTAACTGCAGGGTGAAAAAAGACAAGTGTGAGGCTGTCATCCTGTCGGTGCCTCCGTGCCCTTAGGTTGGTAACCATCGGACTCTATTCACACACACACACAAAAGAAAACGAGCAACTACTTTTTGGTACAGCTTCCGAGCCCCCAGTGTTGTCTTGCTACCTGTATCGAGTGCTTTCATGTTGTTCGGTCCCTATTACTGATGTGCGGTGACATTGAGAGCAACCCTGGCCCCGGCAAGCTAGACGTAATCCTTGACGAAGTAAAAAAGATGTCTGCTGGCCAGACTGAATTGATTAATGTAGTGCAAGAGCTTAAGGGCCAACTGCTGTCAATGGACCAGAAAATGACTAACCTGACTACGCGTTTCAGCGCCTTAGAAACTCATTGCGAAAGTCTGCCTACACGCCGCAGTGATCTAGAGACGATTCAAGCCACTTCAGCTGCAACGACTCGTTTAGTTAATGTGCTAGAAGCTGGTCTAGATGACGCAGAAAATCGCTCCCGACGATACACCCTACTTTTCTATGGCTTACCCGATACTAACTCCACTGAAACGTATTCGCTTACAGAATACTTAATAATTCGCCACTGCTCTGAGCACCTGGACACCCAGTTAAGCCCTAACGACACCGAACGCGCCCATCGCCTCGGACGACACTCTAAGGACAGGAAACGCCCAATTATCGTTAAGTTTACATCCTTTAAAACTAAAGAATCAATTCTTTCTAAAGTTTCGGAATTCAAAGGTACCGACTACAGTGTAGGTGAAGACCTCTCGCGCCGCGTTCAAAACTGCCAGAAACATCTTGTCCCTTTCGCCAGGGCAAAGTCCGTGCCTTTCTCCCTGAGATTTAAAACTTTGCATATTGTCCCAAAACGTTACGTTTTTGATGAACTTTCAGAATCTGCAAAAAGAAATATCTTAACAATCAACTCATCCTTGCCGGTCATCGCTCTATCCCCCACCTACGCCATGTGCCAATGTTTCACTATCAGTAATCTTTACTAACATTCGCAGCTTCCTGCCGAAACGCGATATCGTATCGAAGCTTGTAACTTCGTCAGGCAGCAATCTACTTACATTAATCGAAACGTGGTTAAACAACGATATCACTGACTCAGAAATTCTGTTTGACCTGCCCAATTTTAATCTTTTTCGCGCTGATCGCAAGTGTTCTCGCGGTGGAGGAGTTCTAATTGCAGTCAGCGAACAATTGTCTTGTTCTGCCAGTAATGTCGCCTCAGACTTAGAAATGTTGGGGATTATGTGCCTCGCTTCACCCCTGACGTTATTAATTGGTGTGCGTTATAGGCCACCTCGCAAAAGTCTCGACTTTCCCCGCATGCTCCACAATGCTCTAAATAAACTAGTTTCAAAGCACCCTAAAGCACACATCCTACTATTTGGGGACTTCGATTACGCCAATATCGACTGGAGTAATCAACCTTAGCCCATAGTTGGTCAAAAAGAGCCGAATGACTTCATTGACGTTTGCCTTAATATTAACTTGACCCAAGTTGTATCCGAACCGACACGCGTCGCAGAGGAAGCAGCTAACACTACGGATCTCATACTGACCACTCATCCAGACAGCCTTAATTTTATTACAGGTCTCCGAGAAATCAGCGACCATGTAGTAATTCATGTCAATTTTAACTTTTCACCTGAATTAGAACAAACTTCCCAGAAAACTATTCCCAAACTTCCCAGAAAACTATTCCCAAACTTCCCAGAAAGCAATCAACACTGAAATAACAAACTTTCTATCGGTCTTTGAAACAACCTATCTTTCCAGAAGTATAAATGAGAACTGGACCCTTTTCAACAAATAAATACATTCTGTCATGCAGTCTGCGAAAGAATAATCAGAAACCCTGGTTCACAAAGACACTAAAAAGGCTCGAAAACAAGAAAAAAACGCGCATTTCGTACAGCTAAATGCCACGCAAACCCCCCACGCATGGGAAAGGTATTATGAAGCTGAGAACGCATACTTGGCCGCGATAGGAAGTGCCAAGCGCTCATTTTACGAAGTAGTGCTACCAAAAATGATAGTCGATAACCCCAAGAAATTCTGGAAGGTGATAAACCCGAAGTAAGCGCGCGCTATCACCCTCACTAACAATGCTGGTGAAATCAGGACTGATACCGACTGTGCAGACACCTTTAACACTGCATTTTCATCTGTTTTTACCGACGAATCCGAAGCACCATATTTCACATTACCGCTAATTATTACTACAGCCATGGATGCCATAACGTTCAACAGTAGTGGAATTTCGTGCATAATAGATAAAATAAACAATTCATCTGCTGCCGTCATAGATGACATTAATCGAAAAATTCTGGAAAACGCTAACCTAGCCTGTTCCAGTATTTTCTGTTTATTGTTTTCACAATCACTCTCCGAAGGAACCATTCCAGATGACTGGAAAATGGGGAAGGTCGTTCCCGTGCACAAAACAGGCAATACTGATTCACCTCTTAATTATCCGCCCATTTCATTAACAAGTATACCCTGCAAAATCATGGAACATGTCAGTTACTCCTAAATCATGCAATCCTTAGATTCCAATAACTTCTTCCATCCGTCACAGCATAGTTTTCGTAAGGGTCTCTCGTGCGAGACTCAACAAGCCATGCTTCTTCATGACATTCACGCCAACCTTGATATTAATCTACACACTGACGCCATATTCCTCGACTTCGCTAAGGCGTTCGATAAAGTACCTCACCAACGCTTGCTTCTTAAACTTTCCCAGTTGAACCTACATCTAAACATCATCGCGTGGATTAACGAATTCCTCACGCATCGCTCTCAGTCTGTCTGAGATCCTCCAATCCGCTCCCAGTCACCTCGGGCGTCCCGCAGGGTTCCGTCCTCGGTCCCTTGTTATTCCTCATTTACATTAACGACCTACCCAAGCGCGTATCTTGTCATATCCGCTTGTTCCTTGATGATTGCGTTATTTATCGTTCGGTAACCAACCATTCTGACCAAGAATCCCTTCAGGCAAACCTAAACCACGTGCTAAACTGGTGTTCGCAGTGGATGATGGCACTCAATTATAACAAATGTAAGTACATGTCTTTTCACCACCGTCGCAACCCTTTTGTTTTTGAATATACCGCTTCTAACTTTCCTGTTACATTTACCAGTCTTACAAATACTTAGGTATCACCATTTCCGATGACTTATCTTGGCTTCTGCATGTGACAAACCTAATATCATCAGCTAATAAAACATTAGGTTTCTTAAAACGTCACCAGCGGGAAGCCGCTCAACCCGTCAGACTACAAGCATACATCACCCTTATCAGAACTAAACTGGAATACGCGTCGCCCATTTGGAACCCTCATCATGCATATTTAACAAATGCCATCGAAGCTGTACAAAACCGGGCTACCAGATTTATTCACTCTTCATACTCATACGACGTTAGCATTCATCTCCAGTATTGCAATCAGGTTTGTGTGATCTTTCTGCTCGCCGTCGCATTGCCAGTCTTGTTTTGTATCACATGTTTTTTATTCGCCCCTAAGACAAGAACCATACATCTGCGCACCCCCACCACGCAGATCCCATCGCATCGGTCACCCTCTTCAAGTTTTGCGTCCACGAGCCCGTACTACAACCTTAATGAACTCATTTTTTTCATGAACGGCAACTGACTGGAACGGCCTTCCCCACCATATCGCTGCCATAACCTGTCCATCCACATTTTCGACTACTGTAAACGCCTGCATCTTGTAAATCCCACCCCTTATGCAACACCCCAAAAAGGGTCTTTAAGGAAAATAAAGTGATATGATGTGATATATATATATATATATATATATATATATATATATATATATATATATATATATATATATATATATATATATATATATATATATATATATATATATATATATATATATGACGGTGAAAATGCCTGCTGCTGGCCAAGCTCAGCCGGTGAAAGATAAACAACGCCCTGCCGCTTCCTCGTTGCCCGTCAATATGCAGTCATTCCTTGTTCACCGAACGCACGCTTGAGCACAGCACAATACCACTGCGCAAACGCTTCGTCACGCGGCTTTTTTCATATTTCGCTGGCTTTCTTTGCAACCCGGTAAAAAGGACTACGCGAGACGTATCGTAAAGGAAACAACTCGATCGGTGGTTTCTGAAGGTGCCCTAGAAATCTGCATACCATACTTGGGATACTCAGCCAATAATTTAAAAGTTGGGTAATTATGGAGAAAACAAAACATTGTGAATAGGCTATTGCCAATAGTATTCTATCGGTTCAATTCGCTTCCGACGCACCTTTCATCTTTAAATTCTTGGCGCTCGAGTTATGTGGGACACCATACATACATATATATATATATATATATATATATATATATATATATATATATATATATATATATATATATATATATATATATATATATATATATATATATATATATATATATATATATATCAGAAAAAAAGCAGTTCTGGGTTCGGGTAAATATTCACAGTGTAGTAGACGCGCGCATGAAGCGGTTTATTGACGTTTCGGCCGGGGTCCGGCCTTCATCAGAATACATTGCATGGTGTCAGTACAGTTAATATACATGTGCTTATCAACCAAATGAAGATACGTTTACATGAAAAACGAATAAAATGGACGAACAAAATGCATCCGAATCGTTCAAAGGATAGCTGACACGTGTATAGACCGATGGCGATTGCAAACATATAATCTAAAATACAAAGCATAAGAACGGACCGAAATGAATTGTAAAAACCAATCGCCACGTGACAACAAAACGTCGATATGTGCTCAATATGTGCTATGTTATCAAGCAAACACAGACACAGAAAAAGGGGGAATAGCGACGTACTAGTAGAAGAAGGGACAAGTGACGGGCTACAAAGACAGGCAACTCAATTTTCCTACACATTCATTCATACCACACGCGACGGTATCAAACTTGTAGATAAAGAAGGATTCGCGGGCTTCTCTATCATAATTTGAGCGAAATCCAGATTCAAGCAACGTGACTCTCAGTTTATCAAATGAGTGGTTTATCAATGTGTTTATCACTGTGTATATATATATATATATATATATATATATATATATATATATATATATATATATATATATATATATATATATATATATATATATATATATATATATATATATATATATATATATATATATATATATGTATCATGAAGTTTACAAATTCATAGCTCTGCATCAAGAACAGATATCGCGGTTCTGTGAACGGCATCCACTAGATCATTCAAAGCGGACAAATTCGATATGTCAATTTATATATTACGTGAATTTGTTGCGTTGTGTACACGGGTTCTGCAAAAGCTGTTATTACACATCAGTAAATTTTCGATATTCATGTGTAAATATCAATTTTGTCCGCTTTAGATGTACTATTAGATGCAATTCACATAATTGTGATATCGTTTTTGATTGCTGAGTTACAGAGTTGTAAACTTCATAGTTTCGTTCTCCGAAAATTTTTTGTTTTTGCCAATTTTTAATAAAAAAATTGACAACCTAACTCAAAAATTTGAAATCAACAGTCACTAGATGTTAAGTTTTTCTTTTAAATGCAACAAACCTTGTCAAATTTGGTACAGTGGTTGCCGAGAAAAACGAATTCTGCTACGTATTTATATAGGAGCACCCGAGCTTAAGCTTCCTCTTAACGGCTGAGGCGTTTTTTCTTGTTTATTTTTTTACATCGAAGCTGTTAAAGGCTACTTTCCCCACTATGGTGTCCGCGTGTACAACAAAATCCCGAAGATAGTGCAATGCCGGGCCGACCCGCGGCGGAGGTGCCCACATAAACAGCTTCGCTGGTCATACTTCTTCAGAGTGGAAGGGAATTGCCTTTTTTTTTGCGTTGATGTCGCTTTCAGAAAGGGAGAGTGCTATAAATGCAGTGTCATTCGTTCTTGTCTCGTAGATTTAAATATCGGTTTAAATAAATTATATATCCCATTCATCCCCGAGAGTAGGTGAGGTGTAAGCGGGAAAATACACACGCACACACGCACACGCACACACAACGCATGTTCGACCGCATTCACATTTACACGCGCCCACGCATGCACACACGCACAAAATATACGCCACTGCACGCACACACAAGCACGCCTATGCTCGCACACGCATACACGCACTCGTGCGCACGCATATTCAAATACGGAGATACAAACACGCGCGCACACGCAAATGCAATTACGCACGCACGCTCTAGGCATGTGCACCCGTATATACACCCCCTTTCCTTGCCTGCTGCCTCGCAATAACATGCGCGTGCAAACAGACTGAATGACACTCGCTCTGCAATTACCGTTCAAAATCAAGCTGTAATAAATCGCTTTACGGTTTAAATTTGGCGCATCTTCAAGTCACTGTGCCCTCTGCTGAGAGGGTGCAAAACCATTTGCTCCTGTTTGCACTCTAAAGAAAGCATAAAGTTTCATATGGGTATTTATTTAGAAACTCTACACTCTTAGAAAAATTTACACCCTTTGGGGCTTATCTTGTCCCACAACGATAATCGTCATCCGTCTTGCCCGCGTTTCCTTTCTTTAACGCGGCGAGCCCGGTACTTCCCAGTCTCGAACGGCATGCGCGTTATCAGTGTGACGCAGCATTCTCGACAGGAAAGTAGCGAGCGCCGAGTCATAGAGAAAGAAATTTCAACAAGAGCGGACACTCCCATAGAGCCCAGCGGCCGAATTGACTGTAGCACACCAAGCGGATGTTGACTTCTTCGGGTTTCGGTTTTGGGCACGCGCGTTTTGAACACCAGTTGGTACACGCCGCGCCGGCTCCGCAGCTCGGCGCTGCATTCATATTTTTTTTTTCGCTTCTGCTGAGCCTCGCGTGGCCTTGGCGTGGAATCGTTTCATTATTAAGTAGAAATGATCGCGATTGACCTTTACAAGACTGCGCCGAATCTGTCAGGTGCAATTTCATAAAGACAACGAAAAACGTCTTCTGAAATGATGAAATGTTTATTTTGCACTATATAAATGCTTGTTCCGGGCTTCTGCATTCATCCAAAGTTGTGGCACCAGGTAAGCAGCAGTCGTTGCCGTACGATGCTCCACCGGATGCCATCAGCTGAAAGAAATTACAAGCATGTATCATTTCGGTATATTGACCTAACAGGAGTATTGCGTGTAGAGGCGAAACGTGCGTAAGTGGTGAATGAGCGGCATTGCAGATGAATTCACTTTTAGGTACATTTCGCTGCAAAGACTCCTCCCAAACAATGCCATAAAATCTGAACATCTGACTTTCAAGCAACCCTCCTTTCGCGGGCATTATTTCCTTCACTTTAAGTGAACAAATACACGGGTGACTGCGCGTTTCCAAAACAACTTGGCCTCAGTCGACACGATGGTAAGCCAAGTACACAAAGGTGGCTACAACACAGGCTCAGCCAGACCATGTTACACGCTCGCAGAATGCCTTCTAATCGCACTCAAGTCAGACTCGTGGGTGCAAAGCCTGTTTTCAGTCGCTCAAAATACATAAATGTTCTTGAGCTCCTCCGTGTTATCTTTTACGCGTCCTGCCGGCGCATGCAACACTTCCGTGTTATCACTCTCGGCAATCGCTCGTCGCGTTTTCGGGAAGCGTGAGTACCGAAAGAAGGTATATGTTGTTGCAGGGCTATAAAATGCGTCACAAGCTTGTCCCACTAAAATTCAGTACACGCAAAACTAACTCACTATGCACTCTTAAAACGGTTGCACCCTTTGAGGTGTATATTTGTCCTACAACAACAATCGTCATCAGCCTTGCTTGCGTTTCCTTTCTTGAAAACTCGGCGCTCGCTACTTTCCTGTCGAGAATGCTGCGTCACACTGATAAGGCGCAAGCCGATCGGGACTAGGAAGTACCGGGCTCGCAGCGTTAAAGGAAGGAAATGCGGGCGAAACAGATGGCGATTATCGTTTGAGGACAAAATACAACACAGAGGGTGTAAACTTTTTTTTCAGAGTGTAGCACAAAGGCATGCGCATACTCGTTGTTATGTTGTCCAAGCAATAAAATCTGATAATCTGAGAACCCTCTGCCTTATGATGGCAGAGGGTTTTCTTGAGCTTTTGGACTACCACTTCACCTCTACCATTGTTAACTTTAAATTATGGGGTTTTACGTGCCAAAACCACTTTCTGATTATGAGGCACGCCGTAGTGGAGGACTCCGGAAATTTCGACCACCTGGGGATCTTTAACGTGCACCTAAATCTAAGTACACGGGTGTTTTCGCCCCCATCGAAATGCGGCCGCCATGGCCGGGATTCGATCCCGCGACCTCGTGCTCAGCAGCCCAACACCATAGCCACTGAGCAACCACGGCGCGTACCATTGTTAACTTTGACAGTAAGATTCGCATACAGAAATAGGGTATATGTATTGGATCGTGTGTGGCACCCATGCTGTGTAAAATTCTCTTAGCCAAGTTTGACTGTTTGCTTCAGCAAGAGTTGAACCAGGGCATTGTTCTTAAAGTTCATAGACACGTGGACGTATGTTTTGTTTTATTGTCTGTTCCACATAATGACATTAGCACTGCAGTAGCTGAGCGATTGTTGCTTTGTTTCAAACAATGATCGCTGGTTATCTTTCACAATGGAACTTACTGACAATGGCACACTCCGGTTTTTAGATTTAGCGCTCTAGTTTAACTGGGACGAACATCTTTGTTGGGAATATTTGCGGCGTTCTAAGAAGGCCATTCTACCTTCTGACTCCTCTAACACCAAACTGGTAAAACGGGGTATAGCTTCGTCATGCCTCAAGTCATGCCTGACCAAGTTTTGCGCGCACAGGGTCGGTCGTAGTCTTTACCTGCTAGTGTGTTTTCTGAAAGCCTTGAGATTCCATTCGAATGTGCTAGTCGCAGTGGGTTCAACTCTTTTAAAGAAGCTCCAAGCTCCACCCAATGCTATGCCACGCGAGAGGCCAAATAAGTTTGTCGTGATGCCATATGTCCACACGATTTCACACAACCTAAAAATGACCGGGCAAAAACACGGCGTTGACCTCGTCTTCACAGCTCACCTCACGCTTTCTCGACTCTGCGCCCTTGCAAACTGCCATAAGAAGAACAAGACCTGTGAAAAGAAACACGAAACCCCTCGCCTCGTGTGGCGCCAAAGTGGTATATAACATACCACTCGACTATGGGAAAGTTTACATTGGGCAGACGAGGCTCTGTATAAATGACAGGTACCTGCCTGCGCACTGCAAGGGTTGTGGCTGTAAACCTCTTTTCGATAAAACCGAGATTATAAGCAGATCTAAAGGCAGACTCGAAAGGGAAATCCTCGAGGCTGGTCAGATTCACGCTCATGCTGACCTTTGTATTAGTGCCCCGTCAGTGCATCTGATGGATAAGAAATTTACGTTCCTCGCCCTTGACTGAAGTTTCTACGCCCCCTCCTCTGTCTCCCTTCCCCAGACGGTTTTTTTTTTTTTGGAATGATTTCTGTCAGGCCACTTGCACATGCCGTTGTTGCTATCACCTACACTAGCTGTCATTATTGATGTAGTGATGCATGCGCCGTTGTTAGGCGATTTTTATATATATAAAAAAATTGTCAACTTTTGTCACAATTCTCGATGGCACCGTATGCGCAATAACGTTCATGGTGGTTTGTCTGAAAATATATTTAGCTGCAAGTGAGCGTCTTTCCTGTCCACGTCTCCTTAATCCGCAACGCTTCTGCGCTCCCCTTCGCAAAAATTTCATAATAAAAGCGATGACTTAACAAAGCGACCGACTGCTACGTTATAGAAAGTAAAAATAGAAAATATACTATTTGAAGAGCACTCCAGAAAAACTAAAACTGAAACCAAATCTTGAGTTTTGTGTTTCGGCCATCTGGTGAGAGGCTGTTGAATTCAGTTCTACGTAGCGTTAAAAAAGTAAGTATCACGCAGCAGCAGCATGGTAATAAACCGCTACCAGCACGACGTGAAACGATAGGTACGAGCGATTAAACGACGCGACCACAGCTTCCAACGCGTTCGCAAGTGATACGCACGGGTTTTTATAGATACCACGTGAACTTGCACGACTGTGTTTCAAGAATCGCTTTTGGGAGCAGTGTTACGCCATGTGTAGAGAGTCGAGATAGGCATCAATCGAAAGCTGAGTCTCCGGACTACATGCGCTTTAGCGGCTATAACGATAGCAGCTGTAGGTTTATTACAGCTACCGTTTTTGTCTCGTAAATCGAGTACAAATTTTCGTCGTTTTTATAAGCTTCCATTGCTGAATCTTTAACTGCTCTGGGAACAAAATTATTGCTTGCTACAGCGTGATCACTGCATTTGGCTCGTTTGGATTGTCTTCCAGAACATGTCTCTCACCTGTCTTTTTCAATAATCGACCCGCAGCTTTAGTTATTCGTGAAAAACCCACTCGTTCCATTGAAAACGCCCTAGCTTCGTGCCGGGACCGCTTGGGGCGATTGGTACGTGTCCAGAAAAGCTGGATATGTGAGCAATAATTGTATTACTGAGGATCGGCTAATAGCTGTTTTAGGCTCCGCTGCTTCCGATGACGTTGCATGACGACATAGCGAAGCAGAGAGCAAGCGATTTTTCACTGCTTTTGACACGATATTCGGGCATGCAATGCAATAATATTTGGCTCACATGTTCACAAGAGGCTCGTTAACAGATCGGCAACGTTTTATTACCGTGTTCGAAAAGTGTTTCAGGGAGTTCTGGTCTTGATCTTCATCGTGACTCAGAAGGCGAGCTGTCGGATGGTCTGAGACGTCGGTGGCAGGGTCAGGTGGCTGTTACACGATTGTTACGTCTCAACACGGCCAAGGGTATTACTTAGATATTTACGACGAGGCACCCCCATTCATCAACGTCTATTCAAAATTCAACGCAGCTTTGACGCCGACTTTTGACGGGTCAACAAAAGGCCCCTCTACCGGAACCTGACAACCCGAACTAATGATGAAAAGGGCCAACGTCGAATGCTACAGTGGGAACGGCTTCGACCTCGGATTCCCAGGTTGCTAAATATGCGGGGGCGAAGGTGCGATATCGGATGCGGAGTTCGGCGGAACGGTGCGATATCATGGGCGGGATATTGCGACCGATTCGACGGCTGTGATTGGCCGCGATGAAGCCATCAGATTCCCTAGTCTAGTCACCTAGGGAAGACGACATTATTAAAAGCCAATACCTTTGGAGCAGCCGGAGAAGAGTTGCTGACGTGTCCTGATGTGAACTCAGACGTTTGATATGTTCCTGCATGGAGTGGGGTTCCGTATCTGGAGCCAATGTAAATAATGCAAAATCAATCCTTATTCATTCCTACTACCGGACGTACTCGTCGATGGACTTGGCGGATTCATCGCCCAAGCGCCACCTCGAGCCGCATCACGATGATCAGCTTATGATCTCCCGCGTTGGTATTGGTTACAGGCTCGGTCGTGTTTTTGCGATCGACTTCGATGGTTCGAAGTTGTTCACGGACCTAGGTCTCCAACATAACTGGAATGCCAGGAGCCTTTGTGCCCCTCTTCGGGTATTGTATGCTAAACACTACTAAGAAGTGTCGGAGATGGGGCAACTGCCGTTTTTTTGCAGCAGTGAAGTGTTTGGCTTGGTCCCTGTAAAACGCGTATGTTGAAGGAAATGGTTCTCCTTCTCGTTCATTGGATAGCGAGGGTGCTCGACTCCGGCAAGTTCGATGCCTTCAGGTAGCATAAAGAAGTTTGTTTATCAGCTCCTTCCTGCTCCTAATGTTTCACGTGCTACGTGACGCCATCACTCAAGAAAGGATGTTCCACATCCACCGCCATGACCATGTGGGGTACTGGCTAACACTCCCGGGGTTAGGTCTTGTACACATCTTGGATGTAGGAACAGCCGCCGCCGTAGCACAATTGGCAATGCAACGCACGTGTAGTGCGGCGGTTGTGGGTTCGGCTCCAACCGGCGGAAATGTTTTTTCGTTCACTTTAATTTATTAATAATTTATGATTTCTAACTTCAATCTTTCGCCTATGCTTTCCTTGTTTTCATTATCTGTTAGCTTCATATGCTTGTTGTGACTGACAAATACCGGGCCCCTCGGTTCCCCTTCTCGTATGTTGAAGGAGGTGTCTTCACTTAAGCTCATTACATTTTCACTGCCAGATGGTGAATCGGGGAAATGAGTGCCAGCGAGTATGCACGCAACCTTTGTGCTAGCCGGATATGCATATCTGCACGGTTAAACTCCCTGCCTTTCCCTTTATTCTCCTCCTCTTGATCGCCTCATAGACTTGTCGCGACAACGGCGGCGCTATGTAAACAGTTGAGCCCGCTGATTTAATGCAGAGCGTATAACGAAAAGGGGGAACCCGACACGAGAAATAAAATGAACAAAACTAGGTGCCCCATACAGGTAATTTGACTAGAATCCGAATGGGGTTTTAGCACCTGACATTATACCGCTCAAACCAGCGTCAAACCTTCAATTCCTTGTTTGCTTCCCTTGGCTCCACTGGTGCTTCCTTTTTTTCTTCTCCAAAGCTCTATCTTGCTATTCTATATTCGAAATATTTTCGTAATATAAAACTGCTGCAGCAAAATTAAGGTGACATCTGTTTCCTATTTTCTTTTCTCTCCCCCCTTCTTATAGGATCATTATCTCCCTCTTCTCATAGAGAATAGCAAGTAGGCAAAAAAACGTCGACGAAGCTTTCTGCATTTCAATGAAGCTTTGTACCGCTGTCTCGTTGCGGGCAGGCACCGCGGTGCTTTTGATGTGAATGGCAACGTGCTTGGGGAATCTCCAACACTGCGAGAATACCGAGGTGCACCGAAACGAGAGGCAGAAGTCCGGATGGACCGAGGGCAATTTCACGGAGTAAGGGCTCGGCGAGCATTGGAACGATCCATTCTTTGTTTCCAATAACTGCAATTAAAAAGGAAACATTGTAAGGAGCGCGCAAACGGACGAAAAACAGTAAAAAAGAAAGCTTCCAACTTGCCCGAATCACCATACTTCTAAAATGAAGTGCTCACTAATTGAGACTTCGGACTTGGCAGATCTTTGTGATAACAGTGCAGACGCCAAACCGCGACACTATACTCGTAGACAGCCGCTACACCAAGCAAGAACACAGTTCAATACCTAATTAGTTTAGTCCCTCAAGTGAGCCGGCCTGAAGCTAACATCAATGCGCCTTCTTCTATTTAAATGCAAAGACTTCTTCGGCTCCACTTGGCATAAATTGTTCCGGGTCAGCGCACGCAGTGCTTTACAAATATGGCAAAATGTAGTTTGGTCGTGCCTTAAAAGAATTGAGCGTAAGTAAAGAACGCAGACGCCCTGCGTTTGGCTTAGAATAAAGTAACAATGCTACTACTAAAAGACGAGAATAAAAGGACTGAGAGGCATGCGGCTGTCTTCTGCCTCACAATCAGTCACATTCTTCTAAAAGACACGGCAAGCAAACACCACGTCCCACAGCTTCGATTAGCCTAACATTCTCACGCTAATTTGAATCTTTTATCGCAATCAGGATTTCAAATAGCGCAGTGTCAGAACAGCGCACACAATATAGAAGCAAATTTTCGTACCTCCATAGTTCTACCTATTGGTTGTTTACACCCTTCTTGTTAAACAGGGCGAAACGAGACAAAGGTGGACGACAAGGAAGGTGGGAAGAAGACAAGCACTAACTTCTAACTAGTTAAGGCGTGTATATATATATATATATATATATATATATATATATATATATATATATATATATATATATATATATATATATATATATATATATATATATATATATATATATATATATTGTACTGGAGAAGAACGCGCAGCAGGCATTGCTTCGAGAAAGACGACGACAACGTGTGGTTGGAAGCCTTGTGTCTGTGTTGCCGAAGCTCTGTGTCCTCTCGCTACGTGCTCTGCTATCTGAGCGTCCAATCAATCAACTATAACGCATCTTAACATTTGGCGGAGGTGCTGGGCCCTTCCCAAACCTGGAACTCCGCAGCCGGACGCTCCCTACCGTTTCTGCTATGCCTCAGGACGCTGCGCAGCCCGATCCTCCCATGGCATCGCCTGTCGTCTGCTCCGGTGCTCTACGCCAACGAGATCCTCCGGTCTTCAGCGGCAACGACGACCATGACGTGGAGGATTGGCTCTCGTCATACGATCGCGTGAGTGCGCATAACAAGTGGGATGACAAAGCTAAACTGTCTAACGGCATCTTCTACCTTTCTGGAGTCGCGAATCTCTGGTTCCAGAATCATGAATCCAACCTTTCCACCTGGACAGCATTTACCCATTGTTTCAAGGAAGTCTTCGGTCGCCCTGCTGTACGCAAGCTTCGCGCAGAACAACGCTTGCGTGGTCGCGCTCAGCAAAAGGGTGAAAACTTCACCAGCTACATTGAAGACGTAGTTGACCTTTGCCGGCGCATTAATCCCGCCATGCCCGACTCCGAAAAGATCAAGAATGTCATGAAGGGCATAGAGGATGACGCCTTTCAAATGCTCTTGGCGAAAAATCCTCAAACGATCGACGAGGTCATTACACTGTGCCAGAGCTACGATGAGCTCCGCAAACAACGCCTTACCACGCGCCGAGCTGTCGTGCCGGACGACACGGTTTCGGCTTTAACTGACAGTTCTGGTGCTGCTTCCGCCCACTCTTCGTTCCTCGACCAAATCAAGCAATTAGTTCGCGAAGAAGTCGCGCGCGCGCCAACTGTCACTGCTGCCTGCTACCCAGTCGTCTGAGTCCTCTTTGTCCCCGGACCTGCGACGCGTCATCCATGAACAAGTCAGCGACGCACTACCTCTCGCTAACCAGCCACCTTCAGCGACAGTCCCGCTCACTTACGCTGCCGTCGGTGCCAGGCCCAGACCTCAGCCTGAAGTTGCGCATTACACGCCCACAGCGGCTTCTACGCCTCGCCTTCTGCAGCTGCGAACTACATGCCCAGAAGCGGCTTCTGCGCGCCTCCGCAGCCCCTACGCCCAGCTCCAAACTGTGCTCCGCTACCTAGACCCCCTGTTGATAATCCGTGGCGTACCCAAGACAATCGGCCGATCTGCTTCGCGTGTGGCTTTGCTGGACACGTGGCATGGTTCTGCCGCCGGAGAGGTTGGTATCCTCCCGATACTGCGAGACTTCAAGGCAATGCTCCTGACTCCCAGTCCCGCTATTCACCACCAGTTCCGCACTTCGCTCCTTCATCTCCTGTTCCCCAAAGCTTCAACACTCGTCGATCTCCATCTCCCCGTCGACGTTTCCTGTCCCCCATCGTCCGCCGCCCTCCGGCAGCGGAGGAAAACTAAAAGGTGCAGTTCCGGAGGCAAGAACTGCGACCTGTTCGAACTGTTCAAGCCCTCGTTTATCCCAACGAACGTCATTGAAGTTTTTGCCGAAGGTATCGCCGTTCACGCGCTTGTCGACACGGGTGTCGCAGTGTCCGTGATTGCCGACCAGCTTCGCCGTACGCTCCAAAAAGTCGCCATGCCGTTTTCTGCCATTTCGCTGCGCACAGCAAGCGCTGATCCTATTGAGCCCTAGGAACATGTACCGTCCGTGTCGCCATACAAGACAGTTTATACCACATTGAATTTGTTGTTCTTCCCCGCTGCTCTCACGCCATCATTCTCGGATGGGACTTCCTCTCACCTCATCACGCTATTATTGATTGTGCCCGTGCAGAACTTGCGCTGACTCCATTCTGCGGCAGTCTTTCTGAAGATTTGCCTCCGCCTTCTCCTCGAGTATTCATTGCCACTGCCACTGATATCCCTCCTTTCTCTTCCGCCCTTGTACCCGTTTCTTGTGCTGCTTTCTACGATTCCACCGTTCTTTTCACGCCATCTCAACTTGCTGCACGCCGTCATCTCTCCTTGCTTCCCTTTGCCCTCCTTCCCTTTCGCCAGGGCTCCAGTGCACTTTACTTTTCGAATCCGTTTTCGTGTCCATCAAGCTTACATCATGGCGAGTGCCTCGGTTTTGCTGATGAATTCGACATGAGCTCTGTCTACGATGTGCCTGATGACTCGACTCCTCTTCACGTTGACGCCATGACTCTTCCTGTCTCTGCGCCTCCGCCTGCATGTGACCGAGAGTTTGTTCCGTCTATTGACCCCAACCTCACTCCGAGTCAGCGCACGCGGATCGTCGACCTTCTTAACCGATTTAGATCTTCTTTCGACCTCCTGAAACAATGTTTAGGCCGTACCTCCACAGTCGTTCATCACAACGACACCGGCAGCCACGCGCCGCTACGCCAACGTCCATACCGTGTGTCCGCGACGGAGCGCCGTGTCATCGATGAGCACGTTGGAGCCATGCTCTGACGCGGCGTGCTACAGCCATCACACAGTCCTAGGGCTTCTCCGGTAGTGCTGGTCAAAAAGAAAGATGGGACAATTCGTTTTTGTGTGGACTATCGACGACTCAACAAGATAACCCGGAAAGATGTATATCCTCTTCCCCGTATCGACGACGCACTGGACTGCCTCCAAGGCGCTGAATTCTTTTCGTCCTTAGACTTACGATCCGGTTATTGGCAGGTCCCGGTAGCTGATGCAGACCGTCCGAAAACGGCATTATTTACGCCTGACGGCTTATATGAATTTACCGTGATGCCCTTTGGCCTCTGTAATGCACCTGCAACTTTTGAAAGAATGGTGGATAACATCCTCCGGGCCTCAAATGGCAGACATGCCTTTGTTATCTCAATGACATTGTCATCTTTTCCCCGGACTTTTCTTCTCACCTGTCCCGACTCGAACGCGTGCTCACTTGCCTTGCCGATGCTGGACTCCAGCTCAACTTGAAGAAGTGTCGCTTCGCCGCCCGGCGGCTAGTCATCCTTGGCCACGTTGTTTCGAAAGATGGTGTGCTCCCAGATCCAACCAAACTCCAAGCCGTTGCCGAATTTCCAAGACCAAAGACCACAAAAGAACTCCGCAGCTTCATCGGATTATGCTCCTATTTTCGTCGTTTCATCCGCAACTTCGCCACCATAAGAGCGCCTTTGACGCAGCTTCTCGCGGGTATCCACGACCTCATGGCTTGGCCGCCAGCTTGCGACGCCGCATTCACGACGCTGCGATGTCTTCTAACCTCACCCCCCATACTCCGACATTTTGACCCAAGCGCACCGACAGAAATACACACGGATGCCAGTGGCGTCGGCATTGGCACTGTTCTAGCGAAGGCAACAACGTATTCGATGAATACGTTGTTGCCTTCGCTAGCCGCGCACTCACGAAAGCGGAAGCAAACTATTCCGTTACAGAAAAAGAATGCCTGGCTATCATTTGGGCCATAAATAAGTTCCGTCCTTACCTCTACGGTCGCCCGTTCGACGTCATCATGGACCACCATGCACTCTGCTGGCTGTCGTCCTTGAAAGATCCTTCAGGTCGCCTCGCTCGATGGGCGCTTCGCCTCCAAGAGTATGATATTCGAGTGCTGTACCGCTCAGGCCGTAAACATTCGGACGCGAATGCCTTGTCTCGCTCTCCAGTGTCAGGCCAGCCCAATTATCAGAAAATACGAATATGCGAGTCCTCCCTCACCGCCACGGATATGCTTTCGGAGCAGCAGGAGGATCCATGGATTGTTGCTATGCTGGCTTTTGTCAGACCCATCAGCGCCTTCTACTGGACGTGCGTTGCGTCACCAAGCACACCACTTTGCTGTTCGTGACGGGCTCCTATACCACCGTAACTACCTCTCGGACGGGCGCAAATGGTTACTCGTGGTTCCTCGGCATCTACGTTCGGACGTATGTGCAGCGTTTCACGATGACCCGCAATGCGCACATGCACGAGTACTAAAAACGTACGCGCGCCTACGAATTCGCTATTACTGGCGCGGGATGTACCGATTCATCCGCCAATATGTCCGCTCCTGCCTCGCATGCCAACTCCGCAAGACCACCCCTCATGCCTTAGCTGCTCCACTGCAACCCTTGCCTTGCCCAGGACGGGCCTTTGACCGGGTCGGAGTTGATCTTTATGGGCCCCTTCCTGGTACTTCAGATGGCAATCGCTGGGTGATAGTGGCGATAGACCATCTCACGCGTTACGCGGAAACTTCGGCTCTGCCCAATGCATCTGCGCGGGATGTTGCCGGGTTCCTTCTGCGTAACATCATACTTCGCCATGGAGCCGCCAGAGAGTTGCTGAGCGACAGAGGCCGCGTCTTTCTGTCTGTTGTTATAGAAGCCCTGCTCAAGGAATGCAACGTAATTCACCGTACTACTACTGCATACCACCCGCAAACTAATGGCATGACTGAGCGCTTTAACCGCACTCTTGGCGATATGTTAGCCATGTACGTCTCATCTGACCAAACTAATTGGGACCGAATTCTACCCTTCGTGACGTACGCTTATAATACCGCCACACAGACCACTACAGGATTTCCCCCGTTCTTTCTTCTTTACGGACGCGAGCCTTCCTGTACAATGGACACCATCCTTCCGTATCGCCCTGACACAACGGAGGCTACTACCCTGTCCGAAGCTGCTGCACACGCGGAAGAGTGCCGAAAGCTCGCCCGCACATTTACTTTGGCCGATCAGCAGCGACAGAAGCACCTTCGGGATATTCCCTCCTCTCTGGCACCCTATGCCCCTGACTCACCAGTCTGGCTTTGGGTTCCCGCTACCAGCCCTGGACTTTCACCAAAGCTTGTTTCCAAGTACCAGGGTCCCTACCGTGTCTTCAGTCAAGCGTCTCCTGTGAACTACCTGGTACAACCCCTTGAGCCACCTTCCCATAAGCGCCGCCGAGGGCGCGAAATCGTGCACGTTCAGCGGCTCAAGCGCTACTTTGATCCACCTGTGCTATCTTGCCCGTAGGTCGCCGAGACGGCTCCTCTTTTCCGGGGAGGCAATTGTACTGGAGAAGAACGCGCAGCAGGCATTGCTTCGAGAAAGACGACGACAACGTGTGGTTGGAAGCCTTGTGTCTGTGTTGCCGAAGCTCTGTGTCCTCTCGCTACGTGCTCCGCTATCTGAGCGTCCAATCAATCGAACTATAACGCATCTTAACAATATATATATATATATATATATATATATATATATATATATATATATATATATATATATATATATATATATATATATATATATATATATATATATATATATATATGTATATATGTATATATATATATATATATATATATATATATATATATATATATATATATATATATATATAATGAGAGCATGTGTAATTTAATGACCCCTACATGTTGGAATGATGCATCACAATCACAAGAATACACAACGTTGCCAGCAAGAAAGCTCCTCATATGACAACGCTATGGATGGCTTACTTACAGCTTTTCCATTTTATATCGCCGCAGCTTCTATAATCAATCTGATCTGTTCACTTGCGTGTCTTGCGATCGCAGTGGTGTCATTCAATTGGAGGGTGAAACCGCATTCGGCGCACTTGTTTGAAATTCCCTGCCAATACATATAAAAGAAGCCCGTAACTTTAGGCCTGCTGAAAGAAATTATTTTTTGAAAAATACTGTGGATAAAAGAACACTTGCTTTATATTTACATCCTGCATGCCTAAGTTATGCATGTAAATTTCATTGTTATGTATTATGTCTGTTTTGTTTGCTCGCGTGCGTGTTGGGTAAAAGTACACTGAGATTATATTTAACTTCATGCTTAAGTTATGTATGTTAATTTTATTATTATGTATTACGTCTGTTGTTTTGTTTGCTCATATGCTTCGTTTTTTGTACCGCAAGTTGACTGTGGCCCCGGGACTAGCCAATGGCTATGGGTCTAGTAATGCTTTGTATTTTGTAAAATATGTCGTAAATAAATAAGTAAATAAATACATAAATAAATAATGAATGAATGAATGAATATAGTGCCAAAAAAACCATCCCTACCCTCCTGAACATTTTGATGGTTCTCTTGAAGGCGCAGATTAACATACCGACCAGTTTCCCCCACTTTTGACTGCATGATAGAGGGACGACATAAACTACATTCTTACAGCAGTCGATGAACAGGTTCCTTTGTTCGGCGCTGCAGACTCTTCAAGGCTGCTGGGGAGCACGCCCAGATTTTACTGCCACGTTTCTGCTGTCTCACGGTTTACCTGTGGGTCAGTGTTTTGTCTCACTTTGGCCTCTTCGGATCCCGAGTTGTCCCTAAATGCTTGCCCTAGTGGTTTCGAATAGGCTTTTCGCTTTCTTGTTTTTGGTGGCGCCACTTTCAACAATGGCCAGAGGCGGCCAAGCGAAGCATTGCCGAAAGTGATCAGCAGCACCTGCGACTTTGTGAGGATTCGGACCATTCGCTTGCCGTCATGTGATTGATTAGAATAGTGCTTTTTTTACTGGCAAAGAGACGTTTCTGATCAATCACGCGAAGGCTAGTGAACTCTTCGCGTTCGCTTTCCGAACCGTTTTAGGATCGCACCCGTTCTAGAACGTACGCCCACATACGGCTCCAACGTTTTCGCGATCCACCTACAATGGACTATCTCAATGCGTTGGCTAACAAGGCCGTAGATAAGCCAAAGCGCACTGACACCACCGTCTTCAAGCTCTCTTGCTTGTCGCGCATATGTGGTTGGAAGCACGTGGAATAGTTTCGAAACGCAAGCGCATATATATCGAAGAGCTTGGAAAGAAGTTTTCCTTCACGTAAGCAAAACTTGGAATAAATGTTGAATTTTGTGCCTATATCCTACATCCCATTCTTAGCACTAACTTGGCCAGGAACACATTGCCTTCCATCGACTTCAAATAGCGGTTGAATCACCTTCCAACAATTTAATAAGTTAGCATTAGGCGTGGAAAAGTGGAAAAAGTGTGTTTATATATATATATATATATATATATATATATATATATATATATATATATATATATATATATATATATATATATATATATATATATATATATATATATATATATATATATGCATCGTTCTGCGCCGCCCGGGAAATCTGTTCAGCCGCGGACTTGCACGTTTGTTTTGAGCCCTCGGCTTGAAGTAGTGTAAGCGCTGGTTCCATTCACCACACAGTCGCAGAGGTTTTTTGTTTGACGATAATTTTTTTAATTCTATGATTCTACAGGCCAAAACCTCCATCTGACTGCGGCGCGCCGTAGTGGGGCAAGTGCGGAATAATTTTGACCACCTGGCTTTCTTTTACGCGCATCCAATGCACTGTACATAAGCGTTGTTGCATGTGTTTGTTCGCAGTAAAAATGCTCTGCTGGTTGGCTTACTGTTCGTTGTGATGAGTGCTGCTGGTTCGATATATGTTTGATTAGTGTTGCAGCCGTGGGGAAAGCTATAGAGAGCAACTTACACAGGAGATAATCGAAGCAGCAAATATACATGATTAGTAGACAAGTGTACGCGCACTGCCCTTTCGTTATCTGATAAGGAACTGACAATGGACATGACGTGGCGCCTTTTAATGCGTAAGCATAATTTGGCGAGTACCCCAGCCCCGTCGCGCAAAAAGTGTAATGCCTTGTATCTGCACAAAAATGCGTAGTTTGCAAGGTTAAGACATTTACTCATTATAATAATATCAATGTAGATTAGTGGTAGTTTTATCAGCAATAAGGAACAATCTAAACCAAAAATTAAGATTAAAATGGAATACCTATAGAGAAACATAGGGCTGCTTAGACAACGCATGAGGAAGCTTATAGTAGGGCTGGGCCAACTGAAAGTTCAGGTTTATTTACGCAAACTAAAACAACTCCAGTGGAGTTTCTGCATACTTTTTGCTATGTGCCGTATATCCCTGTATAAAAATGTGTGGTTGAAATAAATAGTTGAAGTTAGGACCATGTGTTGCTGCGTCATGTGACTGTCTTCGTGCTTTGAGCGCAACTGAATTTGCCAGCAAATTTCGCAGCTTGAAACTTTGCAGATAGCGAGCAGAGCATGCGTAGATGAATTACTTCGAGTATGTCTGGGAAAATTCGGAATCCCGCGTGACGGGAACAAAGTTGCAAGAACCTTCAACGCTGATCGCTGATGGGCACGCTCGGTTGAAGACAACCTTCTGTGACGTGCCACTCTGGGCGTCACTGTAAGGTGTGCTCCTTAACCGTACTTGCAAAGAATCCAATGGGCAACGGAGTTTAGGCATCGAAGTGAAACTTTGCACAATAATGAAATGTTGATTGATAATGTTACGTTTTGTGTCCCAAAACAACACATGAATCTCGAGCGACGCCGTACTGGATTGTTCTGGATTAAGGTTCACCACACGACGTGCACCAAAAGTGCGGTACATGAGCGTTTTGACACGTCACCCACAAGCATGCAAAAATAAAGTCGAAGAGTTTTGGCAAAGAAAAGCTGGTCTATTTTTAAATACTCTGCCTTGCTCTTCTATTTGTTTGCTCACTGTCATCAAAGATGCGTTGCATAATTTTTTGTCGAAGATGCAGCATGTCACAAATCGACATTGTACAAACCATTCGCTCCGATGTGCTGAGGTGTCTGGCGATCACAAAGTACATCTTCTGCACTATAGGAATGGAATCTAAGATATAAAAGCCAACAGGCATTGCAAATGTTTGAAGCAGCATATTTATCTATTTATTTCGCATAGTTTCCAGGCCCATGCAGAGGTACTACAGAACGCAGTGGTATAGCACCGACACACACACACACATATATATATATATATATATATATATATATATATATATATATATATATATATATATATATATATATATATTCTAAATGAACAAACGTGGCATATCGAGGTAGCATCAAAACGCCGTTTCCGTTACGGGCTACGGGCTCCCGTTTCATGCAACACAAATCAGTGGGCTATGCGTGCAAGTCGCATCACGTGGCATGTAGCTGCTCTTCATTTCCTAATGAGCCATCGACTTGGAGTAAAAAGCCCTGCGAGTGGCAATGTGACACGCGACACCGCAGGAAGTCTCAGTTTGCTGCACCAGGATGCGCGCCGGTGGCGCTCTCTTTCTTCTAGCGTTTAACGTGTCTGCTTCAACAAGGCTTCGACGAGGGGGCGTTCTCAACGCCAAATATTACTCTCATTTCTCTGTATACGGGTGGAGGCGGGTATGGCTCTGTATTTATCCTTTCTTTTATCTATTTTTCACCCGCGGAGCCTTTGAATTTTTCCAACGCTGCTCACTTGTAATTGGAAATGATATGCGTGACTGACATAACCGATATAGAATAAAATACTGGGGGCGGCCCTCACAAGGCACACAATGGAGAGTTGGGAGCGCCCTTCATGTCTGCATTAGAGCCGTCTATTCTGCCGCAAACAAGTTACGACCGTGTGGTCATGGTGATGCAGCTTCGCGGCTGTTGATGTCTTGAACCAAAAAAAAAAAGAAGAACGTGTGTTGAGCTAGTAAAAACAAAGAACAAAAAAAGTTAACTTTAGTTTCGAGGTGATCGTTCGAGCTGGCGGTTCAATTCGACGACAATACGCAAACACAATTCGCGATGTTTTTCAAACCTACGACCCCACGCTCAGAAGGACCAGGAGGAAGGGGGACGGCAACAGCCGGACCCTCTGAAGCGGGCCGCCCGAAAACCAGCAGTAGGCCGTCCAGCGGGCCAGGGCCGTTGCCGAGGATCTCGGAAGATGTTCCTCGGGCGATGGACCCCTGGCAGCCTAGCACCGGGCACCAACAGCAATAACCGTTCAACGAATAAAGTTTATTCATATCCTATCCTTTCAAACCATTTCCAAGTGTCCGATCAGCTCATAATCAACTGGAAGTCGTGCTTGAATTTTTCGTACTATAGTGGTGCGTAATGATGCGTTATCATACGTGCGCTGTAAGCTCTGCTTATATTTAAGTAATTTAATTGTCCAGCATCATCCTCCTTGCTATCGGCATACACCGTTGGCCGAAATCAGAAAAGCGCTTTGCCACATGGATATATCAGCGCGCAACAAGTGAACGTGAAAAACACCAAGCTCGAGATAGCGCTAAACAGGAAAGCAGAACAAAGTATTGGCTATGGCCTACAGGTTCAGGTTGTTTTAGTGAATAGTTTAGTTATAAATTTATAGCTGTTATTACCTACATGGAATACGAGTCCTAAGGATTCACCATATTCATCTGCCTTTTTCGTTCCCATTTTTTGTCAGATTTATCACTCCTATTTGGTTAAGTTATTGTTACTCAAAATATTCGGCCTTCAGGTATACTAAACGGCAAGTATATCGCCAGACAAATATTAATTTCGAAATAACTAAGCTTTCGTATTTTGGTTCCGTTATACATTTGCTCCTGTTGGGTGATTGAGGGAGAGAGAACCTTGGGGGGGGGGCTTTCATGTCTAGCTACAACTATTCTGTCTTGTTTTCTCCTATGAAATTCAGCCGACAAGCTTCAACACCTGTAAAGAAAAAACAGCAAATTTTTGAGTTACCAACTTTATATTTTTGAACTTGGGGTATGAATCAGAATGCGGCATTTACGTAAGATTTGTTTTGAAAGAAAGTCAAAAAAGGAAAGAAAAGGTTCGGCGGGGGGGAGGGGGGGGTTAAACAGCGAGTGTTATTTTCAAAGAGGAAAACTGTGTAGAAATTGGAGGTCTTGCTGTGAGACAGCCCAAATTTGAGGGTTTTTCTGGCAACATTTACAAATGATTATCACAAGCAATGGTTTACTTTTGGACACAAGCCTTCTATTTAAACCAGCGAAATCACTCACGGAGAGTTGCTCGCAAATCACGTGACGAGCTAATCTCTACAAATCCGCGTTGTCAGACATTATTAATACATTTAAACGAAATCACATTAAGAAAAAAAAACATATTGAGACGGATTTTGCGATTACTTCTTTACTTTGTTCTCAACCCCCCCCCCCCCTCCCTTTCTTTTAACCGAAGGAAAAAATACGGAGAGTATACAGTGCACGCGGGCATGATTCGCAGGATGTGTCGATGCTCTTCCTTATCTTACAGACCCTTGTTGACGTACGTTGTCATACACATTGAGAGCATGTCTGTGTCAACTCTAAGACGGGGAGGGGGGAGGGTCATGTCGAGTGTCTCAACCTTCGCTGTTGTCGCTTTGTTTTAGTGGTTCGCAGTGTACGCTCTCGCAACGTAATTAATATAATAACAACCAGACAAGTCAACCACCCTTTTTTTGAACGCAGCACAGTTGGTTAAACGTCCTCTCAACGACACAGCCACCGCTTGCAATACAAAGCAACGCCTACTCGCCGTGGTTGCTCAGTGGCTATGGTGTTGGGCTGCTGAGCACGAGGTCGCGGGATCGAATCCCGGCCACAGCGGCCGCATTTCGATGGGGGCGAAATGCGAAAACACCCGTGTACTTAGATTTGGGTGCACGTTAAAGAACCCCAGGTGGTCAAAATTTCCGGAGTCCTCCACTACGGCGTGCCTCATAATCAGAAAGTGGTTTTGGCACGTAAAATCCCAAATATTATTATTATAAAGCAACGCCTGCTCAGCGTTCGCTTCCTGGATCGTTACCGCTTATTGCATGTATGCGACGTGTGGGAAATGCGATTCAGTGTGCCATTGTTGTATTCATGTAAACGTGGCTGCAATAACAAGAAAAAGGGAACGAATTAAAGCCCGGAAGCTAGGTGCTGAATATATTTTTTTTATATATGCCAGTTCTTGCTCGGGTGTTAAGCGAAACCAGGAATAAACCGTATTAATGTGTCGATAATAAAACATACCACACGTGTTGACCACTTTCTTACAAAATTACCGCAGCGTTCGTTAGTTTTGTAACTCCTGCATTTATTATTGTCGCTTACGAAAGCGCAAACTTAGGGGAAAAATCGCGTTTAAACCAATTTTCATAAATCTTGTTCGGGGTGCAAAAATAGACAGTTATACGTTTTTACTCAAAAACGAAGAACCCTATACATTTATGCCACCGACAGGTAGAACGTGCAACTCTCTCTCTCTCTCTCTCTCTCTCTCTCTCAGTCATGCGAAAATTTTCACAGCCGTGGAATCCTCCTTAGACCTTCTTTTCAGTGCTTTCGAATTGTCGACGACCTTGAATGTGAGCGCCTGCACAATAAGTAAAATGCTGGACACTTAACAACTGATGCATTTGCAGATGGAATAATCGGCGTCGACCCAGATTACAGAAACAGCGGCGGAGAAAGAATGGTCGCCCGGCTCAAATATTCGCTGCACCGAACGCCGCGTTTCTTCTCCACTTAATGAACGCAAATTGCGTGCTCAGCGATCTCGCTCGCGAGGACAGTTTCGCAGCGTAACTAAACGAAATAAGGCAATGCGCACTGTGTAGCGCGGCAAGACATCTTGTATAGCTCAGGTTTCTTGAAGAGTACAGGAAACGGGAGCACACGGCCATTGCAGTAATTGTGCTGGTTGAAAGAGATCCTCGTCTCGGTTTAATCTCCCTCCTTCTCGCTCATAATTCATGCCGAAGAAGCGTCGAGGGAAGGCAAGGACGATGGGCCCCGCGGTGACTCTCATGCCGCAATTGGCGCGCTTCTTGAAATGGGCTTCACCGTGTAAAACATACATATGTGGCGAAGTAATCTTTAAAAAGAAGTACAAGTAGGAAATATAGTCGAGTCGGAGAGTTAAATAATTATTTTTGCTCTGAGCATTCACATTCACCTGTAAAAAAAGGAAATACAGAATTATTTCTGATGGCGTATTTTTGGCATAGTGCTTCGAATTCGCGATAAACAGCTGAAATACAAATAATAGACGCGTTGCACATCTTGAACGCGATGCAGACGGTGCTTTAGGCGACCCTCTTTCTTAAGACTACGGTCGTTTGCGTTGCTCAACGACTTCCTTCTCGCTTAGAGATCTACTTGGAGAAACAGTAGAATGAATTACAATGATTAAAATAGAGATAGTGATGGATATCCAAAATCAAGAAAGGGGCTGACACATGGAATAGCACACTGTGGTGTAAAGGTTATGAACAGAGATAAAGTGCCTCAGAAAGGAAAGACCAGCCTTTCTGAGGCATTTTATCCCTATTTATAACCTTTATACCACAGATAGTGATGGGTATGATTAATGTTAAGAGACTTCGGCTCTTTTATCATGATGTAGCAGCAACGAGGTAAGCTTAAAGAAGATGACAAAAAAAAAGCTATTCGCGCATTCAGCCAACTCTTCCAAAAAGAATTTATCTTTACAATTTCCTTGTTCTAACGTCCTAAAAAAAAAAATAGAGCGTCTCTTTTTCGAGTAACTCTATCGCGTACATTCAGCAGTAAATCGACTCGAGTAGTGAGACGAGATCGAGAGAAAAAAGAATCCAGTATTGAAACCATAGCAACGGTACGCGGTACCAATTATTCCCGTGCCTTACAATTCCGGGGTACCTGAGTATTTGAAGCAATTAAATATCAGCTCAGAAATCGGAGCCTTCAGTATCACTCGACTTGACTGGGAAATGGCGCGTGTAAAGTGCTGCAAAACCGACAGGAAGCTTAGCCCGGTCACTTTCTGCAACTTTAAATTTGTGATTGAAGTGTAACTCAAATGAGAACAATTTATATTTAATCTGTAATTTTAAACTTTATGTTTCTTGCCAAATCGAAAAGCGCCTGCTCGGATGCTTACGTCGTCCACAGTGCCGCTGCTCATTACGGGCAGGCCGTCTATTTCTTTCTATTATTGTGCGTGTTCTAGCTTGTGTATTTGTCTTGGTGCGCACATGCAATCACGCACTCACGCACGCATGCACTTTACGGGTAGTTCGTCTATTTCTTTATATTATTGTGCATGTTCTAGCTTTTCAGAAAACTGGCATAAGCGAAGCTTGTGCTGCGTGCACCTGACCTTCGGCACGCTTAATTAACCCAGAGGTAAAGGTGCCGGATTGCTTCGGCCTCTCGCTCCATCAGGTCGGGATCTTCTAGTTGCTGTCGCATTGCCTGGGCTCGGGTGGCTCTAATGACTTGATCGGCGAGCCGATAGTGAGCCAGGCGAGTTCTCGCCGCCTCTCGTCGTACCTTGCCCGTCCCTCTAGGGAACGCACAAGGCGTGGCCACCCCATCTGTTTTCCGAGACTGAACTGAACGGAAACGAAGCCGGCGCCGCGCGCGCGAGATCCTTTCCTGCCCTTTCCATCTCCAGCTGAAGCGAAACGGCTCTGATTGGTGGCGCGCGTGGCGTGAGCGCGCTAAGCGGCTTTAGAGCGCGCGCCAATGCAGCTGAAATCCTTGCTGATGACTCACGCACGACACCGGTGCAGCTTTCAAGTCAACAAACCTCCATTTTCACGCAGCTGCTTTGCTGTGGGAGCAACTAGGTTTTTGCGTGACCACGACAACGCCACCTGTGAGCCAATACAAGCTTCGCTTGAAAACATTCGATCTGATTCCGTCCAAGGTCGATCCAAATAGGTGGCAAAGCTTCGGGCGAAAATCGGTTCAGAACAAATTGTTACCGACATCAGCAAGGGTGGTTACGGGAGCAGCAATTGAAGCGCAACTATCTTAGAGGGAACAAACAGTTGGAACGGAAAAGGCGTTCTTAATGAAAACTAGGCGCAGTTAAATTGATTCAAAGAAAAGGAAATTCCTATTAAATTTAAGTGTGCGTGACGAAAGAAGACAGCTCTCCTTTACTTTATCATTATCAATAAATACCTTTTTTCGGCGCCCACCATAAGATGGTGCGTCGACGCCACTATCACTTGCAATGCAATGCATTTCTTGGAGTGTGCAGAAAAGCGAGCTCCTATAGTTCACCTGTTACAATACGCTCACCTCACACGTGTTGTTTTGGTTGTCGAGGTTTGCCTGAATTTGATGGCCCTGTTAGTTTAGTTCTTTATCCTGTTCAGTCAAAAGCAGTGAGTTACGACCCCCAGATAATTGCTTACCTTAGCTGTTTTCGTGTGACTGTGCTGGCCGACGGGCTAGGCGTCCGTCGATGGGACCAGCGCTCTACTGCCAAAGCTTTCGTAGGCCTCCAAAAAAAGTACGTTCTGTGCAGGGGTAGGATTTCGACACCGGCATGGCTGACCTTTGACTGCATCGCTTTCCTCGCTGAAAGTTCGGGGCGCCCATCAAGTCGAATGACGCGGAATTTGAATATACAGCTGTAATGGCAGGCCACGAAAAGAAATTTCGCGCCTTTGAGAACAAAGTGACGTGACTTCTGTTTTTAACGGATAGAGTCACTTTATTTATTCCTCCGCCGAAAGTGTTCCCTCCTCACACAGATGGCGCTAAGCCCCATTAACCAGCGATGAACCGCAATGGTTTAAACTTATGCACTCCTATGGAAGCTTCGCTACCAGGTACATTTACCTTGTTCCGCCTTCCAAGTAACTCCGTCACTTGGAAGGCGGTCCAAAAGAGCAATTTGGTCCGTCGTGTGGATCGGCCTTAAAGGCCGATCCACACGACGGACCCAATTGCTCTTTTGGACTGCGGTCCGCGCATCACGTGATAGGACGTCACCAGTTCGTGCGTACCGCCGTTGGCCCGCGCAAGACCGCGGCCCTCGCGGTCCAACAAATCGCCGAGGCTTTTCCCGCTTCCGTTTTGTCGGCGGACCGCATGCAAACCGCAGCGATTTTGGCTTAGCCAATGAATGTTGTCCGGCAACAGATTGTCTTCAGCCAAATCCAATCTAGTTTACGGCTCAGCAAAAGCCAGTCAAGCCAGTTGTTTCATGTCCGCCGTTCCGCCTACACGTGGTGCAGCAGATATATTTTTTAAACACCGTGTCCTCTTGGAGTGACGAGGAGGTTTTTTTTTTCATTTTGTATACCTCGTTGAGTAGTTCCCGGCTTTGTGGGACTCGAGCCGGAATGAACAATGATAACACTCTGGCCGAGAGTGTAGCTGGTTGGTCTGCTCTGCCGTCTGCTATGGCGGTCCACCGTGTGGATGTGCTCTGCGCCGGACCGAACCGCGGCGGGCCATGACGTCGCATCACGTCACCGATCGGCCCGCGGACTTGGCCCGTCGTGTGGATCGGCCTTTACGGCGCGGCCGTACGGGCCCCGTATCTTGAAAACGATCTGCGACGTGGCCAAAGTGCGCGCCCGCGCGGGCCTCATCTTCAAACCGATCTGCGATGTTGGCAGAATGTGCGTAGTGCCAGTAGCTACGCATGCGCTGTGCTTTCGACGTTTCGTTCGCCTTGAAGCCAGATATACACGAAGGTCAATTCGCTCGCTTCTGCTGCCACGATTCCTCACTCCAGTGTTTTGACACCGAGGTTCCGCGATCATTGAGCGAGATATGTTCATGTCTAACTGTGCGCGCGTGACACCGTGCTTGTTAATTTAGTTAGTAAGCAAATTTTTACACGTTTGTGCAGCCGATAAAACTACTGTCCTTACTTCGTATAGCTATCTATTAATTTGCTTCGCAATCAGTGCTCCGCCTTTCGGGCGAAACTGGGACCTTTTATTTATTTATATGTATATTCCACGTGCGTGCGCCAACTGAGCTGGTTATCATATATCAAGCCCAGATATTTTACCAAGCCTAACATAGGTATATTCTGCAGGAGGTAGTTGAGCGTTATATTTATTGGATCACTTGAAAGAAAAACTACAATTGAGCACTTTTTTGACGTTAAGGCACAGGCGAATATTTTGTAACCAATGTTCTATGGCGCATTAGTATGTTTGAAAGCGATTATACAGGGTGTCCCAACTATCATGCACCAAGATTTTAAAATATGCAAATGCACGTAGCTAGACAGAACCAAGGTAATGTTCTTTGCCGCCGCTTGGAGATACTCAGAGTATTTCTTGCCTTAAGCCTAATTACACAATTAGTCTTAATAATAAAGCAACTTCTAAAATATTATAATTGGATGAAAAGTGTCAATGATCAAATTCTAGAACTACATCAGAAACTCCCGATAGAGTTTTCTGTTGCTCAGTACGTACTCGATAAAAGTGTTTTTTCTAGCGTGAAAGAAGACCGTGAAGGCACGCAAAATTGCCGCGTGACTAGCCGATCTAGACACTTGATATTATATATATATATATATATATATATATATATATATATATATATATATATATATACATACAGGGTGTCCCAGCTAACTTGGACCAAGATTTTGAAAATACCCAGGAGCTCTAGAGAAATCGTACCGACTACATAGTAGCCTTAGTCGCATGTAATTACGGCCAGTATTTTTTTCATCACTAAGTATTACCTAATTCATTACTTTTAATTAGTGAGCTTTCAATTATTGTTTGCATCGCAAACATATCAATTACAAAGTTGCAGGTTAGCTTAAATATCAATCGTCGCTTACAACGCATACATACACGAGGGACAAAAAGAACGGCGAAGACTTTTTGTCCCTCGCCTATGTGTGCGCTGTAAGTGACGATTGGTACCATGGAATACCAACTATCCCGTACCCAAACCTTGATTTAGCTTGAATAACCTCCGAATCAAGCATTTATTTCGTGCTGAAGTGGTCCTGGTTGTTTTTTCGAAGAAAATACAAAAGCCCGCGAAATACGGCTCGCTAGCGCACATGCTCTGGTGATGCTCCGCGTTAAGCGGCACCGTGTTCAGTAAAGAAGAAGACTGGGTGGACGCCCTGTGAAGCGACGACCACCAGACCCAGCTCCGGGCCGTCCAGAGGGCTCACGAAAGGGCGGAGGCTCACGGGCTTCCCGTCCCAACGTGGGTGCGGCCCGCCACCCCTGTCGTGGGTGGGGAGGGGTCCCTCAGGACTCAATAAAGTTATTTCCTCCTCCTTGTCCTCCGCCTCCTCCTCCGCGAAATACGCGAAATGGATGCGCACTCGCACGCCGCTACTCAAGCGCCTACAAGCAACCATTGAAAGATATACGGCTGCGTTCTCTTATCGCCGCATCGTATACAAGTCTCCGCTATGCTTATCAATGCGTCAGAGGCGTGTTCTCTTGATGCCGCGACCATCACATAGCGCGAAGCCCTGTATCGAGCTTCCGCCGCTAGTAATGTCGTGTATCCATGGCTATTCGCTTGGGAGCGCTTGAGTAGCGCCGCCCGAGCGCGTATATATTTCGTATTTTGGGTGTTTCGCGCGCTTTTGTTTTTACTCGGAAGAACCAACGAGTCAAAGCCGAGCACTAAACAAATGCTTGATTCGGAGTTTACTTGAGGTGCCCTACAACTTTGTAATTGATATGTTGGCGATTCAAGCAATAATGAAAAAAGTTCGTTAATAAAAAGTAATTAATTAAGCAATACTTCGTGATGAAAAAAATACTGGCCGTAAGTACATACGACTACGGCTACTATGCAGTCGGATGAAAGTGGATGAAAAAAGAACTTGCCGCAGGCGGGGAACGATCCCACGTCTTCGCATTACGTGTGCGATGCTCTACGAATTGAGCTACCGCGGCGCGTTTTCCAATCCACTTTCTTGGGTATTTATGCTTTACTACTAGAACTAACCCTGGGAGTGTTAGCCACTCACATACCTTGGCGGCCGATGTGGAACATCCTTTCTGCCGCAATTGCACGCAAGCTGAACGTTTTTGTGCTTTTTGTCTTGAAGCGATATCAGCTTGCCCATTACAATGTATTAAACCTCTGTTACAGCACCTCCTCGTCCCTGCCGTACCCTCTCCGATGGCTGACCTGGTTCGAGCTCCAAGCAGATGCTGTTGAAGGCCACAAAATCGCGCCCCCATAACACCGGGCACGAATTTCATCTTTATTATATTTTGTATACATCGTGTGAGTTTGAACCTGGCGACAAGCCTAGAGGGAGCAAGGTATTATAACGCTCTAACAAAACGATGAATGCGCACGTATATGTCAGCAACATAATAATTTGGCCTGTACGAGCTGTAACCATACTGTTTACACAATATGCGAGAACTCGGAATCATGAGTTTGCAGTTCGCATTTTTTGTGTAACTTTGAATGTAATGTTCTCGCATCATGAAGTGACGTAGGTGAAGAGGGAAAAAAAAAATATATGCGGATCCCACGAAGGGTGGAAGTCAATGTAACCGAAGCTTTCCCCGCTGTTTCTTTTGATTTACAGTAATTAGCGGTGATGTTGACGGCGAATGTGTAATTTCTGAAGCGTTTAGTCTGATACGAGAGTGGTGAGTTGATGTAAAACGTTACCTTGCGTGTACCACTGTTGTTTGTCTGCGTAGCACACAGAACACACAGGGATCCATGTTTGATTGAGGCGTTGTTGTGCACCGTTGTTTATAATCTCTGAGAGGGTTGAGCATTATCATTGCCTCACATGGCACATCTTGTGGTGTGAGAAGTGTTAAGCTTTAATTGAATTATTGTGCTCTGCGTGCCAAAGCCAAGATCGGATGATGAAGCACGCAACAGCGGCGGACTCCGCATTAATTTTGGCACCCTGGTGTTCTTTAACGCGCACCGAAATCTAAGAGCGCTAGCATTTTTGTATTTCACTCCCGTTGAAATTTGGCTGCCATGGTCGGGATGAAACAACCCGCGACCTCGAACAATGCCATACCCGTCAAGCTATCGCGGCGGGCACAGAAGTGTTGATTTTAGTGACGCAAAGCCGCATTAAAACACCTGTAGGGTCTATAAACCCTACGTATAGACCCTACGTTGTTTTTTTGCGGCTTTGCCTGCGTCAGTTGCTCACTTGACAAACTTGCATGGTGTTTGTTTTTCAGAAATAGTAGCGTACCATACCGCACCTTAGCAGTAAATAGTAAATAGTAAATAGTAAATACCATACCGTACCTTCAGTTTGCCCGCAACTGCTGTTTCCTTGCCTTCTGACGTCATCTTTTCCCCCACCCCCCTGTTTCCGGCGGTTTTATCTACGTCTACTCTGGACTTGCACGTTAGTAGGACGGTAAGTACTGCAGTTACTGCTATGCTTTTGAGGGGGATCACGGATTACAGCTGTCAATAGGCTAATGTGGCGACACCCATGGAGCTCCAGAAGGCATTGTACCCATGCCACGCGATGGAAAGATCCAAACGAGTTTCTAGCGTCGACCTTCGTCTCGCCACGCTCCTGCCATGCATATACACGCTCTGAACCACCCCCGACGCGGCGTGCAAGACAACAACAGCAGTAGCGCAAAAGTCCAAGGAAGACGCAAAGAAAGCGTCGTTTTGAAAAATGTTGGAATTTGATTCAAACTCCAGTTGAAGTCGTTCAAAGACAATGCCTTCCTGAGCGAGTTGGGGGTGAGAATCGGGCGGAGTCACCGGTGCGCAGCACTCTGTCGCATCAACCCTCTCGTGAAAGAGCAAGAGCGTCAGACTACTTAAATTCTTTTATTGCACTATCTTTGGGATCGGCCCACATATTTAGGCTGTGCTGCTTTCGGGATCAGTCCACTGAACAGGTTAGAAATCCAGATACCCGATACATAGAAGTTAGGGTAACTCGCTAAGAAAGACATTTTCTTTAAAAACAGCCAATTAGATTGGCTCAGAATATAAGCTCTAAGACAGGTCGAAGCAACTTTGCAGGGTCGTTAGATACTGAGAAGTGTGCGAAGATGCAACGCATCTGGAAAGGTGATGAATCAAATGCTCTACGTTGTGAGGCGTAACTCCAGCCATCAGATACAATGAAACATCGTCTGACGCCGCATTGAAGGCAAAGAATTGAAAACCCGACAAAAAATAAAAAAAGGAAAATAACACTAGACACATTTATACGGGCCAAGCACGTAATGCCTTTATCAAAACCTACGTTTTAGAGTGGAATAGTAGTGAAATGAAAATGAGGTCTTCTGTCATTATCATACCAGCATGAAACACGCATTTTACAAACAGGCATGGGGGTCATATGTACTGTACGCATTGTGCCTTGTATGCCGCGTGATACCTCTCTGGCTTTTCGTGTGGCGGCTTCTCGAAGCCGTCCAAGAGGCTCTAGCGATTCGGCAATGATGTGAGGGTAGCCGAGGGAGAAGCGAAATCATGTTTCTTAGATAAGCAGCAGCGCGGCGAGCGACTGAATGCACTGCGAGCGCAGGCGCTACGCACCAGCGCACACCGGATTTGAGCTCCGGTTCGTGGCGCGAGCCTAGGGTTGCGCGCACAGAGCCTTGATCCCCAGCAGCGAAGAAACGATCACTCGGAGGTGTGCGCTTGCGGCTAGCGGTCCGGCAGACTCCGGCTGAAACGGAACTGGCTGCTCGTCAAATATTCATTAGAGGCACGCAAACATGGAGTGGAGGGGCGACGGTGTCGAGAGGTCCATTAGGGCTGCCACTCGAGGGCCGGCCAACGCAACCGGACACGCGTAGGCCTGGAACTGTGACGTAGACGAGCCTCATCGGTGACCTCTAATCCGCAGGTCGCTTCCCGACCGGCGTGGTGCACGGAAGAGCTCGCTCGGGATGCACTGGACACGAGCGCGCCTAGCGCTCTATGTGCGGAATCGTACTGAGCTGTGTACTTTTGCATGCATGATATATGCCAGAGAATGGGCCATCGTAACGGACACGCTCACGAGAGCTTCGACGCGACGTGTTCGTTTTTTAAACCAATGGTGGCGCAGAGTTCTCAATTAAAAACCCGTAGAACGTGACTGGAGACAGAGGCGACGCTAGTTTGCGAGTGCGTGAAGCGCTACTCGCACGGGCAGGATGGCCGTGAGCACATTTTCATCATAGTTGAGACAGCAATGGCCCAGCCACACCGCCTTGCTGAACATTGCCTGCATGTTTGCAAAACGACGTGAATGCATGCTACGAATCCTAGAGTATATACAGAAAGCAAGGCCATGCGCTGGACCATTCGGAAGCCTCATCATTACACCGTATTCTCACGCGATCAGCGGCGTGGTGACACGAGACATGACTATCAGCGTCACCAATGCGTCCTTCCTGCCACGTGCATGTAGATGTGTAACATTGCTTGTTAGACTGCACGAAATCGTCGAAAGACGCAGGACTGTCATTGACGGATCTAAACGCAAAGCGCTTTTGTGCTCTACCATGATTCCCGCAGCGACACCGAATTTTCAGGAAGAAGGTGTTTCGCTTCCTCCAGAAGTTTTCGTCAAGACACCTATATCTTCATCGAGCGGTGACGTTTAGCTCAACTTGCTAAACGTCAACATTTACTTGATATGGGATAGGAATGCCCAATGGGCACCGGATGGACTTGGTGTAATGAAGGCTTCGTGCCTCTTTCTTGTGTAGTCGCCGTTTTATCTCTCTTGGTTGCGTTAATGACATGGTACCTACTCACGTTACGGTTAACATTGTGGCATGTTTAGACCACACTTTAAGAGGAGATGCTCTGGCGCGCATCTTTATTTTAGCTAACTATAGTTAGCTAAAATTCTCCTCCATAGCATGATGGTAAGCTGCACCCACAATCATAAGGTAAGTGGTGCCTTGATGATAGCGCAGTCTAAGTAACAGCAAAGAGCGATATGTTCTTGATGTATAAGGCACTGAATAACGTTTGTGTACATCTTCACAAATGGTAGATGGCTGTCTGAGCATGCTTGTTATACAGATATAAATTGTGCTTGCTAGGTGCACAGCACGTGCATGTTAAATTATCGCAGGAACATGTGCATTGTCATAAATGTTCTATCGCGACGTCAAGACTAGATGACCCAACATGAGGTTACCATAGTTGAATACCATCTTTAGGACCCACTTCACGACCACACAATTTTTATGAGCATTATTCCGCTCATATCGTGTTGGCCCTTAGGCATAGACAGTCTTGGTAGTTTGGTTTACATTTGTCTTTATCAGCCACTATAGATTTTTAAGATTATTTATTCATGTAAGGCCATACGTATTGTGCTGGCGTTTCTGCAAAAAAAAAAAAAAGATTTTCTGTGGCTAGGCTCTGCGTCCCTAAATAAACCCCTAAATCGACAGTGCTAATAAGGAGGCGCGGTATTTTCTTTTCTTGCTCTGTTTTTGTATGATTGTGGAAAGGAAAACAATAGTTATTTAGAGGGTGATTTTAAAATTATATGTAAGGATGTGTCCTGTTAAAGAATATCAGGCGATACACCTCCTTACAAGTGACTCTATGCTTATGAACAATGCAGACATAATTAGTCATGGCACTACGTTAGACAGGGCCGGCGCATCTATACTGAGTCACAACCCTTTGCGAATCGAAATAGGATCAACGAAAAACCGACCCTTTGTTTCGGAGTCGCAAAGGGAAGCGTCCACTGAGGGTTCTTTGTGCGTGCGCGGGCGCGCGTGTGCATGTGTTCACGCCATGTACTGTGCAATAAGTTGCGCGGTTACATTTCAATAAAGCTCTCACACATGCAGATGGCAAATAAGCAGTTCTTTTTCTCTGCACATCTCCCTCTGTCCGTCGATTCGCAAAGCAGGTATACGCACTTCTCAGCATGAAATCGGCCCTAAAGGCAACTGCGTAATTAAAAAAAAAAGCTGCTTATAGAAAGCTTTGCTTAAACTGCTGTGCATCCTACCGCAACACACCCCAATACGTGACACCCTACCACTCCACACTACGCCACACCATACCATCCTATACGCCATATCGCAGCAAAATCTCCGTTTATCTCGTATCAATAAAGAGAAAAACACATCGGGTTTGTTAGGTCGCAGGAGCACTACATCGCAGGATAAGCAAGTACAAGTGATCTTCTCCCATTCATCGTGGACGCGTGTTTCCGTTCAAGCGCACTGTACGTCGCAAACGACAAGCTGCAGCAGCAGCCGCGGGAGGCGAATCGAACCCGGCGCAAAGGAGGAGGAATCGGCACCGCGGTTTGAGCACCAGGCGCTGTCAGCACCTGAAACCGATGAGGATTTTTTGTCGCACTGGTGGCAGTGATATATCCGTTAGGCGCAGCTTGTGGTAAAACATTCCTCGCTAAAATTAAACCCCGAGAAACGTGTTGCCATGAGTAAACGCTCCACTTTTTCTTCGCTTTCAGCGACAGTAAGCGAAATTTATGTGCCTTCCCACGCGAGCACTGAAAATGAATGCGCTTCAAAGAGCGAGCGAGCGAGCGAGCGAGTGATATATATATATATATATATATATATATATATATATATATATATATATATATATATATATATATATATATATATATATATATATATATATATATATATGCATTTCTTGCGGCAAACGTCTGGAATAGCGTCCACTATTTTCATTATTGTCACGGCAGCTTGTGCCATGTACAACGCTTGGTGCACAGTGATGAATCAGTTACCATACCTTTTACTATCCATGAGAGGGTAATGCCACAACTAATGAAGTTGTGGCCATCGTTGCCTTAGGAACGAATGGAACCAGATGAAAAGCGTCGGCTTCATGCGATGCTTCTTGTTTGCATCGCATGTCTGCACACGTTGTTACAAATAACGTACGTGCATGCGAAATGTCTTTACTCGCTCAGCTAGCCCTACAACTGATGGCGTATGAGTGGGCCGCTTCTTGGCCTCTGTGAATGCGCTCATGGTGCTGTAAGTATTTAAGGTCGTTGACATGGTAAGGAATATTCGTGCGCATTTTCCAACGTTGCAACTTCTTTTCTATCGCACCATATATCGCTATATATATAAGGTCAGGTAGTGATCTGCCTTTGCCATCTTTAATTTGACATTTAAACATTAATTAAGTAGAACACAGCGTAGTGAATATGGTGGGTAAACACGAAATGAATATAGTATACATATGCGGTCATAATAATTACAAAGGTTTCGGTGAGAGTCTTTCTTAGCGGGCGTTCAGTTGGTACAGTCGAAAGCAAAATTGAAAGCAGAAGGTAGACTTAACGGTAATCGCGCCATCGCTCTTTAGTTACTGGCAGTAACCGATATGAGTGGGTGCTGGACAGGTTCTTGAATAACTTCAGTTATCCAGTTCTGTGCTTTATGAGCCGGTTAAGCTGTGACAGCTGCAATCACAATGTGACTTACTGAGCAGATTCCTGGCTGCGGCGAAGAGACAAGCTCTCGCAGGAACACGAAAGAGGAAGCCCGTATGCAAATTTTTTTGTGTGGTGGTCGCGGTTCTCACTTCGACTGTCCGTCGTTGTGGACGCTGCATTCTGAGATTGTCCAATGAGAAACTGAATTTTCGAAGCTGATATATCACTGGCCATCGGCTTGTTCAGCACGTCGATCAGCCAGCAAATAGATGTCAGCCGATCGCAAAATCATTTTACATTCTTAGATGCAAGCGACTTCGTGCTAACGCCAGCTTTAGATTCCACAGCGCTGCACCGTTCTTGCGAGAATATAGCGAGTCATTCGGTGTATTCTTCGTTAGAGCGTGTGCTGCCACATTGTGTCGTATTGAATCTGAGAAGGTGAACGAAAAAGATAACACCAATAAAAGGGGCGTAGTATGCGCGACTTTGCATAAGTCGACGCCAGTCACACTGTTTACAACTGCACCAAAGTGCTGCGCACGATCATTGTTCACCGCCCGTACAACCCGCGTATTCATCCTTCAGCGGCAGCGAAAACCCTGCCTCGCAGTCCTTGATGCAGCTTGTGACTGTGGCTCGCTCACTTGATTGATTGCTCGCTCGCTGAACTGGTAGACTTATTGGTCGATCAAATAATTAATTGAGAAATTCGAAACCGTGGAAGCGCTGTAAAGGAATGCGCCGCCTCATCGTGACTCGGTACCTCAATAGGTAAACAGAGATAAGTAATGATTACTCTCGAGCTATGCGGCATATAGCTTAAAAGGGACCTTCTATCATGGCGAAACAGCGCACATGACGGTTCGGGTGAAACAGACAAAGCAATGCGCCGATCTTGTCTGCATCGCTCGTCACGTCGTCTGCTCTGTTTCGCCATGATGAACGTAAACCAACTTGCTCAGCTTAGAAGCATTGTGCAGACCTTGGGCGCTATAACGTAAAACTATTCCAAACTTTTCTATTCCAATTCTGCTATCAGCCCTCCACAATTGGTCAAAAACTTTTTTTCGACCACCCCCACTTCACCTGTCTGTCACGCGACTTCACGAAAACCGCGATACCTCCCCATCTGATATGCTGTGTACACACTGTGGGCTCACAGTACGTCTCCGCGCACGGCGTCGCCAAGTGGCCCCCGAGAAGTGGAGCCTCACGACGCGGCACGACGGCGCACGGCGATAGACCCACCGCAGGTTCGAGCACCGAGCCGAAAGACCTGGACGGCTCTGGCCGTATGCATGGGCGCTCTCCCAGGAACACACGGCGTCCAGGACAGTTAAGGCGTTTATTGATCACCGATGGCCAACATGTACCAGACTGCACCCAAACACACGGAGTACACTCGGTGCCCGCGGTTCCCGATGGCGAGGAAGGCGGGTTACACGCCGCGTCGAACAATGGTTTACGCGCGCGGGCCGAAATGCGTTCGCAAACGCTACCTAGCGCTTCCCGTCACCGACAATGGTCTGCGACGGTTCGGACACGCAAAATGTGATGCACTGAGCGCCTGCGGCTACCGCAAGGGCGGAACGCAAAGCCACTCAGCAAGTCACACTTACGCAAGCTAACAAAGCACGTGAACGTCCCCAGGCCGGGGCGTTGGGGACACAAATAGCTGGTCGCTCACGTACCTTGCAGCTTGCCTCTCGTGACCGGCGCTCGTCCCTCTCGCAGCACGACTCCCCCGCGCACCGCGATCGTCCCCAGTCGGGGCTTCTTCCCTACGTCACGCCCCACGACCCAATCGCAGGGCCGCGTAGCATGACGTCGCGGGACGCGGCCGCGGCGCCCGGGGAAAACGGCGCGCGGGTAGAGGGGCAGGCATTTGGGAGAGGTTTTCCTCGCAATGGCGAATAAGTCCGGAGCCTTAGGCACAGCAACGACTGCGCCCCGGTAGACCGAAGGAACTCCCACAACACTGATTATGCATGATTTGAAAGAAAAAAGAAAAACAGTTATTTCTGATTCGACGCCTTTTCTCCATTAGCCTCCAGCTATTGGTCAAAAGTTTTCGGGCTGCACCCACTTCACCTGCCTGTCACGCGACGTCACAAAACCGCGAAAACTGACCGCGTCAAAGTGACGTGTACGCATTAAAGATGCATTAATATGTCGAACAAAACTGAATTTTCTTCTGAATAGCCGCAGGCTGCCCCGTTCCGAAAGGAATAAAAGATGGCTGCCGCCGAACGCTCAGGCGCTGGCTACTGGCACCTGCCGGGCAGCATGGGTGTATTTGCGCATAATAAAACTTCTTGCGTGGCCGTGTAACGTTTTTGAGAACTTTCGGCACGTTTACCACCTCATTCTGCGAACTCGTCTTTGCTGAGGGCCCCTTTTAGCGCCATTCTTAAGCTTCCGTTGCATGCCGCCGCGATTTTCTACCAGCCACCACAAGGTAAGTGAGGGAAAGCCGACCAATCGCAGGCGCCGGCACCGCCCTCTTCATCCGGTTACCGATTTTCAGTGCACTGGCTCTGCCCCATCGAATCCCTCTCCACTTGAGCGTTCTCCTCACCTCATGTCAGCCAATTAGATACGACAAGCCGCTCAGTGTAGGCAATGTTATTCACACAAAGGTGACCTCCTATGAACAAAGAGAGCGTTTCATTGGTGTGTTCAGACAACCCTGCGGGTGACCGCCCGGTGCTTGCGTCGGTGCTTACGCAAATTTGACGTCAGGAGATTGGAATAGAAACATATTGGAATAGTCTTACGTTATAGGGCCCCTTGTATGCGTTCATGACCAGCGCTCGTGCAATGCAATCACGCAATGCAAATCGCAGTAACATGTCCCGTGTATACCGCGATTTTCCAAATGGCTTGCAATTGCGAAGTTTTATAGACATAAGGTGAATGCATCTTCACAGTGGCTCTAGTTGCGCTGTTCTACTTATAGCAGCGCATTAAAACCCAATTACGCGCAACGTGCGTGTAGGTCCCCGCTATACGTAAACGTTTGTGTTTTCTTCTCTCCAAGACGCACATTGATGGGATGTTGCTGTTCTGGCGCAAAAGCGCTTTCATTCTCTTGTTCATTGTGCTGCATGTGGCAGCTTACTACACTGTCGCGACAACCGCACGTTTATCTATGATATACGATGACGTTTATTAATTGTGAGCCACAGTATTTTATTTCACGATTACCGGTACAGGTAACCTTCTTCCCTACTGGCCTGTTTTCTATATTTTTTTTAAGGTACAGTTCTGCCTAGGAAATAATATTCTTAATCGCCGTGCGTCATCTTTCTGTGTGCCTACTGTGCCACGGGGCACCATGGATGATTTTTACAAATTAGTAGCAAGAACACGGTTCAAGCTTAGCTCACTGTAGTACAACTGGAACAGTGGCATCCCTCACCGCCCGATTGCACGCGTCAAGGAGCTAAGTGGTTTCCCTTGTATCGGATGAAGAAGACACAGGTCGCGCTTACTTATGCACCAGTACCCTTGTTCAGTGCCAATCTTAAGTCGTCCAAGAGGTGCAATAGAAAAGATGCGCCGACTGCGGTCAGTGCATGCTTTGACGCACGCGCTGTCTACGCCAATGATCAGCTGCTGGTGCAGGCCTTTTGAGGCCGGCCTCTATTTTGTGCGCTCTTTACAGTGCGACCAATAGAAATCGATGCTTTGTCCGAAGTCATTCAGAATTCTAGCTGGCCGGTGGGAATCGCGTCTCAGTGCTTTTCGGTGTTACTTAGCCCATATAGGCGCATATTCCTATACATGACAGTGAGCGCAATAAATAGAGAGGGAGAAAAGGCAGAAATAAAGGCTATTTCAGGTTTTCTACTCTGCACTGAGCGAAAGGGGCGGGCAAGAGTCAAAAAGGAAAAGCGACCAACAGTGATGCACGCGCACGCACGATGGTTTCTTGACAGCGCATTCAGAGGCGGTGGAACAGTCAAGTTCAGCATTTTTAAGAAGCGCAGCTGGGCTCTAGTAGCTACTTGGGATTGTGACACTCGAGAACAGAGTCGTGGCCTCTCTGAGCGGTATGTCGTGTAAACAGCTTACGGTAGCATCAATAGTCTCCTCGCAGCCGCAGAACTTTCACGGGGCACTGTCTATAGAACCAATAGGAAAACGTTATTTGCAAACGTGGAAACCAACCACAAGCAACATAGTAAATTCTTGGCAATTCATCTGATTACGAAGACAAGGGGGTGCAGGGCTCGTTGAATGCGCACAATAGTCATACAGTGAGTGCCATGAATGGGGCCAGCATGAAATCACTACATTAGTGCATGCACCACGTGCAGCCGGCGTCAAACGTTTCGAGACTATCGGATCGGAGAAAACGTAGCAATCTCATGAAGTTTGTGACCATAGCGAGTAAAACAATTACAGCGCCATGTTGTTCTCATGTACTTCTACAGTTTGGAAATACGGGGGCAAATTCGCAAAGCCCTTCGTTCGCAAGTACACGCTTAAAAATAAAATTAGGGAATAGCTAGCAAATGCACGTGTTTATTAGATTACAATGCATTTTACTACCTACTTAGTAGCTCTGTACTAGCCAGCAGCTAGTAAAGCTAGTGAGTGCTGCGTTTACTAGCCTGAAAGGCTGCTTAGTAGCTTTTACTAAGTAAATACTAAGCCACTACTAACTCGTCTGGCAGTGGCCTATTATGCTGAGATTGTGGTAGTCTTATGCGAAATTGAGATAAACTGTAGCGTTGTCCGTTATGTTGGACTAACAGTTATGTGCGACGTCGTAACATACACATATGCAGACAGTAGGCTTTAGAAGTTTGTGCACAAAGCTTCTATTATTTAACCATATTATTAACTAAAGTTTTTGTATTGCGTTATTAACTCTTTTTGCCGTATATCTTCGGATAACTACCTAACTCCTGCGAAACCATCTAATACTAGAAGTCACCATCACCTAAACATCTCACCTTATTTCACCCGTACGGACACATTTAAATACAGTTTATTTCCCCGTGCAATCGAGTACTGGAATTCCTTGCCTGGTGCTACTCGTTCTCTTCCTTTAAACTTATTCTTGGCGGCCATTGAATAGTTTTGGTTTGTGTTTATTTGTATTGTTAGTATTGGGCCTGTATTGTTTACTATTTTCATTTTCTCTGCCTTTCACACCCACTCCTGCAATAGCCCGCTCGGGCTGCAGTATGTACAAATAAATAAATAAAATAAATAGATGCTCACAGGTGCAACATGTGCTCCCTCATGCTACGGCTATGAATATTCTTGAAGATGCCCTTTGAGTAAGTGTCACATAGTACCTCTTTGATCATTCTGTAAGTGTGTTCTTGCTTATCGTTGCTTGTTCGAGATATGTAGTACATGGATGGATGGTGGATGTTATGAGAGTTTCCTTTGGAACGGGGCGGTGTGTTGCGCCACCAAGCTCTTGCTATTAACTGCCTGATGTCCTACCTAGGTTTAAAAAAAAAACACACGATGAATTCCCATAAATAAATTTTCTGAACCCCAATTGTTAACTTTGTTTTTGTACGTCTACGTTTTTTTGTCGTTTCCCTGCTTTTCTCCTTTTCTCCCCACCAATCTTCCAATCGTCTCTTACTAATCTATATTGTGGACATGTTTACTTTCCCCCTGCTCTCGCTGAACCCAAGGCTTCAATGAGGCCAGTGGTGCCGAAATCGACAGCTTCACATTATAATAAAACACGCTCCATCGTTTCCCTAGCTTTACCGGAGTCTTATTCTTATCTTACCTTATTTTTATCTTATTCTTACCCGGAGTCAATGCCCCCTAATTTCCCTGGTAAACATTATGTGTATATACCCTTCATTGATGCCCAAATATATAACCAAAAGACGCGGTTCTCTTTTTTCATATATATTTTGTTTTACTTTCTTATGCTTTTACAATACCATCGACTTCATATGCCAATACAAACGGCACTTATAAATCGAATAGGCCCATTTATATACTGTTGGTAATTATATTTCAGTTGCGTTAGAAGCTGCACTACCGAGGGAGTATTTTGTTAGTACTAAAATAGCTTCAGCAGATAGTTAAAAGTGCTAACTATCATTTTACTACCTGCACTTACTAAGAAGGCAGGGCTTTTTGGGACATTTAGTAACGTGTTAGTATTTATTTAGTGAATATGACGACCTTTTTTAAGAATGTACTCTTTGACATTGGCAAGCCGCCTTCTCTAATAGTATGCGTAAGGCATCAGGATTGGCTGTAATTCTTTGAATACGGGCCCCGAATATCAGAGAGCGGAAATATTTTGTTTTTCCTCAGATCCCGCAGTCCGTAAACTTCTGACGCCGGGTGTATACCTGGGTCCCCAGTTATGAGGAATAGTGGTTTGTTGCATGCGTGACTGCGTTCTCTGAGCGTGTACGTCGTCTGCTTGGGGCCCCTTACGATTTGCTTCTGAAATTAAAACGTCAGCCAGCTCGGTTTGCTACAGCCTCGGGATCAAGGCGACCGTTGTTGGCAAGCGTGGGAATCAGGCCACATCTGACATTTCTATACGAGGCAGCAATTCATGTTGACACAAACGGCACTTTCGTATAAGACAAGTTCGTCAATGGCTCTGTTCTTAAAGCTCTCTAATCTAGCCGCTTGTACGAGCATAAGTGCCTCTACTTTTCAGGCTGCAGTTTCTCCTGCTTACTCATTTAAACTTTTTTTTCGCAGGACATTCATCTAGCAGGACACCACAATCAATCTGTGCTATGGAAGCAGAGATACGTCCTTCGCAGAAGCACAAGCTATCGCTTTCCCGTAATCGCTAATTGACACGCGCTTGTGTGGTTTGGCCCGGGACGCGCTTAATCTCCGAGGCGCATGAGAAAAAATTTTTCCCCTCTCTTACCGCTATAACTTATCCATTCACACAGACCTCCATTAGACAGATGGTTGCTGCTTTTCAGTCGGTACTGCGTGTCTTTGGGACCGATTTTGTCGTATCGATCTGTCGCTAACGGCTGAGTATACGCGCAGAAACAGCGTGACTACCTTAAACCCCTGGCATGATTCGGCTATTTGACGCCCTCATATTGCCACTGCAGATTATTTGGCTGTAAAATCGCCTTTAGTCCTGTGCAGTACCTCTGACATAGCAGCTAAACGAGTAAAAAAAAGAAAAGGCCTGAAAGCGGCGACCATTTGTCGTAAATGTAAGCTCACAACTTTCCTTTTCATCGGTCGTAATCTTTCTGCCAGCGTTCCAGTGCTTCGAAAATTATGAACCGTAAAAATTAGGAATGCCAGAAAGAGGTGATCAAAACCGCAAAATGCCATATTTTTATCTATATTGCCCTCGCTGTCGCAGGTACACTTGGGCAACATGCCAAATATAAAGTTATGTTCACGGTTGGGATTTTATACCAAGCCGCTATTGAATGCAAACATGGGCCATATAGCGCGACACAGGCTCTTTGTTGTATATTTCTGGAGCTCGGGCATTGTATGAACCATGAGAAAAACTGAACCAAATGAACTCTTTCTGATATATTTATTTATTCAGAGGTCGAAATAGTCGAAAGAGTTTCCTAACAATGAGAATGTTATAAGAGTTATTACCTGTGTTTTTTTTAGCAGTAAGATATTACGCGAGCAAAGCTGGTTAAGCACTTTCTATGGCTCAAGAACAGTGCTCGTAAACCGCGCAGTAACTCAACTTGCGGTTCAAAATTTTCAACTCAACAAAGACGTTATAAAAGTAATCTTCACTTCTAATTAGAAACAGCTAGTCGAACCTATTCGTTGCTTGAAACAAAAAAAAAAGTAATATTCTAGTCGAACGTAGCGTTAAGTGTTTGTTCTTTAATCGAAATACGTAAATTAGATATTGCGTGATATGAAATTCGTAAAGTTGGATCGTCGTGGCACGGGGAGACAATAGAAGTCCACAGAGCGCTTAAGCCACTTAATCCATTTCATCCAAATGTGGCAAGGAAAATCGCTGTCACAACGAGCGTACTTCAGGTGTGACTGAACGTACCTATCAGAACTTCACTTCGCTTTCACTGCACTTTATTACCTTAAAGACCCCATTGGAGGGGTATTACATAAGGAGCAGTGGCCTAATGTGAAGTACTGCGCACTTAAATCAGTTTCACTCTAGCTCTTTCTGCACTCGACGTTATAAAACAGCGTTTTTCTTCCTGTCTTTGTCCTTACTGTCATATTTTTTTTTTTTCATATGTGTGAATGGAATAAGTATTTTTCGTTCCACAGTAAAGAAAACGGAAAAAAGAATCGGTGCAGGAAAGTTATTTGCAAACAGCTAATCGCTTACCACACAAGATAACTTTCGGGCGCTGTAGCACATGACTGTTCTCAGCTGCCCGATAACACACTCACCGTGCGCCGGAGGAAGAGGTGTCCCACCCAGACGAGGCGGACACGGAATTCGTTCCCCTCGGCTTACCTCGGGTATCGAGAGACTCTGAACTTCAATAGGCAGGGCCGGCTCAGATACCCGCCCCCACATCCCTCCCTATCTCAAGAGGACGCGGTGGGTGTAAGGCAATTGCAGGTCAATACCTTTGCTCATATAAGCGCACGTTTCCCAAAGCTATGCATAGAGTGAATACCTGCTAGTTAACCATGCTCGTATCCAGTTTCATAATAAAATCAGTCTTTCGTTAATGCATTGTAGTAATTATTTTCAATTCAAACCACGGGAGTAGGCGGCCGTGCTAATGGCGCGTGCACTTGAACTGAACGAAAGAATACAGCTACACTAATATTACTTTAATGTGAGTAACCGATACTGTTATTTATTTTTTATTTATTTTCAGTCAGCTATTTCCTCGGCATCAGCGAGATGGCTTCAACAGAGAGTTTCATAAATTGCTTGCCAAAAGTTAGCGAACGCCATCCGCGCTTTATGTCAAATAACTACAGGGCTGTTAGAATAGCGAAATTTTGAAATCGAATACGAATATTGGAGAAAAACGATCCCCGAATATTTTCTAATTTCTAAGGCATCATGAAATACGGCGTTTGCGCGCAGTCCACTTGGTTAAAAAATATCAGGCTTATTACATTCGCACATGCACGTAAAACCATTCACAACTAGACGTCTGGGGGACTAGGAGCTTGTCAATGATGAGCAACCGGTTTCGATTATCTGGCGCAACATGGTAATTAGGGTAATGAAACAAGGGCTCATCATCTTACTATATATAGATGTACGCGCAGTGTTGTGTTCGCCGAAGGATACTACAGCACCGCACGTTAGCTTAAAGGAATGCAAACATGGTCAGACTGGCCAAACATTAAATCGGAAGGAATTCGTACATCGGCTGCTTAAAAGCGAGTCATTCTTGTTGAATGGCCGGAAATGATTGAGAAGAAGCTACCTGCCCCGCCATTCGCTCGCTCAGGAACAGGTGTCCCTGCGCAATAACCGCGGACATATCCTGCAGTGTGGAATCATTCGGAACGGTGCTCTCTCCTTCCATCGTTCTGTCTCTCTTTGGGAGTGCAATAAGTATTTTTGTCCCTGATGTATTCGAGAGAAACGAATTTTGGACGCATTCTAGAATGGAATGCGAATCGAATAGCAAGTGCAATTCGGTTCGTTTTGGAAATTTTGAACATCTGCACACCCCTAAAAATAACCCAAGAACAGTTTGTGTCCTGCGCATACGTAGAGTCGTTGACAACACTTATGTCTCTTGCGTTTATCGTTTAACTTTAATTGTTTCCAAGGTGACGGTAATCAGCGGCTGGACAAAATTGAAGACTTTTGCTCTGGATCTAGTGAAGCTAAAAAAGAAAAAAAAACACTAGTTAAGAACTTAGCACCAATAACTCTCTCAGCATATCATATTTAGATTGTGATGATTGTGAGGGGTCTCCACAGCTGCGCGCGCGTGGGCCACCGGAGTCCTTGCACATTTTAGGTTATCTAATGACGTTTCTATACCTCACATCCCTTAAAAACTTGTGACTTTGAGAACACTGTGACGGCGTTTGCGTATGTTCAACACATTTAGATGTTTCTGTTAGATACTTCCAAAGTCCGCCTATTATGCTATCGCGTTAAAAAAAACGTAACTATTGCTCTTGAAGCTATGCATATTCAGTTTACAATGTCAAAAAGAGCGCCGGACTTACCAATATTACCACCCCACTTCACGTGCTTCTTGTACAAATGTGGCATAGCATACCAAATATTCCACATAGATGTTCTCCCGGCCAAGGCCTCCCTGGAGCGCAAATTTAAGCTTTCTTAATGGCATAACGGTTAACCTTTCAGTATTTCATCTACATACAGTCACTGTACATGCCTTTATAACGAAGTACTCGGGGCCTTCAAAGTTATACAGGTCACTTCGTTCTAAAGGTCGGCCACCGTACCACTCATAAAAGAGCATCGCTAAGCACGTTCAACAAAATAAAACGTTCATTTAACATGTATTCAATATAGACTTAGTAAAATACGTCGCCGTTTTTTTTTTGTTTGCACTTCGTCCGACAGAATGCGCGACTGTAGCCAACCGTATTGCAGTGAGGTTCACAGCATACTCCCTTGCAAAACGCATAATTAGCGCTATCGCCTCCGTTGCTGTCAAAATTAATGGTTAGTTTCCAGGACATTCATCCCTGCTGCCTTCGCTGACATTCGCGTTCTTTCTGCGCTGGACGACTTTGAAGACGTCGTCGGTTGTCAGTTACAATTACATAATGACGTCGTCATCAAATGCGACGTATTCGTCAGCCGTCGCATGCGCTAATGCATTACAACAAGCAGCGCACGAGCTGAGTGATTCCCGGATCAGTGCAGCAAGACTATACTTCTGAAATTGGCACTTTCGTCAAGTGCGTCGCTAGCACTACCGTTAGCGCTAGCGCAAGGCGCATCTCGGTGACGCCTTCGGATCACAATGGTGACACCGTTACGTAACGTTCGTTGTAAAGCAACAAATCAGCCGTCGGGGATGCCCAAATTCCTTCGTTGTGCAGGCAAATTTGTTGTAGTGGTCTTCATTGTAGATGGGCTCATTATTTGTATGAAAGATAGAAATTCATCTGGGACATAATTAATCCTTCGTTATACTGGTCATTTCGCTGTGGGGGTGTTGTAGAGGCGTTCGACTGTATTTGCGTCAGGACGCATGGAAATGCGAAACGTGAAAATCGAGTTTGCTAATGGCGGGAAAGAAGGGGGTGAAGGTCGACACCTTTTGCCGCGGACACCACAGCTGTCTCGTTCAAAGCGAACACCTCAGCTATTCCACTGCAACGGAGAAGGCATCAACGCTCGTAGTTTGTAAGAGGGCTTCCTGCTGTGGTGTGGGCGAGTCCAGTGGTGCTTAGCATTGGATTTTAAACAAAACTAAAATATTGGATTTGTTCTTATAGATGTGTATTGTTAACAGCTCTAACAGTTCCGCAAAACTTACCATGTACTTTCGTTGCGTTTATACGTTCACACTTGTAACTATTATTCCTACAATCCAGGTTTTCCGCGGTAGTGATTGCGCCCGGACCTCGTGGCAGGGTTTGGGTTGTAAACTGGATGCTGTAAAGAATGTCTTCGCGGAAAAAAAAAAAAATCGAGGATGTGACGACGCCCTGGGCTACGTTGCCGTGATGTCTGTCACGAAAGCAGCAGTCTGTATGCAGATTATCTTTTTTTTCTGTTTTTTAACCTGGACGCACATATGTATTTGCAAGTATGTAAACTAATTTCGAAAAAAGAAAGAACATTTCCTGATGGTAACTTGTGTTTGTTGTACGCTGCTATGAAATTTGTTATATTTATTTATGTATGTGTCTGTAATTATGTATATATATATATATGTATACATTGTTTTTGCCTTCTTATGATATATGCGACGGAGTCTGTGTTAAGTAATAAAACGCAAGATAACAGATTGTAATTGTATACTAGGAGTTATCTGACACTACTGTATTATAACTAGTTTCTATGTAATAACACGAAAATGGCTATGTATTTCTGTGTAAAAATAGTCTTGTATCTACACTTCATGAGTGATTGTATTGCTACACGAGCCGCTACCGTGCCTATCTGGGAGACCGGAGCTTTGTCAAGCCGAAGAATTTTCGGCTTTTATTCCGGCTCTCCCTTTTTTCACCTTGTATTGAGTGGTGAAAATAAAAATGATGATGATGATGATGATGATAATCTGACCAGAACCGGAACCGACGCATTCAGCATGCCAATGCTGATGGCTTGATCATGAAAGCCAACACTGATATGTATTCCCGAGCAAAGCACGCTCACAGCTGTATTCACGAAAAAGAAATATAAAAGGCACAGCATGGCGGCGGCTCGTGAGTGTTGGCGCCGCATGCAGGTGCTGCACGAAGACAAATCCGTGCACGTGGAGAAAATGCGAAGCTGCCAGGGCGAGAACTGCTTCTTGGCGCGCTCGCCGCACGTAAGTTCTTTAACCGTGCGTCTAAATGCGAAAAATTCCGACGTCCGTTGCCCTAATGCGCTGGTACAGGGTTACAGGCGAAAGTAGTGCGAGTTTTTTCTTCATGGGCTCCTTCCCACGATTGCCGTCTCGAGTTATTCGTTAGGTGGCTACGCACACACACACAACGCACACACCGCATGTCACGTCGCCAGTCGTTACAATGTCATAGTGCATGCAAGTATCTGGAATTCTCAATGGGCAATATGGTGTGCGCGCCCACGCACGCACCCACACACGCACGCACGCAAGCACACACACACACACACAACACACACACACGCACACACACACACACGCACGCACGCACGCACACGCACACACACACAAACACACACACGCACGCACGCACACGCTCGCACGCACACACACGCACGCACGCACGCACACGCTCGCACGCACACACACGCACGCACGCACACATAAACACACACACACACACACACACACACACCACGCACGTACATGGAACTACAACATGTTCGAGCACCTAAGGTTTATTCATTGGCCAACGTTATTCAAAGGCATTGGGAGTTGTGGGGTTTAGCGTCCGGATGCTGGGGTACCGATGGGCTGCCGTAGTGGAGGGCACTGTACTAGTTTTTCACCACTTGGGGTTCTTCAAACATGCACCCAGTGCACGGTACACGAGCGTTCTTCTATTCCGCCCCCATCGCCATGCTGCCGCCGCGGCCGGTGTTCGAATCCGCGACCACGTGCTCAGCAGCACAACGCCATGGCCACTTAGAAAGAGTGCCATCTCGCAATCTTAATGCCATACGCGTTCCATACCATTCTATTTATGGCAATAAAAATGCATATAATATGCTAGGGGTATGCTAGGGTATAATAGGGTAGGGGGGGGGGGCATAGCCACGAAACTGAAATTTCGATATGAAGGAAACAAGGCGTTAGCAAGACTTGAACGAGAGTTGAAGTATCATTAGTGCACTTTCGTCAACGTGAGCGTGCGCCACGTTCACAGAAAGTCGTAATGAACAGCGCCAGTAAATGTCACGAAGAGGTCGACTGTAAGCACTGAAAAAAAAAAAAAAAAACAAGCGGCGACACACGGCGTTAAAGTGCCCATGAGTCGCGAAAACGCAAAGCACGGACGGCAGTCCCGCAATCTGCCAGTTAGTTATAATGATTCGTCTCCTCATGTCAGCTTTTCGTCGTAAGATCATCTGCCCTTTAAAGCTCAGCAGGTCTTAATAACCGCGAATTCGCCTCGTGTTAATTGTGTACTCAACTTTTCCCGACCTTTCTGTCCTTTCACTTTCTTTTTTACCGAAGAGTTAAGTAACTTTCACGGAAGGATAGAGTCTTGTGCATTAAATATCTGTGCAATGACATGTGGACTAAATGAATCTAAACTTGAGGAGAAGTGTTCTCCCCTTCTTGGAGCACCAAAAGAGACGAAAGGACAAGGGAATCGGCGACACTTGTCTTTCTCATTATTCCCGTGACTCGATTACAAGGCGCATCTTCTGTTCTCTTAGCAGATGCACAAAGAGCACATGAACGCAACTTCTTCTTTGGGAGCGCCGTCTGAGAACCTTCAGGTGTTACCAATTCACTTTTCTCAAACTCCACGGGCATAATCAGTCAGAGATAAGAACAATTACACCCCACCAAACTCTCACTAGGTTCGAAATACGGCAAGTAGCAGGAAAGAAAGGAAGGAGGGATAGTGGTGCGCTTTTTCTCGAAGAAGAGGCACCAAAGCACGCACGCAAATCGCAGAGTCCGCGATTGGACCGCGCGGAGTGACGTCACGCCGCATCAATTGGGCGCCGAGCGGCAAAGTGGTGCGCGCGCTGCCCACTCGATGCACGCCCACGCAGACGTGGTGGTCACGTGTCGACGGCCGAAAGTGCCTCCAGGTTGGGCGTGGTGGAGAGGGGAAGAGTCCCGGCAAGGGCAGCCGGTGGCCGGTATAAAAAAAGGGGCCTCCACAAGTTCGTCCCGCGAAGTGCAAGCACCCAGGAAAGCGTCTTCCCCACCGTCGAACTGCACTGGTGAGAGGACGCACGTTTCTTCTCTGCTTTGAATCGAATGGCGCGCACTAAGAACGCCGCTGTTTTGATCTGAGAGGGTAGCAGTGGCCTGCATAGCAGAGTCAAACGAGAAAAAAGCGTTACTTCGTGCGCGTGTTTTCGCTAAGGCATGCGAGGAGCTTTGTACCGTGAATATTTTTCAGCAGTGTTGCATGGTTATAGCGCCAATGGCTTCGCATTGCCAACAGCCAGTGATATGGCTTGAAGCGAGTGTCCGCGGTGCGTGTTTTACGCATGTAAACGTGCCGCGATTAGTAACAACGCCGTAATATCCCATCCCTGTTGCATATCCCTGTGCCCGCGAGAATGACGTTTGTTCAGCCACCGCCTGGCCTCGACACGCCAACTCTCGTCGCTGGTCAGAAAGTGCGTAGAGGCTGGAGCATAGTGTTTACGAGATTCGAAAGAACGTTTGCAGTAATTAAGCCAGTACGCGCAATACACTGTAGATTTGCTGATCGACTCTCTCTCCGCATAGAATTGAAAAGAAGTCGCGAATGTGGTCCTATAATTTACCAACCAATTTTTTTCACATTTTTTATGCAGTCATTTAAGCTGGCCGTTTCCGCAGTGAGTTCTCTCTCTCTTTTCCCCCCTCCGATTTTCGGCGTTTTATGTAACGCTTTCTGGGGAAAAGGGTACAACCTCCAAGGTTTACGAACACAGATAAAACGCCAGGAAGTGGAAGCCTTTCTCTTTAGCATGTTGCTCGCAATTAATTCGCCACCACCATGTTCCCCGCACGAAAGAAAAATGAAGAACAGAAAATAAACCAAACTGCTTACAATATTTAAGATTATTTCGTTTTATGTGACGATGCTCATGGAGCCCACTTCTCTCTGCTACACATATGTATAAATCTGTTTTTTTGAAAGTGCTATGGTATGGGAAGTTTCGCTACTGAAGAGACCGTTGTTCAAAAATTCTAGCTGAACACCGACATAAAAAAATTCGTCGGGCCTATCCTGCAGGCTTTGTTAGCTTTGTCCAGAATGCAAGTCCCTGTGGAGCTAGAGACCATTCGCTGTCTCAAGTTTGATCGGGACAACATACCGAGCTCTATTTTCGGGAGTTTGTCATTTGAAGTTCACTTGCTAAAGGGATTCTAAACGTAGGCGCAGAACGTTGTAGTCGCGGAATCACTGTGAATTAGGCCCGCAAGAAACATTTCATGCTATTTCTACAGTTGAGCGAGTTTCAGTGCGCGTTGAACCGGTCGGAAAGAGCCCTAACATAAGGCGCAAGAACAACGAATGAGTACTAATACCAAGTTCTTTCACATTCTCAGCTTTTGGTAGAGTGAATTACTTTTGTTCGTTTTTTATTCATTCCTATACTGAAGTCATTTGGTAAAAATAAGTAACAGCATTCAAGCGCGCACTACACGCTAATCTCACTGTGGCTTGTATATCCTTTGTGTATATTTTTCTTGCATGCGTTTCTGCACTCACCGCGTTAATGTTTTCTAGAGTGCTGTGCACTTGATATGTCAAGTTTTGTTGTATGCAGCTGAGGCAGCAGGGCTGTCATACTCCAATCACGGCAGTGATGACAGCCCGGCGTCTCATTGCTGTCAGGTCCTGGCCTCTAATTTAATAGAATTACCTTAATTGTCACCTTTTAACCCAATCGCGTTATGCATAGTCATGGTCCCAGAGGGAGACCAAGCGAAACGTGGGGCGGCTAACCCCCGAGACTGTGCCCGGTTGTGTCCTTACACTATAGAAGCAACGGCAAAGGATCTGAGAAGGATTGGGAGAACAGAGGCAAATGACACACGCATGCACAGTTAGTGCGCGTAGATCACGGTAGACCACTTGTTCCAGGAAATAGAGCATAAGTATTGTGACGCACGAGGCCGTGGTCCCAAGAACTTGCCTTTTCAAGTCAAGTTTTGTTCATTCAGAATTATATATATTTAGAATATAAAATGCACAGTAAGATGCACCGTAGTCAGCGGCTCTATTGGACCTTCGTACAGAAATACACAGAAAAAATAAAATTGCAGAAACAAAACCTAAATGCAGAAGAAATTTCGGTTAGAATCAAGGCGAGTCAGTCAAAATTTGACATTTTTTTTTTGTCTAAACGTCCTCTGGCGGTAACAAGAGCAACTCCTTCTTCATCCACGGAAGGAGACTCGCATGAAAGATTCTTCGTATAGTTTCTTCAGTATCTTAAAGACTTAACGTTCAATATGGTTATCGTCAAGGAAGGCTCTACTCGTGATAAGCGGCGTAAGGCTCACTGTAAACGCAATACGCAAGTGCCTGTATCATTTGGTGTTAAATAACTCTGGTAAATATGACCCTGACGCCCCACTTAAACTCACGCGAATTGTGAGTGCGGAGGACACCGGACTTGTTTTGGCTGCCGCAGATGATCTCAAATGCACGTGCCCACTTTTGCACAACGTGTTCAAGTAAACGCGGATACACTGACTTCGACTGGCATCCTGTGTTCCAGCTCGGTGTCACGACAACGTGGGTTCACGTGGCGATGGCTGCGTATAACTGCCGACGGGTTTTTTTCCAGAGTACCCCTGCCTGGTCGGCTCTTTCACGGCTATGGGTGTAAGCTATAAATCCTGCAAAAAGACTGGCATAACGCGAGAAAGCGAGCAGTAGGCGCCACACTTTCTACCAAGCTACGCTTGGTTCTCCCGGAAGCACAATGTGTGGCGCGCGAGCTTTTTTTCTCCAAGCTCCCGAGTAGGTATTTCTTAACTCTATACAGCAGGGTTATCAACTGTGTTCTACACTTTCAGTTTCGTCACACAAGGAAGATGAGAAAGGGCAAGGTTCATTTTGTAGTGCTCTTGAGTGGGTGCACTCACAAGGAACATCTGCCGGCGACGACGGGCGCCGGCAGAGACATCTCGAGCACTGACGAGAGGGCTGCTAGTCCAAGTTTGGGTATAGTGGTTATCATCAGTACTGATGCTATGTAACAGCAAGGTTTCCTCAAAGCGAAACCCATGCATCACGTTGGAGGTTATAGCAAGAGCTATCTGCCAAGTGTAGCCCATGAAACACAAACTGGATATACAGTGTGTGCTTGTGTTTCTTCTTGTTCTTTTTTTTTAAATTCGAAAACGTAAAAAAGACCCTACAGAATACACTCTAATTACGGCACTACAAATGAATTACCTTCCCAGGTGGACATAATCTATAAGAAAGCGAAAGCAATTAATTCACCTATCAAACCATTATAACTATAAACTTAATCGCAAACGTTACAGCACATGTCTTTATTGGAACGTCGAAGGGAATAAGCTTCACGGTCCTGCGTGCGCAATGAGGGGAATTGAGCGAGTCATTTGACGGCAGTTATTTGGATCTAGACGGCTAGTTTGAAACATGGAAACATGGAACTAGACTCCCTTTAACACCTGCCGCGGCGGCTTAGCAACTATGGTGTTGCGCTGCTATAAGCACGAGGTCGCGGTATCAAATCCCGGCCGCGGCGGTCGTGTTCCGATGGGGGTGAATAGCAGAGACGCCCCTGTCCCGTGCATTGGGGGCACGTTAAAGGATCCCCTGGTGGTCAAAATTCATCTGGAGTCCATCCCTATGCCATGCCTAATAATCACATCGTGGTTTCGGCACGTAAAAACACAAGAATTCAATTCGACTTCCTTCAACTTTCCAGTAAAGAATGTGCCATAAGTTTATGATTAAGTTAGTTGTTGCAAGGATTTTAATAAGTGAATTATTTGCTTTCGAATTCTGTTTTTTTAATGGTGTGCACCTGGTCAGGTATTTCATCCGCGGCGACGTAAGCGGAGTACATTTTGTAGGCTTTTTTTCCCACGTGGACGCCGCTTGCGGCAGAGACGGGGCTGCGGTATCGACGGTGGTTGGTGGCGACGGGTCTGTTAAGATAGCGTGCTCCACGTGCACGAGGGACGCCTGTACAGCCGATGAGGTTGCAGTAGCGCTCCCTTGTGCGGGTACAAAAGCGGGAGTATGCGATAACAAATTAGCTATCCGAAATTTTAGCAAAGGGAGAATGTCGGAAGAGGCCCTCCAAATTCTACTCAATAACCCTCCTAGGAGGGACATAACGTTTATTTGGGTTCCGGCCCATGAAGAAGTAACAGGCAACGAAGCCGCTCACGATCTCGCCCGAGCACTCTACCACGTACCGGGCAACTCTAGAGCAGCCAGTTCCAGGGATCAAAGATAGCATAATCACGTACAGGGAAATTGTAGATCTTTACATAGCCGAAAGAAGAATCTTTCCGCCTCCGCATCGGGCTCTCTCTCTGGAGGACGCTCGCATTTGGCGGCGCCTCCAGGGAAACAATTATACATCACCCCATTGGATCTACTTAACACATAAACACAGCCGAGGGACTATAACGACGCCCTCTGCAAAATTTGTAAGCAAAAAGGTACGCTAGACCATATAATATGGGAGTGTGCTGGCTCCCCAGGGGCCAAGAAAAACGTTGACAGTAGAGAAGCCTGGGAGGCCTTGCTCCAGAGCGAGGCTGAAGACGACCAGCGTCGAGCAATCCGTCTGGCCGTTGAGGCCGTGAAGACTCAGCGTCCTCAACGCGCGGGGTCTGCTTCGTCCTCCGCCCCCTCCCCTTCCTACCTACGTGTAGGCAAAAAGCGGGCACCCCAGCTCGGTGGAATAATAAAGTTTTCAATCAATCAATCAAAAATTTTGTAGGCTTAAAATGTGTGCTCGAAGTAAAAAATAAAAAGACACACACGCAAACCCCATCTAGGAGGAGATGCAAAATTTGTAAATGTTAAGTATTCAATAACACAGACATTTATGCGACCAGTTAAGTTACTTAGAACTGTGTAGTTCTTGCGAATATGGCGTTGAACAACGTATAAACTGCTTGCTCCGCGTAGGCACTTGTTCTGTGTTTGAACAGCGTCCTGATGAGACATGAATGGTGTCATGTTCCCGGAATAATAACTGGTCAGACGGTTATGAACAGCCCCAGAGACCCCTCAGTAGAACAGAATGTAATGATGCTTACGCCAACCAGTGTAATGATGACACGCAACAAGTAATGCATATTTGATAGAAATCGTACCTTCTCGCAATTGTAAAAATTCCAACTGCGCCACCGTCTGGTATCTGATGGAGACTGAAGATGAAATGTCAGTTTGAAAGCACGGGGCGTTCAAGTGTTCGTAATCATAAGCGTCGACTCCCGAATGTAGCGCAGAAGCAGGGCAACGGTGGAACATATATGGTTGAGGGAAGGAGGAGCGCGGAGCGTTGTCCCTTTGTCGCCTCTTCTTTTTTTTTTGCATGCGTGTGTGCACGTGCGTGTTTGTGTGTCTGCGCTGATTGAAAGCTGGTCACACGTCACAAGCCGCTGCAGCCACTAAAAGCAACTGCGGGGGCATATGCGATGTCCGTGACTATACGGGATTTCGTTCTCAAGGGCATTAACAAAAATAGCTACATTTCGAAGAATCGTCGATGATTTGTATAGCGTCTCGACGAAGTCTTTTACACACTACAAGTTGTGCATGTATGCTCGCTCATATGTATGCTTGCTTAGACGGAAACGGGAATGCATGTAAAGTATAGCTGCAGATTTTTGTATCTTCAAGCATGTACCAAATTTTGAAACTCTTGTTACTGTGTTAGATTTTTTGCTAGCTTATCGTGGTTTATGGAGTAGCCGGTCGTTTAAAGAAGAGGCAAACATAAAAAAAAATCGCGATAACATCGGGCGAGGTTTTGCCTAATGTACTTTCCAAATAAGGAAAATTCTACTGTGGGCTAGTTGGTTCGACATAATTCGTACTGTTGCGCAAAGCGACGAGGAGACAGGACTTTAGCGAGAAAAACAACACAGGACGTGATGTGTTGTTTTTCTCGCTAAAGTCCTGTCTCCTCGTCGCTTTGCGCAACAGTATTAATTATTGGATAAATAATCGTTTTTTAGCAATACAGTCACTTCGGCATTGTAGCGTAAATATGTGTTCAATAGCGCAAAGTACCATACGTCTCACGATATGATGCAAAAGTAGTTATTTCAAAGCGACTGTCATTTCTCGCCTGTCGGCGTTGGTGTGTTTATTATAAAAGCTTGCTTAATATATAATTTCTTACAGAACAGCTCTCACTAGATCAACGAGAACAATTATAATGTGCTTATTCAAAACAACGTGTCTCCCAGGTTTAATTTAAACGCTCGTGTTAGTTTCTCCAATATTACAAGTCCTTACTATTGTAAAAGCTCCAATATTCTAATAGCATATTCAATTGGTTGTTTCAAAGCGTTTAAGCAGCGATACCAAGGTCTTATGGTGAAGCAGCTAAGCTTATTGCAACACTATACCGATTCCAATGCGCATTACTTAACGATTATCAATCTTACAACCCACTTATGTTTGAAACACAGCCCGGATACAGACTTATAAGAATTGGTAGCATTGCCGGAGCGCTCTGAAACAAGTAAAGATACCATAAGCGTATCAAATGTACACTTCAAGTTAGCGGCATTACTTGAGTCGAAGAACAGCACATTTTTTGCTGTTGATTACTGTTTACTCGGTCGCCGTGTATTGTAATCTCACAGTATTCAGGAATATTTAAAAACTTCACGATATCGGAAAACGTAGTCCGTCAAAAGCGGATTTTCCGAAAAATGTTGCACTTCTTTTGACCAGATACTTCTGTGACACTAAGATTTAAAATTCAAAACACATGAGAATTCAAGCTCACCGACTCTAAAGAAGACAAAGGGAAGTAGACAACAAAGTTAAACTGAAATAAGCTATCGAAGAGTCTGCGCTCGAGTTTCGCGTTGCCAGTGCAACATATACACGGCACAGGTGTAAAATTGAGGAAGCGGACGCCCCGAAACGGGCAACCGAGTCCAAACTTTTGAAGCTTGGCGACGCCCCCTGTCTGACATGCATCATCGCCGCACGCAATGCACGCTGCACATTGCCGCTGTCGCTGCCTGCAGCCGGCACGCACAACCGATATATATGCCGCTGGGCCACATTTTCGTGTCGCCCGCCCCTCCTCGGAGAAGACAAACGAAACAAAAAATCTAAGAAAGCTTAAACGTATGTTTTCTCCGGGCTCGTCGCGAGCGTCCGAACTGGGCACCCACGTGACGAGGCGCGAGCGTCGCATCGACCCGAGGCAGGCGCGTCCCGATGTCGCGTGAGACGATGCGGCGCGTCTCGCAACCCAAACCACCACTGGCGCCTCCAGCTGGCAGCCGGCGAAGAATTCTCGCGCGGGACCCTTTTACGAGCACGCTGCGCAGTGGGGAGAAGAGCGGAGACGACGACGCGCGATGTGCGGATCGCGAGGCGCTGAGACCCGGATCGCGAAGAAACCGCCAGACGACACGGGAAGGGGACGCGGCTGTTTGCTCGGAGAACTTCTACCTCGGCGACAATAATTAGCTTTGGTGGCGAGTGCAGTGTTTTCCGATGAACGGCACTTCTCATCTATGCCCAGTTCTCTCGCCTCTATTATCTCTTTTTATCAGATAGGTCGTAAGGGCCGCGGCAACAAGACGCCGAGGAACGGTCATCTGATCTTTTTGGGCTGGCACAAGGAGCCAACCCTTTCCTCAGCGTCTCGTGTACACTTCTCTTGGATGCTACTTAAGCGCCACCTCTACAACACATCTTCACAGCTCGACGTCGAGAGTAAATAAATGGGTGCTCGTTCGAGGAGTGGAACGCCCGACTCGTTCACATGGACCAAGTATGATTGCGTCAAAGGATGCACGTGTTTCTTTATTCCCGTATACAGATCCAGTCAGTTTAGCGAACGGGAAATTGCGGCATTTGTATCCCGACTTTGCGTTCGTTTTGTATTTTTTATGAAGCGCAAGGTCCTCCAAAGGTGTGTGACCACCAAGTGCATGTGATGGCATGGCTAAACGCGCGTATATCTAGTCCAGAATGTGAAAAACTTCCGGCAGCATGTGGAACCGATAGGATGTCAAACCGCAAGAGGGTTCTGTCAAGTTCATGTTTAGGTAATTCAGTCCTTTAAGCTGCCGCCGTGTGTCAAAAGCCACAAAGCAAGCTTTTCCATGAAGCAAAGACGCAATGGAAACCACGCAATAATTAAGAGAGAATTGATATAGTATTTTCTTGTTGGTAAAGTAAATAACAGCAGATCCCTTATTTCTACGTGAGTGAGGGCTTGAATATTTTAAGAATATATATTAAACCCATGTTATCCAAACTGAGTAATATCGAAGGAGGAACGAGCTTCATCGCATTCATGTATTCATCTGTTCAACTTAATACCCTAGCTTCCCGTCTTTAGGGCCCGTAATAATGAGGCACGTTTATTTTGTTTGGGTTTCGTACGCTAAAGCAGTACGTAAAAACAGACGGCGGCCAACCGTTGCGGATGGCGGTTGGCCAATGACAAACTAGTTCTTACGAATGAAAATTCTGGAAAATTATCGCAGCATAAACATGATAAGAAACAGGCAATCAACAATCCCAGCCAATTTTGGCAAGTGTTGAACCCCAGATACACTCATGATATACACTTCCTAATGACTCCCAGGAACCAGTTACTCCCCATGAGTGCGGGGAAATATTTAACAACGCATTCGTGTCTGTCTTTACTGAAGAACTTGACGGACCTTCACAGTTACCATTAGTTACCATAGAAGCATTTATGCCAGCTATCACCTTTTTCAAGGAAGGCATTGCATCTGTAATTGATAACATGGAACTTTCTTCATCAGCGGGTATGTACTCGATTAATTCAAAACTTCTGAAAAATGTTACATCAATTTGTGCTGCATATTTATCTTTGATCTTTTCATAGTCACGTTCTTGAGGAATCGTTCCAGATGACTGGAAAATGAGGAAGGTCGTTCCAATCTTTAAATCAGGTAACACAGACAGACCCTGAATTACCGCCCCATTTCATTAACTAGTGTGCCCTGCAAAATCATGGAACACGTCATCTACTCTTACATTATAAGTTTCTTGGACTCCTGCCAATCCTTCCATCCTTCACAACATGAGTTTTGCAAGGCCTTCTCCTGCGAAACTCAATTAGCGCTCTTCCTTTGATAAAGTTCCTCGCCGCCATCTTTTGCGAAAGCTTTCACAACTGAACCTACATCCTAACATTCTTGAATGGACTGAACCGCTTCTAACTAATCGTTGTCAGTATATAGGTGACCTTTGTTAAAGGTCACCTATATAGAACTTTCCCAGTCACATCAGGCGTTCCGCAGGGATCTGTACTCGATCCTTTTCTATTCCTAATATATATTAACGATTTACCCAAGCATGCTTCCTGCAGTATACGAATGTTCGCCCACGGCTGCGTCATTTACCACACCATCAGTAATTTTCATGATAAACTTAATCTCCAGACAAATCTTAATAACGTGCAGAATTGGTGTAACAACTGGCTAATGTCGCTCAATCCTACTAAATGCGAACTCGTGTCCTCTCGTCGCCACACTCCACATCGTTTCCAACATTCTATCTTTGACACCCCAATTGAATTAGTACTTTCTTATGAATATCCAGGAATAACCTTGTCTTAAATTTGATCATGGCGTACCCATATTGGTAACATCATTTCAGCGTCGAATGAAACGCTCGGTTTTTTCAAGTGCCATATCTATAATGCACCCCCCCTCCCCCCTTATGTAAAATTACTCGCGTATAAATCATTTATTAGACCAAAACTAGAATATGCATCTGTCATATGGAACCCACACCAGGCGTATTTTCTCAATGCATTAGAACCAGTCTAAAATTGTGCCACTCGATTAATTCATTCTTTCTACTCATACGACGTCAGCATTTCATCTCTGAAAGCAAAATCCGGCCTACCGCCCTTTTCGTTTCGTCGCCGCATTGCAAGTCTCGTCCTTTATCATTAATTCTCTCGTTCTCCTCTTAACCAGCCACCTTATATAACTGCCGCAGCACGCATATCTCACCACACCAGTCATCCACTTCAGGTTACCCGCCCATCACAGCGCGCTACCACTTTTCCTGCCTCATTCTTTTTTCGAGCAGCTACAGGCTGGAACGGTCTGCCCCGAGACATCGTGACATCGCTTCATTATCTGCTTTTCAAGACCGTATTAGTGATCATCTTCAATACTGAAACAATTTTCACTGCTTGTTGTTAATCTAAATGAAATCCTATCCTTCATGTAATGTCCCCCTCCCCCTCCTTTAAGGGGCCTTTAAGGAATAAAACTGAAGTGAACTGAACTGAGCCGATATAAGCCTTGCTACTCCACCTTCTTTTTCCCCCGTTTTTACAGCACTCTAATAATCCCGGCGTATAGCTGCCGCACCCGCTGAAGATGTTACTGGCACCTCGCGACGTGCCTTCCCTGTAACTAGCTGCATTGTTAACTGTCACAAGGATCGTACGGGAGCCAGAAAGATGACATAAGGTGGTGTCTCAAATTGACACTGTGGTTTCGCAAAGTTGGGCCTATTCGGAGTCACTCTTTCTGCAAGACAGATTCCTTCTCTACCTTTTCGGCGAAAGCTCTTTCGTGACAACGCCAGTTGCGTGTCCACCATCTCAGAAGCTCCTTGTTTGTCTAGAGAATTTCCGAGACATGCAGAAGGACAATCAGAGCGTCGCAAGAAAAGCAGGAGGCTCCAAGCAGGAGGACCCAAGGAAAGAAGTCCACTATAGGTATATCTCCAGGTTTAAAGGTCAGCGATGACGTAGGCTCTTTTTATGTGGCATCAGTAGATACAAGTGCATTACAAGAAAACGGAGCGCTCGTTCTATCTATTCGGAGGTCGAATTCAATAAGCTTTTCATCCGTAACGCTTGTTTCTCGTTAGCCGGCCACCTTCGCAAACAGTGTCTCCGCAATCACGCTTGGCTGGCCTTTGTTCGTGCTAACTGCGGCAGCGCATCAACCGCTTTGTGAATGCGGACCCAGAGGCCGAATTCAGAAAAACCTTTTCGTTCGTATGAGTTATCTGTCATTGGCCATTCACGTTATGTTCGCTCTCACGATTGTCTGGGACTTGTTCTTGCGAACCTCTCTAGCTCTAGGTCTCTAGGTCTCTAGGTCTCTAGGTCTCTAGGACTCTAGGTCTCTAGGTCTCTAGGTCTCTAGTCTCTACGTCCGTATTCGCGAAAAGCTGGAGTCTTATTCGCACAAACGTCTTAGGCTAGAATTGTTCTTAGGGGGAAATTTCAGCCAATCCTGATGCTGGACCTGTCATTAGCGAAGCCAGCTGACCAATGGCAAAGAGCACATACTAATGAAAATAGTAGTGAATTCGGCCCTGATACGCTATAGAATTGTTCGCAAGACAAATGTCCAGCCAATCCTAAAGCTGAACTTATTAGCAAAAGCGACCGGCTAATGGCGAAGAGGGCTTACAAAGACAATATGTGTGAATTCGGCCCCAGATTTTCTGCTTCTAATGAATGTGAAAAATTACTTGTACATTAGGAATGGTGAATTGAGAACCACAAACTTGTAAAATGTTCAGGTTATTCCGAGAACTTAGATCGTTTTGTTCGTCATGTACGTCTATGCTACGTGTATGCTACCTAAGACATCAAGACCGCCAGAGTCAGGGCTCATGCAATGCAATAAGAGATAAGAAGAGTGCATGTGTAGGTTGTGGGTTCTGCTCCCACGTGCGGCATAGTTGTTTTTTCTTATACTTTCATTTCACTTTTTCTTTATTAAAAATGTGAAGTTATCGTAAATTTAAGCGTAATCTGTAGTTAAAATTACATTCCAACGAAAAAAAAAATTGTGAGCTTTCCGTGGCTTTATTTCCTGTTAGCTTCTTGGACATCTTTTCTAAACATTGAACCTCTCGATTCTTCTTCTTAAATCACATGCATGCATGTATTTCATGTATTTTTTTATGACGTACATAAATACAGAGCCAAAAGTTTTGTCAGAGCCAGGTATAATACACATTCGTGTTGAAAACACGCGCAATTAAGTTGAATGACAGTTCCTAGTTTACGTTAAAAGAAGTAAACGTTTAGGCAAAGCGCTCTTGAAGGAATAACTTCAATTCAGCGCTCTTAAAGCCCGCTTTTTCCTTCGGACAGCAAGAGCGCTTAATATGCACTTTCAAACACTGAATAAAGTGCCAGTAAATTTAAATGGTTTCAATCGCTCGGTATTTCAAGCCGTTACAGGCGGCAAATTGCAATTTATCCCCACTTGTGCAAGCTGTGGTTAGCATGTTGTCTTTTCATACTTCCAAGATTGTCATGCATCAGCACTTCATATGGTAACGTAATTTTTGTAAATTCTGCTCTCATACTCGCCTTACGAATCAAAATAAGAAAACAGCAACCTTGACACCACCATCCTGCCGCCGTCTCTTTTCGCCCCATGCACGCGACACGTTGTGCTCCACCACACAACTTATGTATTTGCGGTGAAGTGGGATTTGACGGAGTGTTTGCGATGCTCATTGTAAGGGCTGATTTGACGATTGCTGGCGATGCGATTGCGCCGAATGTCAGGACGGATTCACATGTTGAGCACACCTTGAGATTTTTCTTTAAGCGAATTGCTTTATTTGGCTCTTTCGCCCAATTTTGTTTCGCGACGCTCTCAGAACAATAATATGGAAGAGACGATGACGAGGAATCGGAGGAAGAGGAGGAGGCAAATAGATTCTGTTAGGTTAATCTTCCATAGCTTCCCTACACTGATGTAAAGGGAAGGACACTCCGAGGAAATGAGAAAGGAGGGTGTCTGAAAGTTTTGCACACGCACAGATGACAGTGCCTTCTGCCAATTCAAAGGCTTTCGCGCAGCCTGGCAGATTTTAGGAGCTGGAGCTGGGGACTCTGGTAGCTGTCTGTACAGGCGACGCTTGAAGCCATGGTCCCACTCCTTATTTTTTTCTAAGATCGGATTGACTTAGGGTAGCATGCGGAGAATGTCTTCCGTTATCAAATGGCGTGCAGTGGCGTAGAATATGTTTGAGTCTCACCGCCGCAAACCCAACTGATACAAGAGGCATTGTCCGGGGCACCGAAAGAAAATAGTGTTTGGGAAAGCGACGCCCAACTGGAGGGAACAGGGTAAAGTTGCTCTGCTATGAGGTAGACTGGATGGCATGCCGGTTAAGAAACTCTCGGAGCGCCGGTAGTTCTGATGTATTAGATTACGCTCACTGTTATACACTGACCGTAATAAAAGTCAATTTTGTATGATTACCATTTTGAGCATCAATTGTACAAGAGGTCCTAAACAATGCAGTCCTAAGAACGTATTTTCTCATGCTAAAACAAACACTGTAATAGAAATAAAGTACAAGAGTTCGTAATAGAACTGTTGAATAAAACCAAGTTGTACGTGCCACACAGCCTGCTAACAGCTAGACGTGACAATAGACATAGAAAAAGTTCCGAAGAAACAAACCAAACTAACGTACTGGTTTTAGAGATAGAGCGGGAGAAATAAGCGGCCCCGAAAACCGATGGCAATGGCGCTGATCTGACTGGCGGCTGCCATCTCTTTCAATTAAGCGAGCGCTCCTGGCTGTCGATGAGAGCACAGGAGGCTGAGAACACGTCGGGCAATCGCGGCGCATTGAGGGCCCTGCTTTCATTCCCAACACCGCGAAGGACGGTTGTTATCGCGTCTCGTTATTGTGCCGTGTGTCGCTCGTCGTATCGATAAGTGATCTAGTGACAACAAGAGAGCTTGTACGTTTAAGAACTTGTTTGACGCGTAATAGTTTTGCAACTGAGAAGATTATCCACCTGGTTAGGGACAGGGACCGAGCTACTGGCAATTCTGTCAATATTGACAAGTAGGCTCAAACTTTACAGTAATAAAAATAAAAATAAAGAGAACACGGGTGCCTCTCATAATATTGACAGCGACAGCTGAGAGACCCTTATACGTTAACGTCGAGCACCTTCCAAAATACGAACAACAGCGTTGTGCAGAATTGCAGTGCACTCAGGGACGCGTGCAGCAAATGCGTCGTGCGGCACAGGTTTAATAGCTCACACTTCCGGGCCCCCTGCCTATCAACGCTCAGTGGTTATTCTGTGAATGCGTTCTGAATCACGTGCACTAACTAAAGCGCTCACATAGCACAGAAGCATTAACCACACAGTCAATAGACACTGGGACGATTAAATGTAACTGTCAGGTAACTTATACGCGCAGGTACACTGCTTACCAACAAAGAAAGACAGAATACGATATAGAAGAGGCAGGAAGGTTAGCCAGAGGGGAGTTCGGTTTGATACCCTGCATGAAAAGAAAGGGAAAATGGGATATAAAGAGAAATAGGATGGAAGAGGCATGCAGGTGAACGTAAGTCGGGCGCTCAAAAATCAGAGGCGATACGCATAGTTGTCATAGATTGACACATCGTACATGCTACTCTGGACGTGCATTGACACGTCTTACCCGACTCGTTCTGAATATGGGAGAATCGCTCGCGGTGGTCGCGAAATGGCAGTCGGTTTTTCACGAAATATAGTTCTCCTTAGTATCCGTAGTGCTTCGATATAAGTAGGACGAGTCGTTTTAGGATTGGCCACGACCCACTCACGTGCCATCGGCTGTTCTTGTCCTAAGAGACTTTATTTGCACTGAACGCGAACAGCTTTAGAACCTCGTGTCAAAAACATGAACACAGAACGGTTCGCACATCAAACTTCAATTTTATTTAATGCCTTCCGTGTAGGGGGGGGGGGGGGGGGTCGGTACTTTATTGTAGAGTGAGAGCACTGCCGGATACATCTCGCAGCGAACTCCTGTCCATTAAAGCTATCGAGCCACACGCGACAGGTGTGCAAGCACTTCAGCTTGTAGTGCTCCCCTATCGACACAAAAACACCTAAATACGTAAGAAACTCTTCTGAACGCCACTCACCGCAGCAGTCATCCTCAACTGAAAGGTCTGAGTAGCTGATGCTGTTCGGAGCTTGTAAACAAAGTTGGGGACCGGTTTCGCAGCAGCTTTACCTGACGCTGCAGCTCTTTATCGGCTCTTTCGGTTCATGATTGGCTCTTAGCCATTTTCTTTCTTTCCGCAATGCGCACTTTTCCCCCTTTAGTGGGGAGGTAAAGTCTGCTGCACTACCAAGTAACAGTACTTCCGTTGTCGGCGAAGCGTTGGAATCTTACTTTACGAGGAAATGGTTGCTTTCTACTAGAAATACGACGTTCAGCAGGTAGACCTTTGGTAAGCAATAGAAACACTTTAGCCCAAAGGTCTTCACTGGTTGCCGCGAAATGGGAGGCATCGCAAGCCACAGTGTTTACGCAAATGCCAGCTGCAGAGTTGCGTGGCGGTACAACGGCAGCCGCACACGCCAAATCATAATCGAATGTCGGCATCACAGAGCCTCGGCGTCTTGAATTGAGCCACGACTTCAGGGGAAGCCGTACGACAGCACGTATGGCCGACCGGTGTCGTAATCCCCGTCTCCTCGGCTCGCTCCCTTTCCCCGGTCTTTCGCGTCTCTGACGTTTTCTGGCCCTTAGCCGGTTCCTTATAAGCATTTATGTGGGACTACACTGGCGTCAGCGCAGTCTGAGAGCCGTTGATGACGATAGACGCGCGTAATCCTTCCTGCAGTACTTTCATCGCGCAGGAACGTTGACAGTTGGGAGGGAGACAAGCGGCCACTTTGGCGACTCGTTGCTGCCTTGATGCGGAAAGCCACTAGGCACGCCTGCCGCGCACCCAAGGACGAGTGGGCTCACAGGCAGCTCCGGTGGGCGGCCTCTCCCGTCATCTTTCTTGTTCTTTGGAACGAAAAAAAAAGTTTGCTGGCCATTAGCGTGTTGGCACGAGGAGTAATTGTGCGAGCCGCCTAAGTTTGGCAGCGTGGTGTGAATTTCGAAGTTGCAGGATTTACGCAAGTATAACGAAAAGTTCAGAGTTAGGAGACTTGGCACTTGGCGAGTGTTTAACAGACAGTGAAGACAGGAATCAGATAACTCGTGAGAAACGCGCATTTTATGCTGAAAAAAAAAACTCTCTTTTGGCGTACAGCACAAGTCTGTCCGATGTAACAGCCTTCCGTCAGAATAGAGTAATCACCGATTTTTACACCTTGCTATGCACATAGAATGGGTTCGTTGGAAGCACTGTCTCGTGATCACTTAACGGCCGTAAGTACTTTAGATAGGTCAAGCGTTCTATAGTAGGTTTTAGAGCCTGAGGAAAATATTAACCGTTTTTGTGTAGCGAGAGAGAAAGTTACTGACAGGAAAGACTGCAAGGTCAACCAGGGCAGGTGCGCTCTAGCCTGCAGGTCTGCAGTGCAGAAACGCAAAGGGAGAAAGAGGAAGTGCTGAAGGATCATGCTGAGGGGTGGCACACAGCTAGAACAGCTTCAAGTTTAATAGACAAGTTCTTTCCGGGAATCATGTGACACAAGGGCATATCTAGAGCTTGAAAGTAATCCCTGCTTGGTCTTAACGTGCCAAAGCTTTACGGGCTATCAGGGACACCCCATTGCAAGGACTCCGGGTTAATTCTGACCCCGTTTTATTTCTTGGAGTGCATCAAAATCACTGTACATGGATGCTTGGGCTCTGATACGGTAGTAATGTGGCCACTGTGGCAGTGAATCCAACCCGCGAATTCATGACCAGCAGCGGAACAAAACTGCATTAACTGCGCGGCCTCCGTTTGCCCTGCACTGTGGAGACAAAGACAAGAAAAAGAATTGGCTACCCTTTTTGTGGCCCGGAGAGGCCAGTTAATTTCAGTCCTTACACGTCTACACCGACTTTTCGGTAATTGATTTCGAACGCCCATACTTTCACAGCGCACACTTGACGGGCGTGTAAGAAACGGGCCACCACGAGCGCTCGCTTTCAACAGTCATTGTTCCGAAGAAGCCAAAATGGTTCATATCTCATGAGCACAGTAAAATTAAGCAGTGCTGTGCTTTTGTTTTTCTTTAAAAAAAAAGCTTTACGAGCGCAGCCGCCGCGCCATTGCTCAACAGCTGCGGCGTTGGTCTGGCTTCGTTCTCCGGCCGTGGCAACAGCAGAATGCAATAAAATAAACGTACAGAGATTTCAGCACACGTTAAAGAACCACATGGTCAAAATTATAGCGGAGTGCTCCTCTACGGCGTTCCTCGTAACTCGTAACTCATCTGTAGCGATGGGAGTTGGGAAGTATAACACCCCAGATATTTAGAAATACTGAATGTTGGGCGTGTTGGTATTCCATACTCAAGAAATGATAGTGCAAAAGGACAGGGACCAGATAGAAAACAAACTGAGATAGAAAACATGAACAGCGCTAGTTGGTGTTTTCTATCTCGTCCCTATTCTTTTGCGCCATCCTTTCTTGAATATTATTATTCTTCAATTCAACAAATTGCTTCCAAGAGTGGAATGCAAGTCCGCAACATATTGCGGTTGCCGTTCCTGTTCCGCCGGGGCAAAGCCGGACATTAACCATCTCCTGTTGGAATGCCGCGGGCTTGAAGGACTGTACCGGATGCATAATCTTGGACAGATACATTCTCTTGGCGATTGAATTTTCCCGCCTACACACCCGCATGCCCGGGCTGACATTGGCTCGCAGACTTGCAGAGGAAATATTATTCCTTTTCCCCACGTAGTGCCAGCCCTTATAATGAGGATTTTCGCTCACTATTTGCGGCTGTGCAAGTCTCCTATACACTCACGTCACCATCGTCGTTCATCGTGCGTGCGCTCTCGAATAAACAATTTATTGCCTCTACGCATATTAACGGGGATGGTCATTCTACAGACCACAAGCGGGCCTTTGCGTAGTGCCTTTCTTCGATTGGTCTGTCATCACAACATGCGCTGAACAGACAAAAAATATTTGACCACGGCATGGTTCGAAATCATGACTTCGCGCTTGCGAGCCCTGTGATCTAACTACGGCATCACAACAGTGCCATCGTAGTGACGGAATGGCATGCTATTCCGCTCGACGCACTTCTGGCAAGGCCATGAGACGCTCTACTTGGCATGTACTTCGGAGTTGCAGGCATCCGAACAATATGCGGCAACAGTGAAAGGCAGATTTCTTCTTCTGTGCAGCAAGCTTCCACGTGTGATGCACGATAAACGCGAAGCACCTACCAGAGGGAATGCCCGTCAATGAGCAGTCTCTACAGATCGTGATATGGCGTAAACACGTTGTAAATGACACAGACGCGTTGCAAAGTGCTTGTGTGCGCGCACTCGTGAAATAAAACGTAGGTTCCTTCAGCATTCACCTTCACACCTCGTTTCACTGTCAAAAAGAAAACTTGTCCCAGTTTTTAGTAAGAGTATGTTTACGTGGGCTTGGATAGTCATCGGCTCATACAATACTGGTGTCAGCTCATCAGTACATCTGTCCGTTGTGAACCTGAAACGCCAAACTTAGCCATTGTGTTTTGTCCTGAAATTATTCCAGCTGTTCCGCATCATCAGCTAATTAAAAGTTTCAGTGGTTGTAGCACATTACCGTTCCACTCAATTTCCTTTTTTGACCACTTGTTATTGTAACAAAAGAATTATTCGTTTCATGAAACCAGCTAATGTTCTGAGAAGCTCGGTAGAAAACTTGTGGTGATGTCTATTTACTTACTATAAATTATTCTTCATTCATGATTTCTAAATTTTGTAGTTACCTTTTGTGATGAAATATCGGTATAATCTTCGGACACTCAGTTTTGTGCTACGGTCATATACTACAGATTTGTGAGCTAAAATGTAACAATCTAGTCTTCTAGTAGTCTGTTTGTGTGTCACTTCGCGCTACAAAACAAGAAAAAATATCAAATTTGCGTGCGTCATCCGTTTTCACTAACACAACCTGTACGTTATTTGCAGAAATTTGAAATATTATGTCGTTGAAAGTATGTTGTGTATGTGCATACATATAGAGATTGCGTGTGTGAGGCTTACGTGTTACAGTTACTCTCGATGAATAACAAAGAAGCTCGTAAACGTTCTTTCTTTTGTCGATTTTATACACTGCACAAAACCAATCGTAGAATCTGGCATTACACTGGCGAAAGCTTACACCGTGTGAGTTAGAAAGAATGATGGCACAATTGATTTAAAACGCGAGCATACATTTCCCAATCAGGCAGTTAGTCCCGGAATTTCTAACACGAAATAATGGTTCATTTACCTAAAAACTAAGGGTTTTAAAAACAATTCAAGACAAAAGGGCTGCGGTGGGATTGTTTATGAGCCGGACCTTATTTCCCGGCAGCCCTGCTGAGTGATTCATCTTTCCTTGGAACGCGTGACTCATTGTTGCGCATTCTTGCGCAGCAAGAAAGAGATGAACACGCAAGCGCGCTTTGTGCCACAGAGTATAGAAGAAGCGTCGTGCCCACTATTGGCGTGGGATATCTGCTCTGCCCGAAGAAACGGTAAGAAGCGCGCCGGGCAAACAAGTCACGACCGGACACAAGAGATGGAAAAAAGGGCGGCACTGATGTCGTCGGAGCTATCAACTATGCACCGGAGGGGGGGGGGGGGGGAGGTGTATTCGTTCCCGGCGCATTCGTCCCAACCCTGTTCGAACGGAGAGGGCGCAAACATGCGGGATCGTGTTTGTCTGCGCTGACGACGACAGGGAGAGCTACGGGACAGATGGCGCGAAAAAACAGCGAAAAGAAGAGGCCCCAAAGGGTTGAGAGATCCAGGCGGGCGATAGAAGAGGAGTGCCTTCTCACGGCATCGTGTTTTGTGCGGACTGAGGAAAGACCTACTCCGCCTAATGGGGCTGCGCGGTGTGCCAAGACGAAGCGCACGGGCACAGAGTGAAATAGATGGTACGGCTATGCCATGGCTTCTCCATCTCTGCATGTCCCGGTCCGGGACGCTGAGCTTCATAAATCTCGCTCGGACCACTTTTCACGCCGCCGGTCCATGCACAGAGGTGCGCGCGGGTCGTGCACGCATGGCGAACCCGCTGTTTAGAGAGCGGCTGTCCGCGGTCATCCCGTGGCACGCACCTTTCCGTGCCGGGTGCTGCGAAGTGGTCGGACCTGATGTCGATTGGAATCGCGCACATCCAGCTGGGGTAGACCAGCAGCAGACGCGATCCACTGTCTGAGTAGCGTTGAAAAACGGCGCGCATCTCATAAACGGCTAATGCGGCGCGTCACTCGAACTGCGTCCACTTCGCGACGCGACTTGGTTGTCTACGAGTCGTCGTTCGGGCAAATGCGGGAAATGGGGTGTGACCTGAAAACACCTCCGCCGTACACCACTGCGAGCTTCTAATTGGGGCCTCACTATTCGTCAGTCGAAACTTTGCGTAGCATCGACGCTGTGCTCCAGTTTTCCTCTTACTATGGTTTATGAAATTCAGCATTCGGCTGAATCTCTTATCTGGTATAAACAAAAATGCTGTCCGTCCCATTTTTACAAACTTTTCATCTTCTGCTCACTCATTGTCAGGAGCCGAAATTTGTTCTCTGCTGTTTGAGCTTTGTTGGTACCTTGTGTTTCAGCAACGTACGGGCACACTGGCGCGTCAAGAACTTTTGCGTTTTACTAAGTACGTTCGTGACGTCTTACGAACGTCCATTACAATAAACAAACATCGATCTTCATCTACGTTGAAAAAAAACCTTCGTTTAATCGGCTGCTTCTGCGCACATACAACCTCAGGCATTGCTAAGACCAATGCCGACGACAAACGATCTAGAGCAGCTGTCTACACATAACGGTTCCGTAGGATGGCACGTCAAATTGGGCAGCGAAATACTCCCGAAGCCGCCACTCAGTTCAAGATACACTGCACCTGGTGACCAGCAATGTTGACTCGTATGGTTGGACGCTCTAGATGCGTACATTGACCGCGTCTCTTCACTTCCGCAGCGTTTGCCAGTTGCGTTTCGGGGAGACGCTCGTAAATTTAGCGCTAGACCGTATTATGCTGTCGGCGTAGGCAGCGTCTCCTCATTCAAACCTTATGCGCTCAGAACGCCTAGCCTCGTGATGGTGTCGTGAGAGAGCATCCAGTCGCCTGCCTTTCTTTTTTTTATCTCTCTTTCTCTTGTGGGGAGAGGAAATAACGCTAACAGCAACAACAAAAAGACGACGCAGTTTAATGAGCTTTGTGATGAGCACACAACAGTGTCGTGAAAGTGAAAAAAAAAAGATGAGAGTACAGGTCAGCTTTACAGCAGGATAAATGGAGAAACAAGGATGGAAAGGTCAGTAAATACGCAACCTGCTGAAACACTGCTGAATCTTCATCGGACGGCGCATCTGAGTAGCATATCTCCGCGAGACTGCTTCGAAAACGCATGCTAATCGAGTACATGGCTCAAGTGGCAGTCTTTTACAGCACTATCGGATGCGCCCAACGGCTGTTATGACAATCGGCTCATCTGGTTTCTGCTATAAAGCTCGGTTTGGACGGAGCCAGCATCATTTCAGGGCGATCCAGGCAGCTGCTAGCATCAGTAATGTACTAAGCCCACGCCCATGTATCCTTGCAGGTACGTAAGTGTTTTAACGTTTATCTATTTATCTTAAGCTCAAGTTAAAGCTCCTGAATCACCCAGCCTTGTTCTAGAATATTTGCAATGGGTGAAAATCCACTGAAATCACTTGGACAGATTCTTGCGGACAAACCATTGGGTACCAAAGGAACTCGCTAAAGCCTTGCTTGGCATGACCTCAAAGCTAGAAATTATAACAGCAATCATCGGATTTGATATTAATGGCTTAGCTGATGACAACAAACAGTCTCGGAGGGGCATGCAGGACCTAAAAACTTCCACGGATGTCACTAATTGGACATTTGAACAACTTAGGACTGATGTGAGCGATGTACACCGTGAATTGGCAGGAGCGAATCATCAACAGGCTACCATTATTGGGGATGTGCGCAAGTTACAGGGTGAGGTGAAGAAATGCGACAGGGAATAACCGAGCTCAAACAATACAGTCGTCTGAACAACTTAGAAGTAAGGAGTGTTCCTTTTTCTAGACATCAATCGTTGCGTGACATGATGCAAAAGTTATCAACTTGTTTGAAAACGGAACTTCGTACCGAATATATCGCCACAGTGGATCATGTCCCGACCAAAGATAAGGCTCAACAGAGCATTTTGGTAATGTTTACCTTCATAGCAGTTCGAGACAAAATAATAATGATATTTGGGGTTTTACGTGCCAAAACCACTTTCAGATTATGAGGCCCACCGTAGTGGAGGACTCCGGAAATTTTGACCACCTGGGGTTCTTTAACGTGCACCTAAATCTAAGTACACGGGTGTTTTCGCATTTCGCCCCCATCGAAATGCGGCCGCCGTGGCCGGGATTCGATCCCGCGACCTCGTGCTCAGCAGCCCAACACCATAGCCACTGAGCAACCACGGCGGGTGCGAGACAAAATGATTAAGAATGGTAGAAAAGAGAGATTGTCCGCATATACACCTGGCTTTCAGAACAATGAGCCTATATTCATTAATGAACACCTTTGCTAAGAGAATAAGATTCTTCTCGCAACAGCTTGCCAGGCGAGGAGAGAGAAACATTGGAATAAGTATGTTTGAGTATCACAGGTCAAAATTTTAATGCGGAAAACCGAGAATTCTTGAGTACTGCACATCACTTCTGAGGACGACCTGAAGAAAGTAGTTAAGGGGACGCTCGTATTAGGTCTTGTTTACTGCACCTATCATGACGCCTTGAATCAGTGAAGTTGAACGTGAATTCCACAAAACCCAGTGTATTTCGATACTAAGTTGTAACATTCGAAGTTTTCGTACAAACAAACACATACTGTGTTCTTTCTTGGCACAGCACAATTTTACATTTGATGTAATTGGTTCAACAGAAACTTGGGGCCCTATAACGTAAAACTATTCCAATATGTTTCTATTCCAATTTCCTGACGTCAAATTTGCGTAACCACCGACGCAAGCACCGGGCGGTCACCCATAGGGTTGTCTGAACAGACCAATCAAACGCTCTCCTCGTTCATAGGAGGTCCCTTTTGTTTGCTTGGAAAACGAATAACATTGCCTACACTGAGCGGCTTGTTTTATCTAATTGGCTGACAAGAGGCGAGGAGAACGCTCAAGTGGAGAGGGATTCACTAGGGCAGAGCCAGTGCACTGAAAACCGATAACCGGATGAAGAGGGTGGTGCCGGCGTCTGCGATTGGTCGGCTTTCCCTTACTTAGCTTGTGGTGGCTGGTCGAAAATCGCGGCGGCATGCAACGGAAGCTTAAGAATGACGCTAAAATTGACCCTCAGCAAAGAATAGTTGGCAGAATGAGGTAGTAAACGTGTCGAAAGTGCTTAAAAACGTTACACGGTCACGCAAGAAGTTTTAATATACGCAAATACACCCATGCTCTCCAGCAGGTGCGAGTAGCCAGCGTCTCAGCGATCGGCGGCAGCTATCTTTTATTCCTTTCGGAACGGGGCAGCCTGCGGCTATTCCGAAAAAAATTCAGTTTTGTTCGGCATATTAATGCATCTTTATCGCGTACACGTCACTTTGACGCGGTGAGTTCGTGCGGTTTTGTGACGTCGCGTGACAGGCAGGTGAAGTGGGTGCAGCCCGAAAACATTTTACCAATAGCCGAGGGCTAATAGCGAAAAGGGGTCGAATCAGAAATAACTGTTTTTCTTTTTTCTGTCAAATCATGCATAATCAGTGTGCACGCATCATATCAGATGGGGAGGTATTGCGGTTTTTGTAACGTCGCGTGACAGACAGGTGAAATAGGGGGTGGTCGAAAAATGTTTTTGACCAATCGCGGAGGGCTGATAGCAGAATTGGAATAGAAAAGTTTGGAATAGTTTTACGTTATAGCGCCCTTGGTTTAGCAAGGCTGAGCACATTTCCATTCCGGTATATAGTCTTCGGAGCAATCCCAAGGTTGCAGCAACACGTGGTGGCGGTGTGGCTTTACTAACCAAGCAGAAGTTGCCATATAGATTAATCCCCGATGTGGAAATAAGTGGCAGTGCTGTTGAATCTCTCTTTGTTCTTTTACATTTGCGCACAGTTGCTGGTACAATATTCCGGCCACCAAGCTTAAGTCTGCCCATTTTTTAACCGTCATTGGAATCTATCTTTTCCGCCCTAAGTACTAAGTGCTATGGTGCTATCACTGTTGGCGACTTCAACGTCGATATTTGCAAACACACAAATTGTGAATACTATCTTCTGCTGCAGTCGTACACTTTTAAGAACACAATCTATGAACCTGCTAGAATTTCGTCGTATGAATCTGCAACTGTCGACCGTGTTTTGTGCAACAGTAATGATATATTTTCTGGCATATACGATGCAAATTTCACTGACAACTGCCCTATTTTTGCTTTATTACGCCGCACAGATAATGCCGGTACAAAGAACAACCTCTCGGCAAATCACAGGATTAATTATATAAAAGTGCGGGGAAAAATTTACGAAACACAATTTCAGGAAGTATAGAAAATAACACTCATATCGAATGCGCTAACTTTGCAAATGCTTTAACGCACATACTATCTGAATGTAGCACATATAAACACAGCAAATACGAGGAGCATGCCCGTGGATGACTACGCGATACTTACAGCCATGAAGGAAAAAAATTGGTAGTACGAAAAATTAAAAAAAAACAGAAAGATAACAATTATTCTAAATTATTCTAACTGTTATTATTCTGTTAAGCTTCTAACAGATTCCCAGCATGGATTCCGAGCCAGTCGATCAACATCATCAACAGTGTTAGAAGTAGCTCAGAGCATATACACATCATTGCACAAAAATGAAATGGTGGTAGGAGTATTCTTAGATTTAAAGAAAGTCTTTGACACGCATTCAATCCATACTTCTAAAAAAGTCACACATCTACGGCTTTAGCGAAACTATTATGAACCTAACTTTTAACTGCCTAAGCGGTCGAAAGCAATACGTAAGTATTGGTTCCTTTCCTTCTCAATATAACAATATTGTTACACGCGTTCTGCAAGGATGAGTTTGGGGCCCATACTTTTCTTGCTATACGTTAACGAATTCCCATCAGCACTAACAGACGCAGAGAAAACAAAAAGAAAAGACAGTGCGTTAAATGATTGTCCTATTCCCAAATGACAGGTAGAAAGTTTGCTACCACTTGGAGAGGCACGCTGACAAAAGGGTAGTCATTTATTGGAGGAGCTGTGATCCGCTGTGCAGCAAAAAATAATAAAGCAGAAAAAAACAGCCCATAAATTTGTCAACTGGGTTTAAGTTTATTTGCTGGGTTTAAGTCTTATTTGCGAGAATGTGGAACAGCGTTATTGGTGGTATTCCCAAACTCATTTCATGACCAAAATGACGTAGATACACAAGCAGAAGCTGAGCAGAGGGAGACTCGAAGCCAGATTCGTCAACATGCAACCTTGCTTCGTTTTGTGAAAATACTTGCAAGCCCATAGGGTGATCCACACTCGTCCCTATAATAAAAATCCACACACCCGTCTCTATGCAAAAGAAAGAAAGAAAAGAGAAATAAAATGGCCAGTATACAAAAAAGGAAGAAAAAGTATAATAGCGTAGTGCCACAGCGGGGTCATATCTTCCTTCTGTTCGCTTAAGTATGAGTATCAAGCGTCAAAGATTTAGGTTTTCTTGAGCTAAAGTAAAATTAATTGTACTTCGTCTGATTCGACTTCTTCCTTTCCTCGAGTGGATAATTTATAGGCGGAGGGGTCTTCATCTCGCTGAGTACAACCATGAGTTCTTCATCAATTCATACATTATTCGTTCATTCTTGCCTTATTTTCTAGCGTTATTACGTTAAAGAAATTAATTCAAGCAGCGGTGGCCGACGCAATAACTTTGGCAGGAATAACATAGCATGACAGAGGCAGCACGCGGTATTCGCACGCGTCGCTCATGCCGTGCCTCCTACACGCCAACTTACGACGTTACTTCGGTGCGCCATCACGTGATGAGTTTAACGATATGAAAAGAGAGAGACCAAGTGCTCCAATTTCTAGGAACTACTGCTGCAGATGGAAGCGCAGATGTATTGAAAGCTGAGCAAGTTGGCAGTGGTTCGTATTTAAAACAGCGCTAAAGAACTGCTCGAGCACAAGGACAACACAAGACAGCTGGAAGCGATTCAGGTGATCTGAAAATGATATTGATAAACTGCAGGCACACTAAAGGAGCAAGGAATACCAAGTACTTCGTCTCTTTTGTCCATCTTGCTTAATCTTAAGTTTTTCGCAGTGACAAACGTCCCACTGAACTTTAACCAATATCATTTTAATACAGACAAATGCCACCTTCCCCGAGCTCCTCCTTAACCTTAGAGCAACATTCTGCGAAAAAACGTTTCAAAAAATAAAATATATCAAGACTGGTGTTTATGGCGTTATAAGCATCATTGAGGTACGTGCAGCGTAGGTAAACGGCACTCATTTAAACAAAACAACCGTAAAAACGGAACAGGAGGTGCCGACTTTGGTGAACCACCCGTGGTTACATACAGCAGTAACGTACTTGTTTTAAACGGAACCCCCCCCCCCCCCTTCTTTTTTTCTTCGGTTACCCACGACTTATACCGAAACTACGATCGCGCTAACCAACTGTTACGAAGCATATGAAATCCACCATGGCCGCTGTGATGTCGGCGACTGTTCCGCGGTGTTCACTCTGATTAGCATAACTTGCATGTTCGTTTCCGCGTCGTGATGACAAGAGCTCAACATGTAAGCTCGCCACGGTAACGTACGCTGTCGAAATTGTCAGTCCCACTGAAGGGACAAAAAACGTGAGATTGTGCAGAAGAGTAAAAGTCTAGTGAGGCTGACCGGGACAGCAATGATCCCTTGCGCGTTACAATGTCAGGAAAAGAGGCACGAGATGAATATAAAATTCTGTGTTGTTATTCCGAACCAGCATGATTCGTCAGAAGTAATTCGCGCACATACACGCATATGCGATGAAAATGAGCTGCGAAAATTCCTAACGTGCACAGTTACGTTTCTTTTCACACTCCACTTATGTATACAGCCCTATATCTCTTTCTCATTCTCAGATATATTTTTTAAGAGTTTTGCTTCCTTATTTCAAACGAGAACTCGGAAAAACGGAATATTTTCTTATATATATATATATATATATATATATATATATATATATATATATATATATATATATATATATATATATACCACCAAGCTCGGTTTAAGCAGATTCTACTTCACTGAGCAAACACGCATGATGTGTACTTATATTATAAAAATGAGTATCGTGTAATCGTAGCGTGCTTAAAAGCTCCTGCGAATATAAATCTGGTAGTGCGTTAGTTCAAATGTACCATTTTGAGTGCTTTTTTTTCTCAATGTTGGCGGGAATCGTAATTGTACCTACATTGCAAGAAAACAGGCCTGGTGCCCTTCTATGACTACGTCACAGAACAAAAGAAACAGCCAAAGGCCGTTACACTTAGGGCGAGAATAATAACACTGACGTGTATAGGTGGTGCACTACAAAGCATTGCTGCAGTCTAACGGCAATAACGAAGGATCCTACGAAAATGAGATGTGAGCCCAGGCTCATGCGCAACGGCAGTACTCCCCGGGCGCTAACAGAGTGCCACGGCTTCCATTTGGTGCCATGTAAATGCGTTTAGGCTGTAGTACTGCGCTCTATTTTTATGCCGCTGTTACGATACGACTACCGAGACCATTCGTTTCAATTTCGCTACACTGCCAGGGCCGCGTAGTGACCTTTGGTTTCTTTCATAGATCGCGTCAGCTGGGCGTATTTTTACGAACGCTTGGCTGCCAACTCCACTGAGCGACCGCAGAACAAATTAGGAACTCTGTCGTTTCTGCGCAGAGCCCTGTTGCTAAATGCCTTTAAATAGGCCGTGTCCTTTATAGAAAAATATTTCGAAAGTCAAACGTAGCATATATATAGTAGTTGAGTTACAGTCCAGGGAAGAGTTGCGATTTGGTTAGAGAAATCCGTGCGGGTTTCACGTTAGACAACTCTACATTCTATCCGGACTTAAGGAACGAACGCGTGCTTGTACGGAGAAACACAGTGCGTGTTTGTGTGTGTATGCGGGCACAATGATCTAGAATGATCCAGTTCTCTGTACGAGTGGGCTGCGTGTCCTTTCTAGAACTTTTTTTCTGGGCTTTTGTCCCCTAAAAACAGCATGTCTTGCAGCATGCTAGCGAGGAGGACGGCGGCGTGCAAACGACCGCCCTGGACCCTGCGCGTGCTCGCACTTTAGGACGTAAGCGTCCACTGGCGACGCATTCGCCGCGCCACGCGCAGGATACGGGCACGGCGCGAAACACGGAAAAGGCATTAAGGGGTGCGAGGGGCGCTGCTTCTGCTGCAGAAAACACTCGGCCAGCCGCCGTCTTTACAGCCGCTGCAACGCCGGCACAACAGTGGCAGTTTAGCGCCCAGTCTCTATTCCCAAACGGCGCGCGCGGCGTCGGCTTTGCATCATCGGTAGCCCCAGAGGCCGAGCGGGCCGAGTTACTTTCAAAGTGTGCCACGGGCTCTCTGTACTGTACGCGCCGAAGAAAACGCACAAGAGGTTCGGAGATGGGGGTGATGGAGATATCTCCTCCTCAGCTTTCGATTCGTCCTCTTTTATTCGTCCGCACTTTCTCGCTCAATAAAGTCACGGTGGCCCTGTGAAGTCGAAAAAATCTAAAGAGCAGGTAGACTGTATAAAACTCTACGCGCCCCTGAAGACTGCTTCGGTTGACTTTCGGCAGCTTTTTCTTGTTTTTTTTCTTTTTTCCCTCACAGCAACAAAGATAGCTGTATGCTTTATGAGGAGGCAATAACGGTGTGTCGATAAGGAGGTAACGAGCACCTCCTTTTACCCTCACCATAAGAATGAGAAACGGTACTGAAGTTCGTCGATACGGGATGGCCTGTCGTGACCGCAGGAAAATCGAGTTTCCCGTATCAAGCACCGTTTAGAGACCTGAGCTCTTAGGAGAGACAAATGAGTCGTCTCCACGTCTGATTTCGTGAAGAAAGAGTTCAATGTTCCTGGCGAACGCGAGTGGCTCGTCGTACGAACTTTACCGCCGTTCGATCCGCTGTTTCTGCGAAGTCGATGCAGACATTTCGGTCGAAGTCATGGTGATCTTGCTTCTGTAGTAGGTTGACCTCTCTTTAACGAATGCCTCGATTTCAAAGCGCTGTGCCATTTGTCACCAGTCGTAACTTCTGGCCCATTGTGCTTTCTATGTTTCCTAGAAGCACTGTACACATTTCAGTGCTTTGTAGAAAAGCAAGCTAATGCAGCAGATCCAGAAATTATATAAGGCAAAGCTGACAAACAGCTTCTCGGCGTGGGCAAAAGTTCACCAAACGTTCTACCTTTTGCCATTTTTCATATATGTATATGATCGGTATGCACTGGGCAGTAAAAAGATTTCGGATATATGACGGTCACTACGCATCCTCACGAGAGCGCCTTTTTTATCTTGCCGTGCCAGGCGCCACGTTCAGTCCAAATTGAAAAAAAACGCTCTCCGGACGCAAGGTCAGGGCCAGACCCATTGTTGGCCGTCTTACCGTTCTTCCGTTAGAAGCTTTCTTTTCTTCCTCTTTCGCCCTCAAAAGGTGAGCGGGAAAGCATGCTGAATGAAGCAAGGCTTCATAGAGGATTCCCTGGGCCACACTCTATTATCGGACGCGCACCTGGGTGTCGAAGGTATGATCTCATTGAAGAGATCGCTCTTGAACGACGGGAAGTTCGATCGGAAAAGGCCACTGAAGTTTAAGGTTTGACGGAAACCCATCTGGTCGGGATGAAATATTCCGAAGGGTAGAAAAAAAACCGAGGTACTATGCCGACCAAAGTATAGATTTATTAGATAAAGGAATTTCCCTGCCCACACGGGGACTTTGTTCAGAGGTAAAAACAAAAAGAAAGCACAAACAGAAAAGGCCACACCACCGGGTTGTGTTCAGAAAATGCGGAATACTCGGCGCTCGGAAGGTATAAAGCCTTTAAATAATTTCTGTGCGCGAAGCTCGCATCGAATGCTCAGCGCGTTGCACTTTCACCGCATTCTCACAAGTCATCACATTTTGCAGAACGAAAGTCGCCGCGCGGACACACAGACCAGATTCAAAGTTAAAACGCAGTGAAGGTTCTCTCCTTGGAGAAATATCAGTGTGAGCAGGAAGTGGCGCCATTCTTACCCCAACGACCTTTACGCTGAATACTGTGCATGGTAGAAATAACTGAACAGAGCGAGGAACAAGGTGATGCCCACTTTAAGGGCTACCAGGCAGTAATCACAATGCTTACTAGTTATGAGTTCTTCAGAAGCTTCTTGTATTCTTATCGGCGTGATGGACATTGCACCGCATAGCGTTTATAATTATAACGAGACCATAGAATATATCTTCACCAGCCTTTTCTTTACAATGAAAAAAAGACATTGCCTCCCCCTTCCTCCCTTCCCCCTCCCTCTGACTGGTCTACAGAGCGTTCAAAGAAGAAGAAAATTATGCAGATCATACGTACTGTAGGAATCGAAGATAGTGAAGCCTTTCGCAGGTAGCTGGCTATGGCGTGAACCTGCTGGGTGCGTCTATGGGTGCGTCTCGACCTGCTCTTTCACTTTCTCAGTGAATTAGAGCAGGCGTTCTGGTATCGTACAACACAAGTCACAGATTTTTGGCGTGGTTATTGACAGAAATCTTTCCTGGAACCCTCATGTGAATTATCTGAAAAAAAGGTCTGACGGAAATTTGGCATATGCTTAGGTTCCTAGCAGGAAAGACCTGGGGAGTGTCAATACACTCTGTGCTGCCACTGTACAGGGTCCTCTTTATTGGATTTCTGCGGTACAGCCTACCGGTCATCTCCAACACATGCAGAACTAACCTTAATACAATCCAAGGTATCCAAGCCCAAGCCCTCGCAATGTGCTTTGATCTACTGCGGAGCGTGTCAAAGACCGAAGTTATGGCAATTGCTCAAGATTACACTATTAGAACGCACATTATCATCGAAACAATGCGTGTGCACATAAGACACATAGGCCGGGCCCCTACCCACCACCTTGCAAGTCTCCCAGTAGAAAGGCCCCACACGACATTCGGTGCAACTGTCTTCGTGCACCGTGCCTCCCTTACGTCAGGGTACGCACCTGCGGCAAGACCTTCGATTCGTCCATCGTGTGTGAGTCGTACTCAAGTAAACCTCACAATCGCAGGACTTCAGAAAAAGTCGGACTTACCGCCATATGCACTCAAGCAACTTAGTCTACTCCACATGTACAAGAAATACAGCGACTGCACACATGTCTATACAGATGGATCAACTACATCAACCAGTTCCAGTGGCGCTGTAGTTATACCAACAAAGGGAATAAGCCAAGGTTCCAAGACTTCGCACATCACTACGTCTACAGCCGAAGAGCTCGAGGGTCTCCGCGGTGCCCTGCATGTGATCAATACAGAGAGTCCGTGAAAATTGGCCGTCTTCTGCAATTCAAGGCCGGCCTTGTATGCAGTTGTTTCTCCGACATAGAACTCGCCATCAACTGACGTGCTAAGTCGGGGAACTTATACATCACTTGAGAGAAAAAGGCCACGATATCTATTTTCAATAGATACCAGGCCATGGCAGTATCATTGGAAATTATGACGTAGATAAGGCAGCTCGGACGTCAAACCAGGAAGACCGCTTCCACCCCATTACTCTCTCAAGTACAGACGCTGCGAGACAGCCCCCCACCATCCCCCTTCACATTCTAGCTCACACTCTCTCGTACGGTCCACGTTGCAAGAACACACTTCGCTGCAACTCGGACCTCCGGCCGTACTGCACCGACGCGAGGTGTCTCTTCTGTGTCGGCTGTGGTTGAGGGTTGCTTCCACGAAAGCATATATTCAGCACTAACTGGAATGGCATGTGATGTCTGCGGCTGCAATTAGAACATTGACCGCCCATTGTGCATCGGTCCTCAATTTGAAGCACAAACAAAACCTATGCCCAACGCATTCAGGAAACAAGATGATCGTCTTCTGAGTGAACAGACAATACTAGAACACCGTCACTACCGATCATCGGCTCAGAAGGCAGCGAAGGACCTTTTGCGCTTTCTGAGCATGTCTGGCTTGTGTGAGCGCCTTTGACTCGGTAGTGCTGTCCGTTCGTACGGAGACAACCACCATCTGGTTCTCCGCAATGCCCGAGTCTTACGCACACCACCTGGCTCGAGCAAAGGTAGTATACGCGAGAATCAGAGTCGAGAGTCGGATGACGAAGCTCGAATGACGACGACGCTGCGACGGCATCACGAACTCGGGCATATACCCAGCGGCTCAAGTTGATAGGCACTGCCAGCACCACCGCGTAGTCGGAGGATAGACAGACAATGAACAGCCGTGCTGAACGACTGCTGCACTTTTTGAAGACGTCTGAGCTCTGCGACCACCTTTTACATGCGTGGTCGACGCTGTTGTGTGTGTGCACGCATGTTTCTTATCCCTTTCCTTCTCCCTTTCCTTTTTTCTTTTTCCAACCGCTTCCGCCACCCCAAGTGTAGGATAGCAAACCAGGTGCAACCTGCGTGGCTTTCCTTTCTTTTTCACCCGCCGTGATTGCTCAGTGGCTATGGTGTTGGGCTGCTGAGCACGAGGTCGCGGGATCAAATCCCGGCCATGGCGGCCGCATTTCGATGGTGGCGAAATGCGAAAATACCCGCGTACTTAGATTTAGGTGCACGGTAAAGAACCCCAGGAGGCCAAAATTTCCGGAGTCCCCCACTACGGCGTGCCCTATAATCAGAAAGTGGTTTTCGCACGTAAAACCTCATAATTTAATAACTAATTCATTTTCTTTCTCTCTCCCTCTCTATCTATCTTATAGGGTTCCGAGCTCTCATAATTGAATTCGACATTTGAAGACGCATATAGCGGCACAAAACGCTACACAGGAAACAATTGGCAGTTTGTGTCGAGACTCACACACGAGTGACCCCCCGTGTCTCGTCCAGTATGAAAGGACGGACTAGAATACCGACCGGGTAATAGGTAACGCCCCTGCAACAGGATGACCTAACATGCGCGACATACGACCGACACGCATAGCGTCTTCACGCAACGGTGCGTGCTTCGTGCAACGTCATGCAAGCGTGCGTGGCGGGTGGTTCACTAAATAAGCAAGCGGTAAGGCGTTGGTGAAGAACTGCAATCTGGCCACAGCGATGATTTCCCACCAGTACTTCACGCTCGGAAACGCCCGGTCGAAGAGGGTCGTTCTGCACTCGATAATAACCAGGGTACAGTAGCAATGACAGGGGAAGTCCGCTAGCACAGTGTCGGCCACTTATCAATGCACAATTGATGCCCATACGGAGCGACTTCGTGACACGGCATTCGAAACAGCCGCTAAAGCCAGCCCTCTACACAGAGCTTTTCTTCTACTCTCTTCGAAACGCGAAATACGTTGTCATCATGGCAGAAGTGAAACAGTGATGCGTTCGAGACAACCCGACTAGAGGAGAGTACACTGAATGCGTGAACATGCGTTGAATGCGGTAAGTATATGTAGACGCACATTTGGCAGCGGCTCCGACAGATTGCATCCTCTCACGCTCTGCGCTCTCGATCATTACGCTGGTTACAAAAGCCTCATGTTTTTCTTTTCGATCGCCACAGATGTTCTTTTGAGTGTTATATATATATATATATATATATATATATATATATATATATATATATATATATATATATATATATATATATATATATATATATATATATATATATATATAACGAACACAAAGGGAGTTAACTGAGGGGCCTGATCTTTATTAGTTATATCATAAGAAGCCAACAAACAGTGACTCCAAGGACAACATAGGGGAAATTACTTGTGCTTAATAAATGAAATGAAGAAACGATAAATTAATCGAAATTAAAGTGGATGGGGAAACGGCGCCGCGGTAGCTCAATTGGTAGAGCATCGTACGCGAAATGCGAAGGTTGTGGGTTCGGTCCCCACCTGCGGCAAGTTGTTTTTTCATCCACTTTAATTTCCATTAATGTATCGTTTCCTTATTTCATTCATTAAGCACAAGTAATTTTCCCTATGTTGTCCTTGGTGTCAGTGTTTGTTGGCTATATATATATATATATATATATATATATATATATATATATATATATATATATATATATATATATATATATATATATATATATATACTATATACTTGTTACTTTGACCAGTCTTTGTCAAAGTAACAAGTACATGCCTTTGGGTTTCCTTATAAACCCACGATACATGAGATAAAGTTGTGCGCATTAATAACAACGAGAAAAACAACATAAATGTAGAGATACCACCGACGAAGTTCGTCGTAAGGAGAGTGATAGGACATTGAGCATTACAGACAGTTGACATACATTCAGTAGTACAGTGGCTACCGGGGCCAGCGTGATTTCCTCAGCCACAACTATATGAATATATATAACAAGCAATTTTTCAAGCCGTCAAAATTTGCCGTTTAGCCACACTATTATTAGAGAAAATCTGACAACTATTCCAAAGCTCTATGGTTTTCAGAAATTTCTTTTTCTTGCATCGTATGCACTATTCACATACTGCACACTAAAGAACACCAAGGTGGTCAAAATTAATTAGAACTCACCCGCATACGGCATATTTTTGAGCCCCTGAATTTAACAAAAAGCAACCTGAATAATGTGAGGGAAAACCGCACCACCACAAGCAGGTTTAAGCCAATAGAAAGTGAATGAATAGGGGCGTAAGACCCAAAGTGCAATTTGATAAAAAAGCCAATTACAAAAAAAAACGAGGTAAGCCGACATAAAAATAATACACAGCAAAAGCAGGGATCAGGGGCGCTATAACGTAAAACTATTCCAAACTTTTCTACTCGAATTCTGTAATCAGCCCACCGCGATGGGCCAAAAACTTTTTTGGACCACCCCCACTTCACCTGTCTGTTACGCGACGTCACGAAAACTGCGATAGCTCCCCACCTGATGCGATGTGTACACACTGATTATGCCTAATTTGACCGAACAAACCAAAATAGTTATTTCTGATTAGACATCTTTTTGCCATTAGCCCTCGCCTATTGGTCAAACGATTTCGGGCTGCACCCACTTCACCTGCCTCCCACGTGACGTCAAAAAACCGCAAGAACTTACCGCGTCAAAGTAACGCGCACGCGTTAAAGATGCATTAATATGCCGAACAAAACTGAATTTCCTTCCGAATAGCCGCAGGCTGCCCCGTTCTGAAAGGAATAAAAGATGGCTGCCGCCGATCGCTCCGGCACTGGCTACTCGCCCCTGCCGGAGAGCATGGGTTTATTTGTGTGTAATAAAACTTTTTGCTTGGCCGTGTCAGGTTTTAGAGAACTTTCGGCACGTTTACGACCTAGTTCTGCCAACTCTTCGTGGCTGAGGATCTGTTTTAGCGTCATTCTTAAGCTTCCGTTGCATGCCGCCGCGATTGTCGACGAGCCACCGCAAGCTAAATAAGAGTAAGAGGACCAATCGCAGACGCCATCATCACCTTCTTCATCCAGTTATCGATATTCAGTGCAGTGGCTCGGCCCCATCGAATCCCTCTCTACTTAAGCATGCTCCTTGCCTCTTGTCAGCCGATTAGATAAGACAAGCCCCTCAATGCAGGCAATTTTATTCGTCTTTCAAGCAAACAAAGGCGACCTCCTTTGAATGAGGGGAGCATTTGATCGGTTTATTCAGACAACCCTGCGGGTGACGGCTTCGTGCTTGCGTCGGCGGTTACGCAAATTTGACGTCAGGAGATTGGTATAGTTTTACGTTATACGGCCCCAGGTATTAGTGCATTCGGCGTGCCTCATAATCATATCGTGGCTTTGGCATGTAAAATCTCAGAATTTATTTTAATTTATTCACATTTTAGGTCTGCGAACAGGAGCCAGTCGCGCGCAAAGTGCCACACAAGCGCGGATCACTGCCACCGTTTTCTTTGTAGATATGTTATCGGCAGTCCACGTGAACGTGACACAAAGAGCGTAAGTGGTAAGCACCCGCGCAGGAATGTGTCTTGGGAAATCTGCTAGATGACGCCGTGACCTGAACGTTTGACGCATAAGTAATCTTCACGCGCAGGGCTCTGCTTGCACTTGGTCGGGCAGCGCTGACTTGAAGATGCAAGCCGTGTTAAAAATTGACGCCTCACATTTGGGCTGAATTCCATACCGACTTGTTCGCCGAGAGGTCCGCTAATGGAGTCTCTCGATCTAATTGGTCTTTGATCGTGCTGACCACGGGGGTGGAGAAATAATGATTGCAGCTAAAGAACAGCAAATGCTTCGAAAATTAATTACGAAGGAGAGCAAGGACAGATTCCCCGAGGAAGCCGTCTAGTTCCGAAGGACGCCGCCTCAAGTACAGCCTGACTGATTGCCTGAAGCGGCTCGCCGTCGATGAATCCTTCTTCGGGGAAATATGTCAAGGGCCAAAGGAAGCCGAGTTAATCTAATTGCAGCCCGGGGCGGCGCACCAATTAAAAGCTGCGTCGAGTTAAAAGACCTCACATTATTACGCACGTGTCTCCCATGAGGTAATACATTAAAAACGCGACCGTGGGTGAATACGCCGCGTGAAACATAGCCGTATGCCACTCTCTGTACTGGAAATGCCAGCAGAGGGACTTGGACAGGCTAACGCTATTAGATGTCCATTACGGTTGACGTAATAAAAAAGAAGGTACGAGCTCGGAAGCAAACTTAAGGTGGCTGGTGAACGTGCACATCCTTTTTGTCGGTCTGATCGCGAAGATCTGGGAAGAGCTTACCTTTTTGCGGACCTTCTTTTACACCAATACATAGATTTTATTGTTGCTGCCATCACGTGCTCCCCAAGACTTGGCCACAGTCAAAACCAATCCAAAGCTCTGACTTGTGGAAAGGCTAGGAAGACGATACGCGGAAGCACACGGAAGAAACTTTTCTATTGCGGCACACTGCAGAAGAAACTTGTGCGGCGCGTTCCTTGTGAAGAATGGAAACAAATACAACGCCGTCCCTTCTCACCTCCACCCCGTCTTCCATCTTTTCCATTTCTTTTTTTTTATTTTTTTTTCTCTTTGGCTTTGTTACTTACCGACCTTAAATCGTATCTCAGACTTTTGATGCCGTGTTTGCTGTGACGGCGGCCCGAGCAGGACTTGCATCTCAGCATGTTGCGGTAAAAATCACCCATATCTGTGCTATCGTATTCTTTGATAGATTTTACAAGAGAGAGAGAGAAAGAGAGAGAGAGACAGAATGAGATGGGAAAGGCAGGGGAAATTAAACGGCAGAGAAACGTAAAGTATGTTACCCTACACTGAAGAAGTGGTAATGACAGGCATGAAACATGCAAGTGATTTGAGTAGAGAAATTGCTAGAATATCAATCCGGTAATACACTTGCACGGCTTGTCACCCGTTCGCCGTCGGCGCGAAGTCGTCGACAGGGTATACAAGCCGGTTGGCCGTACTCAAGCGAACACAGCGAAGGAGTGAGAGAGAAAAATATATATTTATAGACTGACAACGACAAACAATTTAAATGAAACACAAAAAACACAATAACACTAACACACATGCACTAAATCTAGATCAATGATGAAGACAAAAGAAATAGAACGAACAGTTAACAGTAAATATAGAAATGAACACTACACAAAATACACTTAACGGTGGTCAACTAAACAGAGTTCAAAAGAAAAGAAATGATGGCATACGCATGGCCGGGCAGCAGCAAGTCCATAAATTGTGGAGTCGACGGCAGAGCTTTTCCGAAGAACGCTGGCAAGCCGATCTCGTTGCGGTGGATGCGATTACTGGGCTGGGTTCCCGGGAGTCTAGGTCTGACGTCTTCCCGCGAGCCGGTTGAGCTAACTTGAGGGGAACTACCGTGAGCTTTGTTGCAGACGTTGGTTTGTCGTCTCTTTCGTTAACTAGTAACTCGCAGTTCATACGCGGCTAGGCGACCCAGGCCATACTGGACGGCACTAGCTTTCTTGACGCTTCTCAGCAGAATATAGGCTCAGCTTCTAGACTGATTAGCTCGGTCTAAAGCCTGCGTTTAAATAACTTCTCCTTTCCCTAATTCCCTGGGTCAGGGAACAACAGATATTGGTGACCATCCAATCAAGTTCACTCAATTGTATCCCGGCTCCTCCCAAGGTCTTGGCCGCGCCCCTTTTAATTAGGGGCGAGGGAAAGGGTGATTCCCCCCTGCTGTTAGAGGTCGCGCACTTGTATTGCACCACACACACGCACCACCTTGAGTCCGTGGCGGGCCTCTAGTTCTCAAACAACGGAGAAAAGACGGCAGCCGGCCAAACGGCGCCGTCGGCACACATACACTGTCAGCAATTCGTGGACACGGAATTGCACAGAGACACCACATATTTCGGGGTATTCGCATCCCTGCCGTCTTAGCAAGCTTCTCAGGGCACGCGTGGGGCAGAGAATACACAGGGGTTCCTACAAACAGCTGTCGGGGCGTCACGGTCGCGCCGACGACAAAAAAAAAAATAAATAATAACTATCTCTAAACCTGCATTCAACTTTTTTCAGCCGCTTACCCGAGTTGACGGCAAAACCCGTCTTGCTTACCGGTCCCTATTCCCACGACCGTTTTGGCGCCCGTTGATCGGTTCTTCGCCGAATCGAATAATGCCGCACCGTGACATATACGAATGTATGATTCTTAAATATTTTTTGTCGTTATTTAATGAAAGAAACACAGCGAAAAGAGTGGCCCCTCACGGTGGTGAAAAGCTTTCTACTTTGGCATTTAGTATGCTTCACAAGGGGTTCAGTGATTGTAAGTTTGGTGAATTTGACAGCGTCCCAGAGAGGTGGTATTGTTAACACGAGTGACATTTATGAGCTTCACAGAAATCTTCTAGATCAACTTCGGTCAAGAGCACTTCTTCGGCGTTCCCACTATGCTTTAACGTGCAAAGGCGTTAACGCATAGCTGAAAGTGCGAAAGCACCATTTTGAAGTGTCAAAGCAAGAATGAAGGAAGTATAATACAAAAGCAAAGAAAAATTATATTTAAGCTTCGACGCCGCATAACGTGTTTTATTTATTAATTTCGAACGTAAAACAATGCACGTATATGTTCACTGTATCCTTCGTGTACTTCCACCCGCAGTGGTTATGGCGTAGCGCGGCTAAGCACGCGGTTGCGAGTTCGACTCCCGGCCGCGGCGGCCGCATTTCCATGAGAGCGAAATGCAAAAACGCTTGTGTACTTAGATTTAGGGGCACGTTTGAGAATCACGGGGAGTGAGTGAGTGAGTTAAACAACCTTATTCCGCCCGCAATAGACGCGAGTAAACTCAACGTCACCTGGCGGCCCAACGAAACCTGACAGCCCCCTCGCGGGCCCTCTGGACTGCCAGGATTTGAGAGGTCTGGTCCTTGGCTTTATTAAGCTTCATCATTTCCTCTTGGGTGAGAAGGGGACCGGCGGAGGCGCAGCCCCACAGGACATGCTCGAATCCTCATAACCACCACATAGGGGGCATTCCGGACTTGGGAACCGTTCAGGGCACATACATTGTGTGCAGTGCCGCGGTTCTCGCGTAAGTGCTTGTTTGTAGAAGTCTGAGAGTGACTGCCTGGGCCCTGCACAGCGAGCAGTGCGACAAAGGCAGCAGTCTTCTTGAGAGATAATTATGCTTGCAGATCTCGTTGTACGAGCAGAGAGGCTCGGGTCGCCCAGGAGAGGACGCGTTACCCGACGCACGGTGAGTCAAACCTCGTGCAGCCGAGTGCGCCTCCTCGTTGGTGTTGTGTGAAGCACCCTCAATCGTTCCAAGATGCGCAGGGAACCAGGCCAATGAGTGATGTTTGAGGTCTTTAGCATTTTGGATGATATGTAGGGCCTGAGGTGCCACCATTTCCATCTCCAAAGCTCCGATAGCAGCCTTAGAGTCTGAATAAATCGTATCATGTACACCGTCCGTCAATGCAAGAGCAATTGCCATCTGCTCTGCAGCGTTGGAACTAGAAGTGCGGATGGTAGCGCAGCTGAGGACTTTGGAATCACAGTCGATGACCACTGAGGAGAAAGCTTCTTCTTGAGCGTACGAAGCAGCGTCTACGAAGCATGTTCGATCCTTGTCCAAGCGGGCACTGGCAAGCAGAGCTTTACCCCTGGTTCGTCTTCGTCCTTCGTTTTAGGTCGGATGCATATTGCGTGGAATCCGGTGTATGGAAATCTTGGATCTTACGTCGTTGGGCAGCTTCACAGCGTCGGGACCGACGACCGTGGGGTTACGTCCCAGCATGCCAAGTATGACTCGGCCCGCTGAGGTACCAGAGAGTCTGACAAACTGAAAAAACTCTTGGGCTTGAAGAATTTCTTCGAACGTGTTGTGGATTCCCAACTTGAGGAGGTATTCTGTGTGCGTTCGGGTGGGAAGGCCGAGGGCAAGCTTGAAGAGTCTTCTGGTTAGGGCATTGATCGTGTTGCGCTCCGACATGAGTCAGTTGTGCATAGCCGCCGAATAAGCGAGGTGGCATAGCAGGAATGCGTTGATAATCCGGATCAGATTGTCCTCCCTGATTCCGCGGTACCTGTTGGCGATTCTTCGGATCAGACCGAAGGCGCTTTCGGTCTTGGAACAAATGCGTTTGAGGGCGGCTCCATTGGCCCCGTTGGACTCGATAAACATTCCTAGGAGCCTCATAGTGTCCACCCACGGAACTCGGGAGCCGTTACCGATGAATAACGTATGGTGGTTCTCCGTTGCTGGCTTCCAGGACCGGTGAGAACCGCCTCTGGGCCTCTTTTTGTAGAGTAAGAGCTCGGATTTAGCGGGCGAGCACCTTAGCCCGGTGGGACTGAGATACCACTCCGTCACATCGATGGCCTCTTGCAAAGCACCCTCGACCTGACCCTCACATCCGCTGGGGCACCAGATGGTGATGTCGTCCGCGTAGATCGTGTGGTTAATGTTCAGGATATTGTTCAGGGTCCTCGACAGGTTGATCATGGAGATGTTGAACAGCGTCGGGTAGTCAAAATTTTTTCGGAGTACCCCGTTACCGCGTGCCTCACAATAAGATCGTGGTTGTGACTCGTAAAACCGCAGAAATTAATTCAATTTTGTTTTGCCTTTCCTAGCCGCGTATACTGTCCACTCCAGTGGCTTCGCCATAGTGAGAACATTATTACGATGCAAACTGAGTGTCTTCGGCAGGTACATGAGGAAGAAAAGTGACTACATATGGATGTTTTTTTTGCTTAAGCCGCTCGTCTTTTCTTGAAAAGCGGTCATCCACCGTAACAAAGACACGTTTTCCAAACAAGATCGAGATTCACCGGAAGATGGAAGTGATTGGAGGTTGAGTGGTGTTCAAACGTGGGATGCCTGAGGCTGCAGCCAACTTTTCGACGACGGGACTCGCCCTGTTGTCGAAACGTTTGCGCTAGCCCCTGACCTTCCATGCTCCAACACCAGCCAAACACGTTCTTACTTTAAGAGCCCTCAATGTTTGATCAGACCAAAAGATGTAAATGGAGATTAACATTTATTCTTCGGATGACTCGCAGATTATTACACCGAGGCAATTAATTGGAGGTGACATCTGGTGGAGGTATGCAAGAATTCATATGAGCTGGTATTTATGTATATGCCTAAATACTCGTGAAATTGACCACTACTTTGAAAAGTTATATCAGGTATTGCATGTGTAGAATTACCCATTCTTTTTTTTTCTGTATGGGAGCACAGAAAAATAAGCATGTAGGCTAGAAATAAGGCATACTGTGCTTGTCTCTGCAATTAGAAGAGAGCAGCAACGCATGCAGTATCTATATAGTGTGTAATACTACTTTAAATGAACTGATTTCTGTGAATCACCTAGCATATTTGTGAGATTAATTCATGGCTACGATAATTACATCAGTTTATTGTAGGTGTGAAATTAACCAGTTATTCTTTCTTTTGGATAGGAATACTTAAAAATTAAGGAGACTGCTAACAATTAATCAGAGAAGAGGTGCATACAGGATCTGTAAAAATAAAGGTTTCTGCCGATGTTATCATAAAACACAATCACCGGCCAACCATTTTATAGGAATGGATACATCTTTAGGCACATAATTAATAAAGGGTAGGAAAAGGAGAGGGCCCAGTACACTACATTGAGGTATTCTGGAGATTACAGAGGATGACGTTGATTTACAGCAACCAATATAGACAAGCTGTTTTCCGCAGGTGAGATTTGAAGAGAATCATGCAGGTATACTAGGATTACTAAAGGTGGAGTCGATCCTAATTAATAATTTAGGATGGGGAAAACTTATCGAATGCCTTTGTAAAATCTAGGAACGTAACATCGCTTTGACTGCGGCCGTTCATGGTTTCAAAAAGGTCGTGGATAATTTCGATAAGTTGAGTAACTGTGGACAGTCCACTTCGAAATCCGTGTTGCCAATGGTAAAGATTATGTTAATTGAGGCATTCTATTAGATGCTTAACTAATATATGCTGAAGTAATTTAGAGCCAGTGCTCGTCAACGAAATCAGACGATAATTGGTAACACCGGAGGTACTGTTAGGCTTGTGTACAGGTGTTATATTTACATGCTTCCACGCACTGGGGAAGGAACCCCATTTGCTGGGGTTCTTTGATAGCACGTCCAGAATAGGAGAGCGAAAAAAAAAAAACGTCTTCTTTTAAGCCATAAATGTAAAGTATACCAGTTCATCCAGGCATATTGCTTGTATAACATACTCCAGCACAGGATGTTTTTTTTATTATTTAGGCAAATCTTCAACAAATTTAAATAAGTAAACTGTGGGGATCCTTACTACGCACATTAAATTTCTTGACTAGTTTTTAAATTTCAAATTATATTCGTCCTTCGTGCGTGGTGCAAAATAGACTCGTTTTTTTTAAGCCAGAAAAACCCAAATGTCCCAGAAAACTGCTCAGGCGTTCCCCAAAGAAAGGTTAAGAAAAATATACATCACTTCATACAAAATTAGATTTCGGCCCTTTTTGTGCCCGATTGCTGCCCTGAGACCCGCCATGGAATAACCGTACGTTTGTTACTCAGCCTGCGTGACCACGCATGCAGTTGCTTATGCGAAATACATGCTAAAACACCACGAATCACTCAATTTTTGCAGGCGTCTCAAAGAGCACAAGAATGATGTCGCCAAAGCCACACAGTGACGAATGCCCTCGCAGAGCATGCCGAGAAGACGGGTCGCGAGATTACCTGGAACAACGCGCGTATCGTGGCCACAGAGAAAAATATGACAGCGAGGCTCAATCTCGAATCGCTAGTAATTGAAACGACAAATAACACAATCAATAGATCATCTGGCACTCTAAACAACGTGTACTCCCAAAATTTGCGTCATGTGCTGAACGCTATTTAAGAGCCTTGTGCTTAGCCGACATTCCATTGCGAACAAGGGAACCGCACGGATCCCGTCATTTTATTTCTATTTTGACCTTGGTCAGTGACCTGCTTCATTTTCTATCAATGCAGGACCACGTACACTGTTTTCCACTTGGACACTCCTAATGCTAACACATTAAACGAAACAATCGAGGCGGCCCGTTTCTGTCGCAGAAGGCACACGTCGAGCGACGACCATGGCGGCCCTGGGACGAGCCGGCCTGCTGCTGCTGGCCAGCGCGGTGCTCGTGGGCTGCGGCGGCCAGGCCGCTGACGACAGCAGCGCACCTGCGGGGGGCGAACGCCAGCACCGGGGCTTCCAGCAGCTGCGCCTCTCGACGGCGCGCGGGTTCGGCAAGCGCGGCACGCTGCCCGCCATCGCTGCCCTGCTCGGACACCACGTGGCCCTGCACAGGATCCCCGCGCCGCAGCAACCGCCCGTGTGAGCGCGCGGTTCTCGCGAACGGCGATGCGAAAGGCCGTCTAATCGCGCACGCCACTAGTTCTTAAAAAGTGCAGCATAGCTCCGTGTGTCCCAGCTAGCGCGGGTTAAGCTGTTTAAAAAAAAAGAGGCTACGAGGACGAGACCAACAATGTTTTGTTAGCAGTCGTCGTGGGCACAGTGCTGAATGTTTCTGTGATGAAAGGCAGACAAAACCTGGGGCACTACGCCGACCAAAGTAAATTAAAAAAAAAAATGAACAAGACGTTTTGGCTCCCACACGGGAGCTTTGTTCACAGGTAAAAGACTTGTTCGCAGGTAGAACTTTTTCTGGTATCATTTCTTCGTGAATCAGTCAAAATTATTTGGCTAAATTTATACTTACTTGCACAACTGCTTAAGCTCGTACGTAAAATCGCGTGTCGCATTCGAAAATATTATATGGAACAGTTCCCAGATCGGTACATTTTTTCCTGTTATATTTTCCGCGTAGCTGTTGCTGCGGTTATGGCTGTGTTGCTGCTATGTATGGCTGCTGCTACGAGATAGCAGCCAACAGCTAGCCATTCTCTGCGTGTTACCCTGGCTGCTCGCTACGAGTGAGCAGCCAAGGTGGCAGACAGATAATTTCCTTGGTCGTTAAAAATACCGGCGGCAGCAGAGGATCGTCTCGTTGCAACAATGTTGCACTAGACACTGTTCATCGTGCCTCGCTGAACGCTAGCTGTCGCGTATGTGCATGCATTGCCTCTTGTCGCTTTCCTTGTTTCTTTCCTTCATTGTATGTCCCGCCCTTCGTATCTTTTCCTCTGCACCACTGCACCAATTGACTGCACTGGGCATAATGGCGTTGCAGCCATGCTTTACGGAAGAATTTTCAGCTCACTGGGCGTACCACTGGCTGACCACATTTTCTCTACCCACTTTTCCTTGTTCGCAGGATCAAGAAGGGCTTTCGTAACATGAAGATCTCGACGGCCAGAGGATTTGGCAAGCGCGCTGACTCTGACACTTCGTTTTTGCTGGAGAATGATGACTTTGACCCAATGGATTTCAAGTGAGTACGCATAATTGAGCCACCACCTACACGGAGGCTCGCGAGGAACCTTTCGAGCACTACCCACGCTCACGTAGCAGACAGGAAGAAGCATGTCCATAGTAACCAGTGCCAGGTGTCCCACAAAATGCTCTTACATGGTAGCACAGATGTTCAGCTTTTATGAAACTCTTAACGCACGTTGAAACAAACTCGCATTCCCGCACTCGCCGTTATTTCAAGTGCTCTTGGAAAGTTGAACCTTGCAACTGTTGCAGGACGCCGGCAGGGTAAAATACGCAGAGGGTAGTGTATCGTTCTACAAGCAATACTTATGCGCAGATTGTGCAGAGCAGAGATTAAGTCACTAAAGGGTGTTCACTACACCACTGCACAGCATTCTATCTTCCAGGTACAAACAGTGGACAGGGCTGATTCCATTAAATATAGTAAAGCTAGCGCCATCTCCTCTTTCCTCCTCCTGCGCCGAGTTCCCCTACGCGGAGCCGTACTAGCAGATGCTCTCGGAATCAAACGCTGTCGCTACGTGTCGCTCGCGCTGTTGAGGCCGTATTTTGATCAGAATTTTTTACGTTATATCGTGACTGGCTGCCGAAGCATCAAGAGAGGACGTCTGAATGTCGTTGCGCTTGGTTGGCTCGGTTGGCTCTACTTATTCGTGCTGCCTCTCTCGTTTCAGCGCCAACGAAGCGCCAACGAGAACACAGCGTTTCAGCAGCGTCTCAGCAATGCCGCACTCAGCCACTTTCGCAGATCGCTGTTCAAGATACAGACAGGCCTGCGCGTCTCTCTTTAACGCTAAGTAAACGTTGAGAACACGAAGCGCGTAGCTATATCAGCTGTCGGCACTCTTTGTCGGCATCTCAGATCACTTTCAAAGTACGGTCACCGCACCGTCACCGCTTCATAACGTATGGCGATACATACATTGAGGCCAAACAGAGACAACGCGATGGAATGTATGACTTAGTCAGAAAAAAGCACGTGCGCTTGACGACGTCATTATTAAAATCGGCCACGAAAGTTGCAAATAAACGCAGCACAAACATGTGGCACTTAGGAGAGCGAAAAAATCTCCGTGCCTTTCCACTCCGTGAAGAAGGATGACCAGCGAAGCTGTGTATGTGCACGGCTCCTTAATGGCGAACTGCACCTCCGCCTCGGGTCGGCCCGGCAATGCACTATCTTCGGGATCGGCCCACGTATGGGAAGTTTTTTGCTTACAACAACGACACGAAAATTTCCTTGGACGGTAGATGTAAAACTAACCAAGCCGCATGGAACAAGTGGCAGCATATGAGATTAGTGATGAGCGAAGAATCGCTCGCTTACCTCACAGAGCCGGGACCATTGCGCTGGGCTGAAATCAGCCCGGCTGACTTTTTGAAACCAGACTTTCCTCCGCGCCGCGTCTCGCTTCGCGGATAAAATCCGGAAAAGTCGCTTGCCGTGAGTTTCACGTGTGGTGCATCCGAAGGCACAGCAACACGGAATCGCGAAAACGGAGCTACGTCACAAAATCATAAAGGAGGCGCCAAACGTGGCGTCTGCGTACGCCGCTCACAATGTTTGACACCGCGATGGCAGCGGTAGCAACAACAATCTAGAAAAAAAAAAACGCGTGACGGCGTTTGGTTAATGGGAGGGTCAAGCGTCGACTTAAAGCGCAGAGGAGGAGGACGGCAGCAATCTTCAAAGACACTTTTGTTTTTATTAAGGGATTTTAGACAGGGTGGGTGGTGAGCGCCGCGCGCGGCACGACAGTCGCGAACAGGCACGTATGAGCAGCATGCCTTTCGTCTGAGTTGCCAAGCATTTTTGTAATGCGCAAGCATTCTTTGGCGAGTGCCCCGGAGAAACCGTGTTTGTCCCGTAACGCATTGTACTGGGAAATAAGTGTGTAATCGGCCAAGTTTAGGACATTTAATCCTTATTATAGTGTAACTAGATATGATTGGTAGCTTCAGAATGGATGAAAGATCGAAAAGATATTAATGTACAACAAAATAAATTCGAAAGCAAAAAACGTTGGTGAGGGTGAGTTTCGAACCTACGACCCCAAGCTCAGAAGCCGAGTGTCTTACACACTGGGCGTACACCTAGGCTCCAGAAGATCAGTATATCTGAACCAAATGAATGTGCTGTACTAGCCGTACAAAACAAATGTCAAAGGAGAACCGTTTCTATGAAGGCTTTGGTGATAGATTTGGCGATGGTGGAATAAAAGCCATCTCTAGGCCAACATGTACAGCCGACTTAGAGCATCACAAACATAAGAAAAATTCCGATTTTGCGAAAATTTAATGCCATACGCGGCACATTTCCGATGCGTTTCGGTGGTCGCGGGATAGGCCTTCCATTAGGGCGTTCCTTCACCGACCGAAATGCCATCTCTGAGGGCTTATGCGCTTCACGTGGCGCAAGAGTTGATAAGGATGATAAGGAGTGATGAGGTGTTATATGGGTCTCATTACTGTTAATAATGGTTCAACATGCATGGCTAAGGTGCTAAAGAGCGATAAGGGCTTATAATATTCGGAGCAATTCTGATAAGGTTAAAAAGCACATATAGGCTTTGATAAGGGTCGGGTCAAGTCCGATAAGATTGATAAGGACCGATAAAAGTTGAAAGGGGTCTCATCACGTCCGATAAGGTTGACAATGACAGATAACAATTGATAAGGGTCGGACCTAGTCCGATAAGGTTGATAACACACGATAAGGGGTGATAAGGGGTCATACTGGTCAGATCAAGTTTCATAACATTGATAATGAAACCGAGCTACGTGGAGAGGAGTAAGTGGCACAATAATTAGCATATCATCATCATTTATTGTCCCTGAAGGACCCCTTTCAGGGTCGACAAGTCCCCTTTCAGGTCGATATTAGCAATAAGTAGCAATAAAAAACTCCCAGAGGAGTTTCTGCGTGATTTTTTTCCCCAAGTGAAGGATACTGGACGTGAGATAGGTCATACATAAACTATATACCCTTTTCGGGGTTATCACGTGGTGACCCAGCCATTGCTTGCCTAGGCTGCCTCCGTTGCCTCTGTGTTTACAATGTAAGTACATGACGCTCGGTGCGGCTCATCAAACCTCTGTTTCGAGGTATATCGTAGACGGTGACTGTGTGGACGCCAGGAAGCTTGGGCAACAGCTTTATAGAAGATGTAAAAGTGCTTTCAGAGCTCATAAAACTTTATCCAAAGGAGTGAGCAACGTATATGGTGCTTGTTCTAAAAGCGGGGCTAAAAGTATTCCAAGCTATCTAAACTTTCCGCTCATCAATTGAGTCAGAATCAGTGTGTTTTGCTCTTCGTTCTTTATTTGGCAAAAACTTTAAATTAGAATTAAATTAAATTATGCGGTTTTACGTGCCAAAACCTCGATCTAAATATGAGGCACGCCCTAGTGGGGGACTCCGGAAATTTGGACCGCCTGGGGTTATTGAACGTGCACCTAACTCTAAGTTCACGGGTGTTCTCTCATTTCGCCCCCGTCGAAATGCGGCCGTCGTGTCCGGCATTCGATCCCGTGACTTCGTGCTTAGCAGCTCGGCAAAAAACTTTGAAGCAGAGGTTTGTCACGTTTTGGACTCAGTAAAGTTCCTCAGTGCGCTGACTATCTGATTTTTTTCGACCTAACGCTCGCCGGTGTGCTTAGTTGCGATATATTTGTTTTTGCGCGCAAGGCTTGGAACGTAGCTGTTCTGTACTTTGTAATAGCTTCGAGCAAAGATGTATTAGCGCTAGTAACTCGCTTACTTCTGCGGACCGTCATGAAACATTCATCTTGGGCCATTCGTGTGCTGTCGGTGTAGTCGCCGTCACGCATACTTCGGCGCATTAAGTGCGCGCCCATTCACTTATTCTTGACACGTTGGCAATAGAGTGTGCATAAGTTTGCGTGCGTGTTGGGGCAGATGTGTGTAGATAACACGCACGAAATTTACTGTGCCAGGAAGCGGCGCTACTCCCTTTGCCATTCTTTGTCGCTGCTTACGTTTGCCGACGTTTCGGAGTTGAAGTCCTTTCTTTGGAGGTTCGCGATGCAACACTGGTGGATGAGTGTTTTTTTTTTTTTGCCCTTGAGGAGAGCCGTGCATCACTAATTTCCTGCAACAGAGGCTCTCCGTATACAGCAGCTGTTCGTGAACTTGGTCACACAGATTCATTCAGTTCCTTAATATGCCAGTTACTATTTTTACAGCCAACTACTGCACGTCTTCAATCCACCACTCCACATATTGCAGCATGAATGGAGCACAGTGCGTTAGCGCAAATCCAGTTGCATTTACGGCAGCCGATTGCACAGAAACAGGGTAGAAGCGGTAATGGTTTCGTATCTGTTCGCTTTCGCTGAGGCGTGCGGCGCGCCGGCGAAAGCGCCCTCTCTTTGCTCAAGAACAAACTGCTCCGCGAAAAGCGTCAATAGTTCTGCCTTCCACTACTTTTGAAAGCACCTCATTTTAGGAGTAGAACCTTAAAAAAACATTACACAAGAGATGTACCACAAGAACTCCTCCGCGGCTCGGCCTCACGTAAAAATTCGGTGCAGTATGACGCATTTTAGTTCGGTCACCTGGGCGGCGTTAGAAGCCTTCTGTTTCACTGTCGACCTCGAAAAGAAAATGAGAGTAAAGGCAAATAATTGCGTGGCAGGTTCGTGTTAAAAGCATCCTTGCATATTGAATCACATATTTAAGCTGACCATTCTGACCACTACGGAATGATTGCACAAGGCTGAGGTCAATATGCGGTTTTAGCTGAGCGTCGTTTGCGGTCCACTTCGCTCATATTTTATGCGCCCAGACACTGCAGAGAACTGCGTTCACTTCACATTTTTTATATGTTGTCTTCCAGGGACGCGAACGACGCGCAGTTTGTTAGGCTGCAAAATGGCGAAGCCAGGTGAACGCATCATGGCGCTCCGCTCAAGAATCTTGGCAGCGGAGGGAAGGCGTTCTGGCTTCAGCTGCTGGCACGAGCGTTGTGCACACGCACAGTTACGTTCCAGCATGCCGAGCAGCTGTGCGCTAGCACTCATCTTAGAGGAGCGGACAGCAAACTCAAGCTAAAGCCATCTAATAATTTCTGACATCTGACATCTGAAACGTTGTTGAAGCGGTCAGTAGCTGGGAACTTTGGCGCTATCACACACTATAGCAGTAACGTGGGTACCTGTATATTGCTTTGTAACGTAATTCACCGTGTACACGAGGACACGTGTCTCGCAAGCACACCTCAGTGTTGTATTTCTGTAAATCTAGTGCCTCGAACTTAACACCGCGCAGTGAAGAACATGTTCGCTTTTGTTACCATTGATAAATGGCTGCTAGACGCTAGAAGGAAAGCTTAGCTTTTAAAAGGTGCCCTTGAAACATTGGAATATTTCGCAGTCCGAACCGTTTTACACGTCGCCACAGACATACCATGCTCACTATGCTATCTCACTTCCTCCTGTTCCTTTTCATGTAGTTCCTTCCAAGATATCTAAGCTGCCTCTACCAGTCCGGATACAATTCACTGTTTGCAAGTCTGGCCTTCAAAATTTTCCTGGCCCCTTGCTGTTTGGCTTATCTGCATACTGATGGTTACTGCGGTAGTGCACGCTTTACAGGCAGTTGTAGTGCTTCGGTCATCACGCGCGTCTTTTAACACAGCTTCACCTCGTACTACATTTTGTGTTTATATACATACAAATAGTTACGTTCATCCGAACGCAAAGTTCCCGTGGGCTACGCTACAGGGTTGTACGAGGACGAAACTTGAATCGCATCGGCTCAATGTGGCGTCGCAATGCATCGGCTCAATGTGGCGAAAAATGTATTCTTGTCCTTCAGACTATGAGTGCAATGACACATTTCAACATCCTAAATTGTTGTAACGTCAGTATCGCGAGCTGTAAACTGGCGTTGAAACACCGCCTTTTGTGAATATTTTATCACACAGGCAACAAACTGAAATTCAGACGAGGAAATAGGTTCTTCTCACCTAACCGCACATTGCGCACACAACGATATCGTTTCTGGCGGCCGAATTTTAACGCGAAAGCGTTAAGGGCCCCATGTCGCAAAACATCCGGTGTCGGCGTCCGGCGCCCGTGTCCAGCGTCGACCGCCGTCTCGTGAGTAATTATTCCGAACCACGCATACCCAACTACGCAGGCCATCCAAGTAGCGCAAAAAAGTTAAGGAACTAATTGAATTTCTCAAAGTAAAATGCATCAGAAAAATCGTAAAGTGCGACTTACGCACAACATTCAGACATGATAGCGTCGGATTGTAATTTGAATATACGAGAAACCATAATTCTTCTACGCGGAAACTCAAACACAAACCCCTTTTAACGCGATAGCGTTTTCCAGCTGCCATTTGAGGCCTGTCTTAGTAGGAACGGCACGGCCCCCTCGGTTCTTTGCACACCATCAAAAAAAAAAAAAAAGAACCAGAGAGCTCATCTTCGCGCATTCGCCTCCAGAGTTACCCGGTGAACATTACGGTTACATAAGCTTCACTTACTGGGAAGCGTGAGAACCACCCGAGTATCTTTGAATGCTATCGCGTTCCACTCTTAAGAGGAAGCTTTAGCTCAGGTGCTCCTGTCTAAATAAATGTAAAAAGAGAATTCGTTTTTCTCGGCAACTACTGCACTAAATTTGACGAGGTTTGTTGCATTTAAAAGAAAAACTTAAGATATAGTGACTGTTGGTGTTGAATGTTTTATTTAGGTCGTCAATTTTTTATTAAAAATTGGCAAAAATTGAAATTTTTCAGAAAACGAAACTATAAAGTTTACAACGCTGTATCTCGACACTGAAAACCGATATCACAATTATGTGAATTTCATCTAATAGTACATCTAAAGCGTACACAATTTATACGTTACACATGAATCTCAAGAAAGTTAGTAATATGGAAATACAGCTTCTGCTGAACCCTTGTACACAATGTAACAATATCACTTAAGATATAAAATGGCATATCAAATTTGTCCGCTTTCAATGATCTAGTGGATGCCATTTACAGAACCGCGATATCTGTTCTTAATGTAGAGCTATTCATTTATAAAGTTCGTGCTTCTGTTTATTTTTTCAAGCTTTGGAATATTTGAAAATCTTTTTAACAAAATTTGTGCCCGAAATCGAAATTTCGCTTCCAACAGTCACTAGAATTTAACTTTCTCTCTCAAGTGCAACAAACTTAATTAAAATTGATCCATGGGTTATCTCAGAAAAACTTTTTGCGTTTTACATGTATTTGAATAGGCCGCGTTGGAGTTAGGCCGTAGCTAAAGTTTCCTCTTAAAGGCGAAGAAGCTTAAGCGTCCTGCAAATTTTTTTCAAAGAGGCAATCACAAAGTGTGGCATTCGTTCTCATACCGTCGTCTGGATGTCGTCGCGGTCGTTCCATCGTCATTATTGTAACTTCTGCATCCGACTCTCGTCATGCAGTCGTCGTCATATCGTTGTCGTTACGTCATTTCCGTCATGCTGTCATTTCACCATCGTCATCGCTTCAGTATCGTCACTTCATTGACGTCATGCCGTCATCGCAATACCACCTTCGTCGATCAACTGACGCGATTCGTTGTTCGTGATTCTATCGTAATCATGCTGTCGTAATTGAATCGTGATTATGCCGCCGTCGTCATTTGCGTCGTCGTCACACAAACGCTATTGTCGTACCATTGTCGTACCGTCGTCATCGTGTCGTCTTGGTCGTGCCATCGTCGTCATTATAGTTTCTTCATCCGGTTGTCGTCACGCCATCATCTTCATATAGTCATCTCACTGTCCTCATGTGTCGTCACTCTTCGTTATTCCATTGTCATCAAGTAAAAATCGGTATCTCATTGTCGCCACGCCGTCGCCGTTATACGCCTTTGTCGTTCGATCGATATCATTCCTTCTTCATTCCCTCGTCACTTTGTCGGCATCATACAGTCGCCGTCATGCCTCCATACTCATGTGCGACCTTGGGAAGCGAGTGCCATTGCAAAGTGGGACGATATCGCACATGTGGCATATGGCCGAGGCAACGAAAGCCTCAGAATTACCACGACACGTGTTAAATAAGCGTCACTTCATGAATAAGGTCTGTCACTACATTGCTCGATTGCTGTTCGCATTACAGTCGACAGTCATTGTGAGAATGAGTTCTGTCGTAATTTTTTCATTCGAAATGCATTTTTATCACGTGTCACGCCAAGTGGCCGAATGGAGCGATGATGGTGGCGCGACAGCATATGAACCAATGACGAAGGGTGAGAAGATGAAAGAATCTTTACAAAAGCTAGTTTTGTGATAATGCGAAAGTGAGTTCGTTGGATTGATTCTGGCACATATATGTTACATTGTCGCTCACTGATTCTTTTGCACACAGAAACCTATTTCACTACTTGGGTAATCGCGGTAAATTTGAATTTTGCAATCTTACTTTTGTAGAAATGAACGTTACGGTATGCAGCGTGCTGGTGTACCTCTCAAACTGAGCTAACTGCCCAGAATTTCTAGGTATGGAGCAAATTTAGTTCTGATAGTCTCGGTGAAATTAATACGTCGCTCAGATTTAAATGCAGGCGTTTTTATTCCAGCAGCTGGACCCAGTTTCCAGACCACACTTTTAGACGTGCGTGCCTGCTCTTATAGGCACTCGCTGTCACGTCGACTGCATGTAAAGTGCAGCTCTATTATTTTTTTTCATTAAGCGTAAAAATCCACAATGCTAAGTGAAAGCCGTAAGTTCTCAAGAGCAGGTTCTCGATGGCCAGCACATTTGTATTGTTGGCTTTCACGATTATCCGGCACCTGTCCCAACGAACCGTCCTTGTGTACGTATTGCTATACGGCAAGTTTTTCAAAAATATACCCTTTTGCGAGCCGCTACCACGCTTGTAAAAGGTAATAAGGACACGCGATTGAGTCTGATTCACTATACGACCGACAGCAAATCAGGCCGTGTAGCCTGAGCAATCCCGTGTACAATGCGCACGTTTCTGAGCACAATCTAAAGTTGTTGGTCCTCCGCCTACACAAAACCAATTTATGAATTTCTGAGAACCTTCTCATTCTCACGGTGTTCTAACGAGCCCTTTCCCAAAAGGGAATTTAGCACAGAGCCACGCGATAAGCACAATGTTTACTCTCACAAGAGCGTTGTGTGGCTCGAAAAGTTAGACTGACTGGCTTATACCTATTGACAGACTCGCTGAAAAGATTGTTGATTTTTATGTCGTACAGGAGCAAACGGGACATCCGGAGAATCAGCCTATCGACAGCCAGAGGATTTGGCAAAAGATTAAGCCCTGCGTCGTCCGACGAGTCCTATCAGAGCGCAGGGTAAGAAAGGACGCATACTTCAGCTGCTTCCTTCTAATGCTCCAGAATAATTCCCCTTTACCCCAACTACTTTGACGTTCCCATAAAAATTACTATCATATTATCAAGCAATGTCTTTCTTTTTTCTTTTTTATCGGTGCAAAAATTTTGCGAATAAAGACTGCGGATGTGCACCTTTTTTTTTTCTTTCTTGCTCTCTCCCTCTCCTTGTCACGTTCATGAAATACTTTTTCTCTTTGACGCTGTTCAATGCACCTGTTGCAAAAGAGTTAAGAAATTAATGGACAGTTTTCAAACTAAAACATGCTTTATCGCATACAAGCGAAAATGTGCGCTCATGCTGAATTTATTCAAGTGAATTCTTGTACTCCCTAAATGATAAATCAGTTGTCTGCCATTGCCTTATTTTGGAAAACAAGAATGCACATCCGCTTGGGACACGCGAACTCGCGGTCGCATGAGGCGACCGTATGTCAATTTGATTAGCATTCGAACGGTGGGTGACTAGGGTGGCTGAAGTAAACGTGCAAGAGCCTTCTTGTTCCATTTTGAAATGCCTGTGCAAATGTCTCCCCCCCCCATGCCCCCCGCAGGCAGCCTGCAACCACTTGGCTAGCGGAGGAGATAGCCAAAGGCGACCTGAATGGTGAGTACACAACCAGAAGCTGTCCACTTGTCAGAGCGAAGCTATATCTACTGATAAGCAATGACCTTGAAACTTACGCACTCCACTATAAACGCTGAGATGTTACCTCTGGCAACTTTCGCAAACATTTCAGGAGTAAATACGTCATACATCAAGAAAAGGTACAACATTCGATGAGAGAAGCCTGCAGGTGTAGATATTGTCGATTGCCTCGTTGGCGCTCGCCACTGTGTCCACGCACATCGAAGACAATCAAGCACACACACGTCCCGTTTTGTATTCACTTTTGTTGCCGGTGGTGTGCCTTGTTAGGACAGTGGTAGTTAACTAGACCTTGATCCATACAGACTGGGAGTTCAAAACCCCAAAAGAGATACCTAAATAACAAATTAACGATCATGAACACGTTGCGCTGATGTGGATAATCTTAGTATTTCATCTGTGAGCCAATTTTAATGTTTGTTTTCCTTTTTCAGATGACGGACCTGTCTACCAGGACGCCCCCTTCTAGACGTTACTTTACGTTAAAACATCACCAACGGGTTCCGGCTTGAGTATCGATGGTTTCTCGCCAGACCTCTGAAGACACAGCTGTACATACACAAAATAAATGATCGCTCAAACGCAAATGCTGCAGAAAACAGCTGCCAGAATAATCATCCGCGGAGCCGTAAAACAAGCAACGTCACGGAGCTCGTAGCTCCTCGTACTGTTGTGTACAATCATTGCTTTCGAATAAATCTAGAGAACTTGTTACCTGAACAGTGGGTTTGAAAAGAAAAAGCGTTACTAGTACCTTGTGCACCTGTAGGTCACCATCTTCAAGGTCACATCATAGAAACGACAGTGGATCATATTTCTATCACCCTGTGACTTGCGACGCCGGACTGACGAACGCATGGCCCAGTGAAAATAAGCCGAGTAAAACTAAAGATTAGGTCTTACCAATCAAATACAACTGGTATTTCGTGCGCTAACCTCTTCTGGGGCGGAATTCACTCAGCCAACTTGAGAACAAATTTTGGCGTAAGAAAAGTCTTACGAAAATGTGCATTCACAAATCTAAAACTATTCGCAAGATCAGCTAGCTTGCGATGCCCGCTGCTGCAAACACGAGCGCTGTAGTCGAAAAAAAGCGTGTATGTAATGGTGGCGCAAATGCGAACTTCTGTACTTGCGCCAATAGTAAGCGTAAGTCGATTCCCAAAACCTAACAGCCGTCGCAGCTGCCGACGCAAGAACAAATTTCTACGATATGTGGGTAGCAGTCTTACAAAACCGAATTATGTCTATCTACGCCGCTCGACCTGACGCGGGTAAGCGTTGGAACGCGCTGCGGCAGCGAATTGGCCAGAGGACACTATTGATTACCGAGGATGGCGCGTGCTTTTTTATTTCTGTAGTGCGCTCTGGTTTTTCACCTCAAAATGCATTGAACAGTTTTAGTGCATAACGGTATTCGGCGTGAGCTGTTGTAGGAGGCAGTGACCTTAATGCTGTGCTGCTTAATGTCTGATAGCATGTGTATCTTTACGCGCGCAATAGCCTGAGTTTTCATACTCGCCATGAAACTCTATTTGGTAGTAGCAAAGAGACGTGTAACATCCATCCCTGACAACCATTAAGTTTGTCATTGATGTTCTTTTGAGCATTTTTAGCTTTTTTTCTGAAATTTATCTCGCTCACAGTGCTGCAGATTATTGTTTTTCCCAACGTTTTTAAAGCTATAATTCTCCATGCGCGATGAAACAGCTAAAAAAAGATGCCTAAACATTTATAATTATCAAAACTTGTTACTGTTCTACAATTCGCTGTCGTCTTCCGTGCTGTTACTCTGAGCTTTCTATTATATTGCTCATGGTTTCAATTCAGCACTAGGTCGATGTGACCTAGTGTCTGTGCATACACGTTTGCCCATCCTGTGGCCTACGGTGTGAGGGAACGAATGCGAACGGCGGACGGCATCATCATCAGCAGCAGCAGCATCATAAGCATCATCATCATCATCATCAGCCTGGTTATGCCCACTGCAGGGCAAAGGCCTCTCCCATACTTCTCCAACTAACCCGGGGATGTACTAATTGTGGTCATGTTGTCCCTGCAAACGTCCTAATCTCATCCGCCCACCTAACTTTCCGCCGGAAAAGACCTTGCTGATGATGCCACCCGGTAAACTCATAAAGAGACCCTGACACTTCTAATGCCCTTATCGAGGACAGACGTTGAGAGGGGTCTTGGTTTACTTGCTCAAACCAAGACTGAAACTTCGTGGAACGCCCCGATTTTCACCAACCACTCGTCCAACCAATTTTCATTCCAATTTTCACCACCACTGCCACTGTTCCATTATAAGGCCACAGACGCAGGAAGTAATGAAACAAAAAAATAACAGCCAAGCTTGCCACTGGTCCATTATAATTATTAAGGCCACAAACGCAGGAAATAATGAAAAAAAACAGCCAAACTTGCCACTGTTCCATTATAAGGCCACATACGCACAAACTAATGAAACAAGAAAATAACAGCAAGACTTGCCACTGTTCCATTATAAGGCCACAAACGCAGGAAATAATGAAACGAAAGAATAGCAGCCAAGTTTGCCACTGTTCCATTATAAGGCCACATACGCACGAAATAATGAAACGACAAAATAACAGCCAAACGTGCCACTGTTCCATTATAAGGCCACATACGCAGGAAATAATGAAACGAAAGAATAACGGCCAAACTTGCCAGTGTTCCATAATAAGGCCACATACCCACAAAATAATGAAACGAAAAAATAACAGCTAAGCTTGCCACTGGTCCATTGTAAGGCCACATACCCACGAAATAATGAAACGAAAAAATAACAGCTAAGCTTACCACTGGCCCATTGTAAGGCCACATACGCACGAAATAATGAAACGAAAAAATAACAGCCAAGCTTGCCACTGGTCCATTATAAGGCCACAAACGCAGGAAATAATGAAACGAAAGAATAACAGCCAAACTTGCCAGTGTTCCATTATAAGGCCACATACGCACGAAATAATGAAACGAAAAAATAACGGCCAAGCTTACCGTTGTTTTTCGCGTCGTACTTCTCCCTGCATACGCCTTCTCACCATTCTTTCCTCAACAAACACGAAACATTGCCTTAATACGTGTCAAATCACTTCGTCGACGTCTCACAGTGCGCTTTTCAATCGACTGCTGTTCGCGTTTCGGCATAGTTAGTGAATGGTGTAGTGAATAAATTTAACACTGCATTGTGTTAAACGCTGCATAGAGTGACAATAAAGTCTCTAGTACGGATCACATTGAGTTTTATAGCACTTTGATGCGAAAGCATCGAATGGCCCATTTAGCGAAAAAGTCGGCGTCTGTAGCAGCGAAAGGGCACCTAAATTCTCATTGGATGCGGCTGTCACGTCACCAGCGCGCCTCGATGGAGCAGATACAGCGATGCGACACCACGCGCGCGTGCATGGTGCCGCCGTCTCGCTCACCGAAGCCGGCGCGCGGTCTGTATCTCTCTCTCTCTCCCCTCCACTTGGCTTAGCTGCTGAGCAATTTTTCTGCACGCCTGCGGCGTTTCGGCTGCTGCTGCTCTCCTTTTCTCTCAGTTCCCTTTATAATCCCCATCCCCTTGTGCAGCGCGGTTGAGCTGTCCTTTACTGAGAGGCAGTTACTGTGCTGCACTTTACCCAACTTTTCACAACCTTCAAGCCACGAATCTCTATCCGCACCTGCCGGCCTTGGTGGCCGCTCCTGCTTCCTCGGTCTCTCGTCGTGCAGGGCGTCGGTGGCAAGTGGCGTTGGTACCGCACGCAGCAATGCTTGCTTACTCGGGCAGCACGTAGCGCTATGCATGGTACATTTCTCGCAGCGCAAAACTCGAAGGACCGCTCAGCAGTGTTCAAATGGACACCGCTGAGCGGCACTCACAGCTAAGAAGTGCTTAGGTGTCCTCGGATTTTTATTAACCACTTCCCTAATATTCGCTTTATATAGATTCCAACATATACGCTGAATCTGCATAATATTTTTTCTAATCTTATTGAACGATCGCAAAGCCACCCTGACGGTTGGCGACCTCGAGTCCGAAGAACGAACCCAGGGAAGTGCAGGTACCCCCCAGGGCTCAGTTATATCTCCGCTCCTTTTCAACATAGTCATTCTGGGTCTCCCCAGCAAACTACGGGGAATCGAAGGAATCCACCACGCTATATACGCAGACGATATAACGATTTGGGCGGACCGCGGCAGTGACAGTCAACTTGAACACACACTACAAACGGCCATTCACAAAGTCGAAAAGTACCTCCAAGGAACGGCCTCCAATGCTCCCCGAGCAAGTCTGAACTACTCCTTTACCGGCCCACGCGCAGAGGCATGCCACCAAAGAGCTACACAGGACCCCGGGAGTACGAGGAAATCGGCCTGTACACCCAAGACGGAAACGTAATCCCCAAAGTAAACAAGATCAAAATCCTCGGAATGATCATTGAGGCCAACGGAGCTAACGGCGAAACCGTGAGGAAGATCGAAGGCAAAGTCACCAGCGCCACGAAACTCATAAAGAGAATAACCAATAGACACGCGGGCATGAAGGAAGAAAACGTCATTCGACTGATCCACTCATTCGTTGTCAGCCACATCGCGTACGTAGCCGCCTACCACAACTGGTACGTCGCGGAAAAGAACAAGATCAACACGCTCATAAGGAAAACGTACAAGATAGCCCTGGGCCTCCCGAAATCGACGAGCACTGAGCTCCTGGCTCAGCTGGGCATATACAACACCCTAGAAGAAATAGCCTAAGCACAGCGCATCTCGCAGCTCGAACGCCTGTCGACCACCACGACGGGAAGGTACATTATGTACACGCTCGGCATAACGTACCACAACGAGCACGGCCAGAAAATGCAAATACCCAACAAATCAGAGACACCATTACGGTGGCAACCATCCCAAGAAACGTGCACCCCGATTACAACCGAGGTAGAAGAAAGGCAAGAGCCGAGGCTCTGCTCCGTTCATTCGGCAGGGAGAGACACGCGCGCTTTGTCGACGCAGCCGAATATCCGAACGGCCAAAAATACACCACCGTAGCCACAGACGCAGAGTCCAAAATCAGAACCACATGCAGTGTATACACCAAACACTCGGAAATAGCGGAGGAAGTAGCGATTGCGCTGGCCCTCACAGAACAGGAATGCGAAGTCGTACTAAGTGACTCGCAAACGGCAGTAAAGAATTACGTCAAAGGTCGAATTTCCAAGGAAGCCCTGTACATTCTGGCCAAAGTGGGCAGATCCAAAACCGCGAGCTCGATGATCATATGGTTCCCCGCGCACGTCACCATGGAGGGCGACGCGCTCTCGAACCTAAACGAGACGGCGCACCGGACGGCGCGAGGCATGACCCACCTCGCCGAACAGGGCAACGCCTCTCGCACGATAGCGAACGCTTCTCGAGCAGAACGGGACAGGCTCACCAGATACAATGACATAACCAGTGCATATTTGAACGCCAGAAGGATATACCCACCGCCGAGTCCCAAATTGAACAGGAGGCAGGCCGTCGCTTGGAGGCAACTCCAGACGAACACCTTCCCTAATTCATTCCGTCTGAAACGTATCTTCCCAGATAAGCATCAGGACGACACGTGCAAATTGTGCTAGGAAGGACCAGCCACACTCAAACCCATGCTGTGGGAGTGCGATGTAGTTATATGAGGGATGGCAGTCACTCCGGAGACCCTGTCGTCGAGGTGGGCCGCCGCTCTGCGCAGCTCATGCAGACCTCGGAATCCAGACGTGGGCAGTCCAGCAAGCCCGTGAGGCGGCGTTGAGGCAGGGCCTTGACGTTCCCCCGTGGGAGACCTGAGCCCGGGTCGCGTTAAACCTTGCCGGACGTACAAGAAAGTTGTATCCATCCATCCATCACCACTTCATCTGTTGCCCACAACCATTTGTTCCGAAACGCACACATTTCAGGGGCGTGTAATGGACGTCCAAGAAAAGCTCTCGACTCTTATTTGCATCTCATGAACGTCAATGGCTCAAAGGAAACAGAGCTCGATTTTACTTAATATAAGGACAACGAACACTGAATCCAAGGATTTTCAGTTCGCTTTTTAAGATCTCATACATGCTCCCGAGCCTGCTCCTTTCTATAGCATGCGAAGGGGAATGAGTGAATTGTGGGGTTTTACGTGTCAAAACAACGATTTGGTTATAAGGCACGCCGTAGCGGAAGATTCTGTATAAATTTTGATCCCCAGGGGATCTTTCACGTGTCCCCAATGCACGGGACACGAGGTTTTTGTATTTCGCCCCCAATGAAATGCGGTCGCCGCGGCCGGGATTTGATCCCGCGACCTCGTGCTTAGCAGCGCAACACCATAGCCGCTAAGCAACCGCGGCGGGTCATATGCGAAGGGGTTTTCCGAACTATTGCTACAGGGAAACTGAGGGAACAGGAAGAGCTGAGCTGCCCAAGGTATGTATTGTTTCTGTAGCATGATGTATCTATTGTTAGATATCTCAAAGGTACACAGGGGCTATGAAAGCCGTTGCAGTGGAAGGCTCCTGATTAATTTTATCCATTTGTGGTTCTTTAATGGGCACCTAGTGCGTGGTACACTAGCGTTTTTGGGTCTGTAAGCAGCTGTTTTTCAGACAAGCGAAACTGCGGCCTCTTTCTTGCAGCCGAACGCTACAGCCACTGAATATAACAGCGGTGAGTGGACATGATTAGTAATCATAAAGACATCATGATTTTAGAAACCAGTATGGCCAAGCTAATTAACCTTCGAAATTTTAGAGGCACCCGTCATAGGCGATATACGACAATAATGTGTCAGGAAAAGGAAAACAATAAAGAACTTGCGAAAGTAAAACAGTAACAACTAAATACGCTTCAAGGAGACACGTGGCGGTAGAATGCTGATAATCGAACACCGTAGGTCTCATAGACGCATATATTGTAACATGTATTTAGCAGCATGATTGACTAAACAAAGGTGGGATACTGTATATATAGATGACTATAACGTCCTGTATATCGTTCGAACAGATGCTGCTGTTGTGCATAAGAGTTCGTGTAGACCTCTTAAAGATCGAATTCGTCGCAATGCTTATTTGTTTTCTTCTTTTTGACTGAACTATTTGTCAAACTCTTGCATGTTTACGTTGAGCTTCAACTCAGAAGACGCCTTTTCTTCACAAAACTAACACAAAATCAGTTTATAGAAGGAATAATTGAGCTACAGTTTTTTAATGCGCCTGATCTATAGTGGCATCTGGTACTCTGCCACCCCGCAACATGTGATGACAGGAGGATCTACATGCGCAGTCGGCAATTAGCAACGATGGAAGCCTGGTGGGAATGTAAGAACGCAAGGAGGTCCGGAATTTATGCTGCAGAGGTTGTGGCCTTGCACGAGGCCTGTGCCGAAGACGCGTTTAACATGAACGTGCGTCTGGCCGTGCTGTCTCAAGGGTTTAAAGCGCTGGTCGCAGATAGATTGGTAAATAAATTGAAAAACTCAGACGATAGATCGCTTTTAATGCGATTAGCATTCTTTGAGAGCTTCATCAAGTTTGCGGTATTTCTACTTGTATTTTTGTCCTCGGCTAACTGCTTTCCCGCCACCTTAGATCACTGGGCAGGAGATCAGGCTGTTGTGCTGAACCTCTTTGAAACTTGGGTCACTAGGACGGGTGCGATCGTTCTAGCTTCCCATCATCATCATCATCATCATCATCATCACCATCATCATCAGACTGGTTGCGCCCACTGCAGGGCAAAGGCCTCTCCCACACTTCTCCAACTATACCGGTCATGTACTGGTTGTGGCCATGTTGTCCCTGCAAACTTCTTAAATCTCATCCGCCCACCTAACTTTCTGCCACCCCCTGCTGCGCTTCCCTTCTCTTGGAATCCAGTCCACCCCATAATGACCATCGGTTATCTTCCCTCCTCATTACATGTCCTCCCCATGCCCATTTCATTTTCTTGATTTCAACTAAGATGATATTTACTCGCGTTTGTTCCCTCACCCAATCTGCTCTTTTCTTGTCCCTTAACGTTACACGAATTATTCGTCTTTCCATAGCTCGTTGCGTCGTCCTCAATTTAAGTAGAACCCTTTTCGTAAGCCTCCAGGTTTCTGCCCCGTACGGGAGTACTGGTAAGACAAAGGTGTAACACACTTTTCTCTTGAGGGATAATGGCAACCTGCTGTTCATGATCTGAAAATGCCTGCCAAACGCACCCGAGCCATTCTTATGCTTCTGATTATTTCAGTCTCATGATCCGGATCTGCGGTCACTACCTGTCCTAAGTAGATGTATTCTTTTACCATTTCCAATGCCTCACTACCCATCGTAAACTGCTGTTCTCTTCCGAGACTGTTAAACATTACTTTAGTTTTCTGCAGATTAATTTTTAGACCCACCCTTCTGCTTTGCCTCTCCAGATCAGTGAGCATGCATTGCAATTGGTGCCCTGAGTTACTAAGCAAGGCAATATCATCAGCGAATCGCAAGTTACTAAGGTATTCCCAATTAACTCTTATCCCAAGTTCTTCCCAATCCAGGTCTCTGAATACCTCCTGTAAACACGCTGTGAATAGCATTGGAGAGATCGTATCTCCCTGCCTGACGCCTTTCTTTATTGGGATTTTGTTGCTTTCTTTATGGAGGACTACGGTAGCTGTGGAGCTGCTATAGATATCTTTCAGTATTTTTACATACGGCTCGTCTACACCCTGATTCCGTAATGCCTCCATGACTGCTGAGGTTTCGACTGATTCAAACGCTTTCTCGTAATAATGTGAACTACTAGCATACCAATATTTAAGTTCAGTTGCCTCATACAATGCTTGTTAAATAAAGACCAAGATGGCGTCTGGTACTCTTCGCTGCATGCTCATTGAGCCATCTACTGGCGTTTTTCAGCAACTTTACAGCATTAATTTTCAACCAAAGTTGCAGTATTCTTTCTCAAATGTTGGTGGTAGCGATATTGATTTGAGAGCGTATAATTTCCAGTTCAGCTGGCTGTGAGCCATGGCAAGCTCACGTTAGCAAAGCTGCATGATCAAGTTTTGCGTGAGGCTTAACAATACTGCCACAGATGGTTATGTTGATTTTACTTGTGCATTTGGTGAGGACAATTATGCTTCAACGAACCTGTTTTTGGTTGTTCATGTATTACAAAAAAGGCAGGTATGACCCTAAGTTGCAGGGAGGGGATAGTGCACATCTTTCGGCCCTTTCTGAGAAAAACACCAACAAGCAGTGGTCTACATCTATGAATGCCTTTGCCAGACAATTTGCCCACTACCTGCAGATTTCAGTATGAAATTTTGAAAGAGCATATTCACATATCAGGGGTCAGTATACAATGCAGAAGCCATGGCTCATTCCGCTTACACAAACTTTTTTTTCGTCACTATGAAACCAAGGATTAATTTACTATTTAGAGGGGGAGTCTGCCTTCAAAACTGGGGAGGTTGGGGGCTGTCCTCTTGCAATGGAACCTGTGGGGACACCCGCCCCCACTGCCTGCCCTGGTTCCAGAGCGCCTGGTGCCTTGTGAATTTATCGCATGTTTGTACCCTCACATATCCTGCTATATAGCCCCCTACACATGCTGAAGCATGTGTAAATAAAATAGATAAGATAGAATGATAGACCAGTTAGCTTGCTTTTGGTATTGCACAAAATGTTGCTAAGGTAATTTTGATCGAATATAATCAGGGCCGCACTTATATTTAATTTGCATAGAGAACAAGCTGGCTTTAGGAAGGGATATTCAACGATGGAATAAGCTGGGGGAATGAGAACAATGGCCTGTAATATTTGAACTCTGTTTAGAGAACTGACCTTTTTTGATGACCATTCTTAAATGGACAAATGTTGGCATTACATCTCTCATGAGTTACTTAAATAAGCTTGAGAAGAAACTAATGCCTGCCCAATGAGTGATGGAACAAAATATGATAGGTGCAACATTGAGATAGGAACTTCAATAAAACTTCGGTTTGTGCAAGCTGGTACACGGCATATTGAGAGTGAAAAATTTAGCGCGAAACCCAGGATAACCCACAAAGAAGAGACAAGACAAGCACTGGCACTGTTGGCAGTGCTTGTCTTATCTCTTCTTTGTGGGTTGTTCTGGGTTTTGTGCTGAATTTTACACCTTCAAAATTGAGATAGGAAGACAGTATAGTATCAATTGGCAAGAGAACAAATCCAGCTGGTACATTCTAGTTGAGGTAAGGAGGAAAAAGTGAAGTTCTACCGATCGTGCTGTGCGTATAACAAATAAATTATGGTCAATTAGTGTAACAAATGGTTGCTAATGGAAACAAAACTTAGTCAAGGGCGGCAGTGGATTAGGGGCTGTGATGAGATTAGGAAATTTCTAGGCATGTGATGGAAGGATTTTGGGAAGTTACCGCAAGCAAAACACGAGACTTGAAGAAAGGGACAACGCGAAGCGGGGCTGACAACTGATGATTTAATGAAACAAACGCCAAGCTTTTATAGATCGGGCACATGTGTACACCTGAAAAGCAACGTAAAAACAATAAAAAACACCGAGCAACCAAGCTTTAGCTCGGGCCCAACTCCAACGCGGCCTATTCGAATACACATGGAAAACGCAAAAACGCTTTTCTGGGATAACCCCTAGACCGATTTCAATTAATTGTGTTGCATTTGAGAGAGAAAGTTAAATTCTAGTGACTGTTGGAAGCGTAACTTCGATTTAGGGCCTGAATTTTGATGAAAGAATACTCAAAAATTCGAAAAAAATAGAAGCACGAAGTTTACTAATTAATAGCTCTCCGTCAAGAATAGATATCGCGGTTCTGTAAACGGCATCAATTAAATCATTCAAAGCGGACAAATTCGATATGTCAATTTATATATTACGTGAATTTATTGCGTTGTGTACACGGGTTCTGCAAAAGCTGTTATTACACATCACTAATTTTTTTTATATTCATGTGTAAATATCAATTTTGTCCACTTTAGATGTACTATGAGATGCAATTCACAGAATTGAGATATCATTTTTAATTACCAAGTTGCGGAGTTGTAAACTTCATAGTTTAGTTTTCTGAAAGTTTGCGATTTTTGCCAATCTTTAGTAAAAATTGACGATCTAAATAAGAAATTCCAAACCACCAGTCACTAAATTTTAAGTTTTTCATGTAAATGCAACATACCTCGTCAAGCTTGGTGCAGTGGTTGCCGAGAAAAACGAATTCTCCTTTTACACGTATTTAGATAGGAGCACCCGAGCTAAAGTTTCCTCTTAAGCAGGGATGCGATACAAACACTAAGAAAACGCTGACAGACTACTGAGGCACCGAACACGTTTGTATTACATGGAAAGAAACAAAAGTTCTTTCTGAGAAACTGCAACTGACAGCGAGCTAACGCAATCACCATCCTTAAAGCGTCGCATGGTCCCTGAGAGAGTGCGCCCACAGGCTGTTCCAGTTTACCGGATGTAGATCAAACCTTAGGTACGTCGTTTGAACCAATCCCAGCTAACTACAATATATGCAATGCACCTCAGGTGCCCGTATGCCTGCGTGTTCTCCACAGCAACGCTATTTGGCTGTGATCAGCGTTGAGCAGCAGATATGGCTTACTCCAATGAGGAAAGAGCAGATATGGTTTTGGCTCTACGTGCGTCAAGTGGACATAGAAGGCATGTAGTTGAGCTATTTCAACGCAGGCATGCAGGTACGCGTCCGAGCTCGATGACGATTGTGTGCGCATATGAAACGCTGAGACAGACTGGGACTTTTACGAAAAAAAACGACATAAATCTTCAGTCCTGGGCGAGGACATGGAGACAGATATTCTGTCGAAGTTTTCTTCAGACCCACATGCAAGTGTTCGTAGTGTGGGTGCTGAAGCTGGAGTGTCAAAGTCTTCAGTGTGGAGAGTATTTAAGAGGCAACTTCATCTGTACCATGTGCAGATGCACCAGATGTTGGAGCCCTGCGATTTCACAAATCAAAAGGACTTTGCAAACTCGATTATAATCAAGACGGAAAATGACCCAGGCTTTGTTAACAAAATACTGTGGACCGATGAAGCTACCTTCTCACGTAATGCCCAAGTGAACATCCACAACGCTCACTATTGGAGCGACGTAAACCCTCACTAGGTTTTGAAGACACATCGCCAATATCAGTGGTCGGTTAATGTGTGGTGTGGAATTTCCGGTGGCACTATCATTGGCCCCATGTTTTTTGATAACACGCTAATACGTCCACGACATTCTTGATGGGGCGCTTGAGGATTTTCTTTGTGAAGTTCCACTGGCTAGGATCAAGGATATTTGGTATAAGCATGATGGTGCTCCCACGCACGGCAGCAGCAAAGCTTCCAAATGGATGCATCAGATATTCTTGCAGCAGTGGATTGGACGGCACGGCCATTGCTTGGCAGACACGGTCGCCAGACAGAACTCCCCTCGATTTCTTTCTCTGGAGCTATGTCAAGGATCAAGTATACCGGACACCAACCACAACATCAGAGAACCTAAAAGAAAAAAATAAGACAAATCTGCAACTCCATCCCTGACACCATTATCAAAAACGCCTCGGAATATGTGCCTATAGATGCCAAATGTGCATTGCAGTAGATGATGACCTCTTCGAACACTCCTTATAATCAAAGGGCGCTTTTAGGATTGAAAGCCATTGGAAAATCATTCCGGCCCTAACGCCGCCTGCCCACCCAACCCCATTACACTCCGTCAGCAGGCTGCCAGCTATTGCTCATTTCAAGCATAAAAAAATAAAGCTACGTTCTTTCGTCTCCTTAGACGCTTTATCCCTTCGGTACTGCTCGGCCAGCACGCATTTGCGCCGTCATGCGATAAAACCCGCATGTCCAAGACACCTACACCAGACATAATGCCCTGTCAGTTTAGCTACCAGCCGACCTTGTTCATCCATCGCACGCTTGAGAGCAGCACAATAACAGTGCGCAATCGCCCCATCACGTAGTATTCTTTCGTATTTTGTGGGCTTTCTTTGGAGCACGGAAGAAAGGACTACGCGAGATATATCGTGTTAGAAACAATTTATTGAGAGGTTTCTCAAGGTGCTCTACAACATTGCGTATCACACTTGGGGTCTGCAGCCAATACTTAGAAAGTTGATTGATTAAACAATTAATCCGTTAGTTAAGGGGAAAATAAAAATAGCCTGAGTAACTCTAGGCCACTGCCAACAGTATGTATTCGGTTCAACTCGCGTCTGGAGAGAGAGAGTGAACTTTAATGAGAACCAGCAGTTTAGTTGGCAGGGCCTAGGCCACCCGCGATGGGACGTCGAGGTCATGCCTATTCGCCGCTTCGTAGGCCTGCTGGGTAGCCCAGAGTTGGTGGTCGAGATGGGAGCTGCACAGTGCGGTGTGCCATCTCGACGAGAGGGTCACGGGATTAAGGTCTGGGTATCGATGTTTGCACTCCGACAGCATGTGGAGGAGTGTTGCTGATTGAGTTTTACAGATCTTGCACGTGTGGCTTGGGTAGATGTCGGGGTATATGATGCGATAGCGTGTGAGGGAGGGGTATGTATTGGTCTGTAACAGGCGAAGGGTGGTTGCCTGTGCTCTCTAACTAGTGGTGAGGGGTGAGGAAGGTTCTTCTTTCAAGGTAAAATGACTTCACAAGGTCGTTGTATCGTGTAAGGCGGTCGCGTCCTGCGGGTGCGCCTGCACCGTCTCCGCCACGGTTGCCCAGTCCTCGTGCTACGGAGTGTGTAACCTCGTTGAGGTTGGTGAGGTGCGGGTGGACATCACCGGCGTGTGCTGGCAACCAGACGAGGGTGATGATTTTCAGACGAATGCGGGGTTTGTTGCAAGATACGGAGTGATTGTTGAGAAATACGACCCTTGATGTAGTTGTTGATTGCTGTGCGAGAATCGCTCAGTATGGTGTGACAGGCTGGGTCAAGAGTGGCCAGGGCGATGGCCACATCCTCGGCCGTCTCGGTATTTTGGGTAACGATGCTGGCAGCATGTCGGAGCAAGCCGCCTGCTGTGGTAACCGCCGCGAAGCGACGTCCATCTTGGTATTCAGCTGCGTCGACGATGGTGACGCCCGCGGTGTTGGCACAAGCTTTGATCAGGGAGGTACAGTGGCGTAGCAACGCGGGGGGGGGGGGGGGGGGGCGGGCCGTGGGCCCCGGGTACACGGGACCAGTAGGGGGGGGGGGGGGTGTCATATACGCCTGGAGACACCCGAAAGTTGTCGATATTCCGGCCTTCCTCGACTACAGCCGGGGGGGGGGGGGGGGGCGTGACAGTAAGGACCCCGGGTGCCAGATGATCTAGCTACGCCACTGGGGAGGTAGCTCGTGCCTTCCTGCGTTCTTTGGTGTGGTCTGGGTGCATGTTTTAGGGGAATAGGGTCGGCGTATATCCATTGCTGAATGTCGCGTGGAATCATTTCGTGTTTGTCTACATGTTGGCGGTGGTAGGTGATATCAAGCTTGGGTAGAATGTTGCGGCCCATTTCAGTGAGGGTAAGCCGCTCCAGTTGGGATCGACGTTGCGCTGGTTGCGCTTCGATTAACTCGTCTAAGGTGTTGTGGACACCTAACTGTAGATTGGATTGGATGGGAGCCAACATTATTTGTGCCTGCAGTTCGGCGCTCGCGCGGCCCGACGAACGGTGCCGACGAAGGCCTACGTCATCTACGAGGTCGCCGTTACTCGGCGCGGGTCTCCGCTCGCCGTTGCCGGCTCGCTGGGCCCCTGCCTTTCGAGCGCCCCGAGGACCTGCTGGACGGCGCAGAGCTGTTCATCTTAGTCGTAGCTCTTCGCGGCTGCCTCGAGCCTTGGTGGGGTCGTTCTTGATATTGCTTCTTGTGGATTTTTAACGCAGTTCCACAAGATGTGCGTGTAATCTGCCATTTCCCTCCGGCAGACTCTGCACTTATCGGTCGGGTACGTCTCGGGGTACGTGCGATGCATCAGTCCCGGGCTCGGTAGTGATCCATTCTGGAGCTGTCTCAGTAGTACTGCCTCCGCTCGACTCGGCCTCGGGTGCGGGGGTGGGAGAGTCCTGCGAGCCAGGCGGTAGGCCTTCGCGATTTCGTTGTAGTCCGTCATGCGGTCCTTGGTTCCGCACCACGTCGGACGGTCTGTCGCCGGGGCGCGGTTGGTTAGCGCTTGCGCCGCTGCGTGTGCCGTCTCACTGTGGTTCTCATTGCGTTCCGACGCGTCGCCCGCGTGCGCCGGGAACCACTTGAGTCTTACTTTTCGGTCTTGTAGTTTGGCCGCTCGCAGTACGCGCTTGCCCTCCCTGCAGATTTGGCCTTTGGTGAAGTTTCGCACCGCCTGTCTCGAGTCACTCAGAACCGTGTGGCAGTCTGCGTCGGCGATGGCCAGGGCAATGGCCACCTCCTCCGCTTGTTCCGCTCCGGTGCTTCTCACGCTCGCTGCCGTCCTCATGGCGCCGGTTGACGCCTCTATGACGACCGCTGCGAAGGCGTTCCGTTGGTATTCCGTGCTGGCATGGTTGGGTCGTCCTATGGCCTGCTTATAGGCTCCTCTGATGGTGATGTCCAGTTTAGTCTTTTCAGCTTAGAACCAGTTGAGAAAGGGCGCAACGTAAGTAATGTGACAGATGATAAAAGATTGGACAAGGCGGATGAGGCTTTTTTCCATCATACCCCCTCGTCGGTCGGTCACTCATTTCAGCAGTCTGGATGTATTAGCGGTTTGTCGAAGGATCTTGGAGATAGCCGTAGAGTTGGCTACATTGGCTTCTATGGTCATACCAAAAACGCGGATGCTAGGGACCACGTGTATGGGTCTGCCATCCCTCAGGTCCATGGAGTTCGATTTCCTTGTATAGGCGTTTATTCATGGAGCCCTGTGGGGGGGTTCACGGTGTGTGGAGCGGCTCAGACTTTTCAGGGGAACAGCGGAGTCCTGCGCCTTGAAGATAATTTTCTACGACGTCAATGGCATCTCGTAGCGCAGTTTCGATTTGGCCGTCACTGCCCTTTGTAGTCCAGTTTGTAATGACGTCGGCGTATACGGTGTGTTCAATGCCGTCGAGTTTTTCTAGTTCTTGTGCTAATCCGAGCATAACCAGGTGAAACAGTATTGGGGAAATGACAGAGACTTGCGGTGTGCCCGTGCTCATCATCATCATCATCAGCCTGGTTACGCCCACTGCAGGGCAAAGGCCTCTCCCATATTTCTCCAACAACGCCGGTCATGTACTAATTGGGGCCCCGCCGTCCCTGCAAACTTCTTAATCTCATCCGCCCATCTAACTTTCTGCCGCCCCCTGCTACGCTTCCCTTCCCTTGGGATCCAGTCCGTAACCCTTAATGACCATCGGTTGTCTTCCCTCATTACATGTCCTGCCCATGCCCATTTCTTTTTCTTGATTTCAACTAAGCTGTCATTAACTCGCGTTTGTTCCCTGACCCAATCTGCTCTTTTCTTATCCCTGAACGTTACACCTATCATTCTTCTTTCCATAGCTCGTTGCGTCGTCCTCAATTTGAGTAGAACTCTTTTCGTTAGCCTCCAGGTTTCTGCCCCGTTTCTCGGCGTTTCGGCGTTTTTTTTTTGAAACCCGGCAGCACGGGTTTCTGCCCGTGCTGCCGACCGAGAATTCCTCCGATCGAATGTCTCCAACCGAGAGGAAGGCCTTCTGATTGAATAGAAAGTCTCTTACGTAATTGTATGTTCTCCAAGGCTGAGCAAGAAGATGCGTTTGATAGTGCATGCCTTTTATTTTTAAAACTGGCTTAAGTTATGTGGGACAACCTGTATATGACATGTCGCACAAGGCACATGCAAATTTGACACTTCGTTTCACAGGAGGCCCAGCTCGTGGTTCCCCTTGCCACCATGCTGCACAACTTCGAAAGTTTACAAGTAAAATTGCTGAAAGGGCAACATCAACCCCATATTTACCAGAAATCTTTTTTAAGATTACGGGAAACATTATGTATGTAGGGAACTACTCTGAAATTTTTCCTACTAGCCTGTTCATTAGAAATTGATGGTTCTTTGTCCTTTTTCCGAAACTTGACAAGCAATGATTCGGCAACTGAAAGTAAAAGAAAGCTCGGAAAACCCGCCTTTTACAGACGTCCGACTTGAAGTTGAAAACTAAAAATCTGTTTGTGGTGACATGATTTTAAAAGCGCTGATCTAAAATATGATGAGGCTATACCCCACTTTATAAGCTTTGAATGAGACGAGTTAAAAAGGCAGCAATGCTTTTTTGGAACTGGGCTAGAAGGCCCAGCAAGCATGGTCAGTGGACGAAAAATCTAGCTTTAAATCTAAAAATTGGATAGACCCTTTATGCAGAAGCTCATGAGTGAAGTTCAACTGGCTTGAGCAACTGGATAAGACTGACAAAATCTCGAGAGCCACTTCTGCAAGCTCGTTGTCTGGTGAAAGCTTTAGTATGATTACAAAATCGTCTACATATCTAAAGATTCTCAAAATGGAAGGATGAGTCAGCTTAGGCTTCACCACACGGTAAAATTAGCAAGAAAAATTTCATAAAGCCCTGGCGCGAAACTTTGCCCAATGCATATGCCTTTCTTCTGGACATACAATTTATCAGCAAAGAACACAATTGTCGAATTGAGGTAAAAACTCAGCTCTACAAAAGTATTCGAGGACACACCACAAGAGTTGTGGAAATTGACTGCACCCGCAAGGTCAATTAGTTCCCCGACGGTATTTCCAGATTAATTACCACTCTTAAGACATCCACGTCCACTGGTGTAGATGGTATCAACTCTAAGGTTTTGTAGAACATTGTCATTGCTTCTAGTGCTATCCTTTGCCACATCTTTCAACAACCATTATTGTCAGGCAAGGTACCATGTGATTGGAAGCACGGTAAAGTTATTCCTGTATCTAAATCTGGTAACAAAGGTTCTGTTAACATCTACCGTCCTATACCTCTAACAAATTTCTCTGGTAAACTTCTTGAATACATAATTGCATCTAACATTGCACAACACTGAGAAAAAAACTGCTTCTTCTTTCCTAACTAGCGTGGATTTAGAAAAGGTCTTTCCTGTGAAACACAACTTGAATTTACTAATGACCTTCACGTAAGCATGGATGATAATTCCCAGACTGACTCTGTATTGATAGATTTTTCGAAGGCCTTTGACACATCCGCACGAACGTCTGTTTGCCAAACTATCTTGCCTTAACCTTGACTCTCTAACCATCCCATGGCTTCGAAACTCCTTGTCATTCCATAAACAGTTCACAGCCCTTGACAATTACTCTTCTGATACATCTAACGTTACATTCAGTGTACCTCAGGGTAGCGCGCTGGGTCCACATTTATTTATCATTTTCATAAACTACCTTCCCTCGAGTATTTCATCAACAATTCAGTTGTATGCAGATGACTACATCATATACCGAAAAATTCAAGCGCATTATGACCACATTGCTCAACAAGACCTTGATCAAATTTCCAATTGGTGTTCCTCATAGCAAAAGATGTTAAAGATAAATAAATGCAAGTTGATTACCTTTAGTCGTAAACACATGAACTTTCATTTAGCTACGGCCTAACAACTGTTCTCTTTGCAGCACATCCTCGGATAAGTGTATAGGTGTCCATCTTACACCGACTCTTTCATGGTCAACTCGTGTGAACACAATTACAGCAAAAGCATCGCAAACTCGGCTATCGGAAGCGTAATCTTTACGGTGCTCCTCAAACTACTCACAAGCTCACATATCAAACATTTGTCCACCTTCAACTGAATATGCTGTGCCCATTTGGTCACCTTAACAAACTTTTCTAATCAATGACCTTGAAGCTATTCAGAACCGAGCCATCCTATCCATCCACCCTGCCACAGGCTATTAAATATTGAAATGATCTTCCCGACACAATAACTAATATGGTTAATCCTGTGACTTTTAGACATGAGTTATGTGCACATATTAAATGTTGATCTTGAATTGATTATACGAATATGCCATGTGAATGTGTTTTAAATAGAATTACCTGTACTTTAGAAGCGTTAACTGCTGGGCTAGTTGGTGATCTTGCATACTGAAAAGATTTTGCGCCAAAAAACAACACACACAAGAAGAAAGACGACGACACCACGGGCGGGTGTCGTCGTCTTTCTTCTTGTGTGTGTTGTTTTCTGGCGCAAAATCTTTTCAGCATTACCTGTACATGTACAAATTTCTTATTTCAGCCTGAATTGTATAAATTGGATATTACCTTTATCGCTAACTATTGTATAACTGCCATTTCCATAATGGTGAATTTGTGTTTGCTCCTTTTCAAACCTTACTGTAACCCCCCCTCATGCAATATGTACTCCACTTCGCAGCCTGTAAAGACCTTGAATAAAAATTTAAAAAAAAACCCGGAGACATGACAAGAGACCTTCATCCTATTGTGGACATGAACAGTTGTTGCTCCTGCTTATGACGATGAAAACCTATTATTTCATATGTCAGTGCATGATGCCTGATTAGTAACATTTTATGAGAGACATGTGGCCCATATATAGTACCTGAAGCAAATGACAAGACCACCTCAAAACAATGTTACCAAGCAAAGAGCAGGGAGAAAATAAGTCAAATTTTTTGAATGTGCACAAGCTTGCATATATGCCAGATTAGATACATGGACATGAATTCAACTAACTTCAAAAGAATTTGAAGAAATTCATGTTCTGAGGTACCCCACATGCCATGAATCGCAGGTTTATAAAACAGCAATATTTACACACACAAATATCAATGCAAACTTTTGAATGTTGAAATGCTATAATTTGTCAGATTAGCTTGAAGTTTCAGCCATCAAAATGAGGCAGACCACATTGTACAGTCATCCCAAAGACATGCGTGAGTATATCAATATTTCTAAACTTTCTTTCAAAAACACTTTTTCAAAAGGTCTCTCAGCTTTGGCTAAACTTATTCAACTAGTTTATGATACTGCTGTGCACAAACTTAAGGGTATAAGTGTAACTATGTTCACTTATTTGCTGATCAGAGCATGGCTATCTCTTTGCCTAAACAGTGAATACTGTTAAAAGTTATTACTGTATCCTTTATCACCATCGCAGCATCTCACACCGACGAAATGGCAGCTACAGGCAAATCCTTCGTTGCTGCAAGGTATGCAAGGTCCAAATGAATGGAAATAATTTAGCACACTGTCATAGTCGTGAACTCGTCTTAAACATCAAGCCTGCAACCTTGTTCAACTTACTTTCTCATGCTTAAAATGACTGCTTTAAAAAAGAACAGGGAGTAACTCCATAATGGCATCATTATCAGCATGGGCAGTGCCATGCCAAACAACCAGCTTGCACAATACCTACACAATGTGCACTACCAAAGCAGTGAGTGCAAGTGTGCCTAGAAATTGGAACATAACCTGTTCCTGAACAATAGCAAGTTGAAGTCCGGTGGATATGTGTTACTATTGTCAAGTGCAGTCAAATGAGGAAGACCTCGAGTTTAACATGTTACTTCAGCATTTTCTGTTGCGACAAGTCTTCCTAATGCAAAAAAAAATTAAATTGTAGGGCTTTATGTGCCAAAACCACTTTCCGATTATGATGCACGCCATAGTGGGGGACTCCAGAAATTTGGACCACCTGGAGTTCTTTAACTTGCACCTAAATCTAAGTACCACGGGTGTTTTCGCATTTCGCCCCCATAGAAATGCGGCCGCTCTGTCTAACTTATGGTCAATGCAAAGAGCTGAGTAGAACATAAGTAACACTGTGTTTATGAACGTGGAATTAAACTATCAATAATTGTAAGTCATTATATAGCACACAGACAAGGTTATGAGGCCAGACGCCTGTCTGCCTGCCCTGTTTTTGTCCTTGCTGTACAACCAGCATACAGCACTTATCAGAACGCAAACCCAATTATTCATTGTGGTTATTAGGTGTGCACAGTACTTCAAGAAACACATTTCAAGTATTACAAATTTATTGTTCTTTGAAATGGCAGATGAGAATTTCATGGATTAACTGTAAGCTGATCGGCACCTGAGTGCAATCACAGGGGAAAAAATGGGGAGAGGGAAGTGGGTGGGAATGTGTCACAACAGAGCAAAGACTCATCACTTTTATAAAACATTTTGTCTGCCTAAAACAAACAAAGAAGAGCAGAAACTATATCACACATTTGTACCGAACATGGAATGAACAGATGGAATGATACGGTATCAGTTATCAGCAGGTATGGCGTGTCCAAGCGTTTACAAAAAAAAAAATATATCACATGTACACATCAAGCACTTGTGTGTCATAAGTCACACCATGACAGCCTGTCCACAGCAGCAAATGCAAGTAACCAGACTGAAACCCATCCAACACTAAGCACTCAGTCCAGCACACATACAGGGAATGCCACAGTTTTTTTTCCTGATTTGAAGGCATTGTCCACTTGCTGCTGCATGAACAGGCACACACAAGAAGAAGAGAAAAAGTCCTGCACTTTCCATACCTGAAGAAGTTCTGTAGACAAACCTCCAAGCATTGGAAAGGTGCAGGGCTTCTATGAAATCAGCCAGTACAAGACACTGCGATCTTCAGAGGCATACTCACACATTCGCATTGGGCACACGTGACTTCAGCAAAACTTGATTGTAAAAGCATTGCCAGGTGCAGTTAAAAAAATTTGTATAACATAAAAACAGTTTATAAAATCAATCCACAAATAAACAAACTCTCTTGTCTTGCGAGAAGACGCATCCGTGCAAGACTCTGGTGATTGGGGCAAGCCTCGGACCCATTCCAGACCTTGTGCGTTCTCGGAGGGACACGTGCAAGTGGGAGCGTGCACTTAGTGGGGGCTCCACACTCACCTCTTTCTGCAGGCCTTTCAGCCATGGCCATGAAAGGCCCTTCTGTTTTATACATTACATAAATAACAGTGCTGAGCCCACCGGCTCTGGCCTGAAACTTTCAGGACGTGGGCAGCAAGTGCTTGGCAACAGTAGTCGTGCCTAGTCGTTGTCCAGAGCAGATGCACTGCTGCTGCTGGCTGCGCACAATATAGCTCTCTGCCTGTCTCTTCGAAAAACAGTTAATACCATATGTACAAGTCTACTCCCCAGCCCAAACAAGATATGCAACACCTAGAACGACCACGATTCGAAGATGAGTCCTTGTTTGTTAACAGTTCTATTGCCAGCCAGTTCACCTGTTTTGGGGGCCTGCCTCAATTCATGCAGACACACTCAGCATTCTGACTTGTCCTCTTCCACCAAATTTTGTGTGTCTTTGTCTGTGTCGACGGTGGTTGGATCAAGTGCTGTCTGCCGTAAAGGAACATGTGGAGACGACCGATGAAGCACCATTGATGGGTGCAGCACAGCAGATCCCACACTTGGCGGTGCCTTATTGGTGCTGTCAAAGCAGTTCTTGTCATACTTTTTGTCGAAGACATCACCAGCCACTTCATACAGGCCTCCTTTGCCTGTTTCACCTGCATTTGCTGTGCCATCAGCATTTCCCAACGCATCATACATGGGGTTGCTAAAGTCTGTTGCCTTGTTCACATCATTCAGTCCAAAGTCTGCATCTAAAGATTCCTGCAAGTTCGAAGAATGAAACATGTCAAGAATAGCTAGTCATAGTGGGCTTACCTTACAACTTACAGCATTTGTCTCCGCCTGCCGGCCAGTTCGCATGAAATTTGGTGAAAACTCCACATTCGTGCCACTTCTGAAGGATACACTTTGTGTGCTTCCTCCAAGGCCACTTTGTTTGCTACAACACAAAGTAAAATTAGTAATCCATGGTCAAGTGCTACAGTTATTCGAACAGATGCCTATGGCACTGGTACTTACAAATGACGCCGGCGCACACATACAAAGAGTGTGGCAGCTACAATCATTATTATGAGGACCACAATAATTGGAACAAGGACTGCAGCCACACCTGCATCAAAGAAAGATAAGACAAAGGTGGCATAAACATGCTTTAACAATAAAAGCACATGGCAACATGCTGCCTTGAAATTTTTGAACAGATCTTACCACTCGCCCCTCCAAGAGATGATATCCGTCTACGGGCAATGAAGTTTTCACAGTGCATGCCTTCAAATTCGCTAGAGCATCTGCACACTATTTGCTCATCTCGAACACTCTCACAGCGGCCACCATTTCGGCAAGGGCACTTGTATGGTTGTGGTTTTGGCACTTCAAACCCTAGAAATAAAAGGGTAAAAATTGCCATTGTTTGTAGCTATAAAACTGTTGTACTTTTTTAGGCACTTTTTTTACAGTATGTACACGTACCTGCATCACAACTGCCAAAGTTGAGAACATGTAGAGAAGTTCCATCAGGGCAGGCACAACGATAGCCTTGGGGAACCAAGAGGCACAGATGGGAGCAGCCTGATGATGGACACCGGTTGGGAACTAAAAAGCCAAAAGCATCAGCGAATGTTCAAAGAGATGTACCCTGTTGCGGCATTGTTCATCATATATCAAAACTTACCACTAAGATTGTACTTGAGGGGCTGGAAGATTTTGACACCTGTTGGGTTCTCAACGTTTCGCTTGACTCGCACTTTCACACCACGTCCATGCTTATCTTGCCTGTAAATCTCGCCAGAATCACGAGTCACCCAAAAAATGCTGTCTTCAAACAAGTCCATTGCAAATGGATGCATCAGATCTTGGGGAAGACAAAAAGTTGTGCAGCTTAGCAAACTTGTGCAGTCAGGGTCTACAGTACACCTCTAAAGGTTAATGATTTAAGGCAGGCTTACCACCACTGACGATAACAACCCTGTCGGAGCCATCCTGCTTTGCAGTTTCAATGGTGTTCAATTTGCTGTCACACCAGTAAATTCTGTGGTCAGAGGCGTAATCTATAGTCAGGCCTGTTGGGTAGCCAATTTTGTCACCCACAATGATACGGCGCTTTGAGCCATCCATCCATGCTGTTTCAATCTTGGGATTGGAGCCCGAATCTGACCAGAACATCCACCTGCAAGCAAATGAAATGGTACTTTGAGAAAATGTTATGTGCTCATCAGTGATGCTTGAAAGGTGGTTCAATTCAATCACAGATGTTCAATGTTGCTATATACTGTACTGATTATGCGGTAAGGCTGATGTTACTCCCATTCGAAAAAAATAAGAAAATTATTTTAATAATGAATAAAGAGAAAATTAAGGCAGTTTATTAGGATAGAGTTCTTGCATCAGTAATCACTCACGTCTGCACCAACCTGCTGACCTAACACCACACTATAATAAGCTGCATCAGTGTATACCAAAATGAAACACCACAATGAAAACTGTGCAAACAACGTTTTCTAACAGTGAGCAACTACAGGCATTCTACTTGTAACAAAAGCTCCCCTTTGCTCCACTCTGTGACACAATCTCGGACATCAGGAGAGAAGGATACAATTACATTCTGTACAGTCCAACAGCACGCCCCATGTCACTTAATTACACTTTTGACAACTTTTCATACAAATCAACAGTGGTAATGCAGAAGTCAAAGTAAGTGCTTGATGCAATTTTATTGAAATAGCAATTAATGGACACTTCAGGCGAATTTCCACTGTCGGTGTCAATGTGAGGTTCCGTATAAAGTCCAAGTGTGATAAGATCACGGCAGTGCACCGTATGTAAGGGTGAGCCGAGAAGAATAGTGCTTGATGCGCGGTGTATCTTCTCACGTGCAAGCTTGGCAAGCTCATGTGTTGCTAACCAATTTTTCTAAAAGACCCTATGTAGCGGCAAAAATACCCTATACTACCCTATACGAACTTTGAGACCCTATGTTTTGCCCTACGCACTAATTTCATGTTCAAGTAGATAAATACAATATTTAAGTAAGAAAAATGTTAGTAAGAAATAACGGGTCATCAATATACGTGACCAAAACAGTAAAGTGAAGTAAGCGAAAAGAGCAATTGTTCAAAATAAGTTTCATATAACTTATACCACATGTATATTTGCCAAGCAGCCTTCATATGTTCAATATGATAACAAAGGACAGGGCCCCATTACGTAATTTATTAGCGCTTCATTCCTGAAATTGTGCTGTCTACACAGCTATAACAAACACAGACAATGAAAGCGAAAACATCTGTTTAAACACCACCAAGTGTCTTTGTTCAGTACATTTCCTTTTGATGCAGTTCGATATGCTGTTCTTCAACGCTCATATTTACACAGTTCTGGTCATTCACTGCTGAGGCTGACTTCACTATGAGGATGATGTTCAAGTTTCCAGCACCAAGTCTATTTCACTTTTTTGTTTTGACATCATTCATTCTAGGAAAGATGCTTTCACTCACTGTGTGAGAGCGTGGTAAAGGTAATGTGAGCTCGCCCAATGCTGGTATTCTTGAATTCTTGTGTGCTAGCATGGTTTTATCGATCCCATTTCTGCCCAGGTTGATGCGGTTGATTTCTTTTCTAGGGTGGCTTCCTTGTAGTCATTAAAGTGGGAAATGAAAGTTTGCCACTATGTTCAGTTCTTCTGTAGTCAGGCAGCAAGTGAGCATAACGCTTCTGAAGTGTGGGCAGCGCTGGCAGCTCCACTCTCGCCTCCACACAGAGCAGTTGCTGGTGCTATGAACTTTATCTCATGAAAAAAAAATTGGCCAGAGACCGGAAGTGTTTCTTGACCTTAAGGACAGCTGTATGATCAAACATCTGACAGCAAGCTCGGAGATTTTGTACTTCGGTTTGCTTGCATGCTTCAATGCATGCAGCTATGCAGTGCTGGCAGTGTTTGCCAAAGTGGACATCATTTAGCTAAATAAACAGCAGCAAAACTTGTGGGTCCATGGGGTCGATGTCAGTCATTTCTATTGTGCTTGGTGAAACGAGGTTCTGCAACGATGTCCTGAGAAGATGCTTGATCTCTTATAGGAGCTCTGTTACGAGATTCTCACAGTGGTGAAAAAGTGCATTAGCTTGTTGAAGAAATTTGGAAGATATCTCATGAAGCTTAAATAGGCCTTGGTGATGCAGTTCAACACGATCATTGATGGCTGCTTCCTAGAAAGGAAGTCCCAGTGTATCTCATTCTTCTAATACATGCTCAATGACTTTGTGAAAGACAAGCCATTGCACCTCACATGAACAAAGAATATTTCTTTTCTCCGTTTGTAAATATTCCTGAAAAGAGGCCAGCTGAGCTAGTCGCTTGCTGCTAAAGCTGAAGTGAGTGGCAACATTCTGCAGGAAATTTTCAACGTGTCTAGGTAACTTCATTACAGCTTTGCTCACAGCAATGTGGCTGAGTGGCACATGCAGTGTATGACCACTAAACTTTGGTCTGCCTTTTCCAGCAATGTCTGCATTAAAGAGCTGTGTTGGCCGACCATTATACCGGTATTGTCATGGGCCAGGCCAACTATGGTTTTAAGAGGGATGTTCCTCTGTGTGAAGCAATTTTCAACAGATGATGCAAGCGCCTTGTCAGAAGAACTAATGGTATACAAGGAAACCTCTTCAAGAAGTTGAGCCATGACCTCTCGTTTTTGATTCAGAAGTACTTCACAACACAGCAATGGAACTTAGTCTTGGAAATGCTGTTTCCTTCATCGAGAAAATGCGAGAGCTTTGATTTTATTGGCATTGCTGCAAGTTGGGCAGTCTTGCTGTTCACCAAGACATTTTCTTATTGTCACTGTGCATTTTGTGCAGTATAGCTGCACTTGCTCTCTGATGGTTGAGCCTAGAAAAATTTTCTGTACACTTTCTTCTAGGTAGTCGATTGTTGGAAAATGCTGAAATTAACCTACAGTAGGGTATTACACTATGGTTGATAATATCTTTACGGAAAAAACACATATACTGGCGAATATTTTTTGGATGGCGCTACAGCCCAACCAAGCAGTCAAAATGCTGAAAATACCCTACAGTAGGGTAATTAAAGCTTGCAACATTGGCGGGGAGGTGAGCACGTGCTAGGGGGTGGGGGTTGCAAGTGGAAGTGCCCTTTTCCTTTTTTAATTGTGCTGTAGGGTGCAGTGGAGAGTGGCCGTCTTGGAGGTAATCTGCGGTGAGTGCAATGATAGGTGAGCTGAGAATGGCTTTATGTGTGCTGTGTTATCACATGCCTAGTTCACATTGAAGCAAGAGGCAGTACGAAGGGGAATTCTCTCACCACTGCTGCCACTCTCATCACACCAGCGTTGTCACAGTGAGTGTTCACGGTCATTGAGCAAGATCTGTTCATGTGTGCCCATGCACGCATGACACCATGCTTGTTAATTAGTAAGCACATGTTTACTGCAACTTATACTTCCAATAAAACTATAAGTCTTGCTTTGTGTAGTTATCTAATACTTTGTTATTGCTATCAAGTTTAGGGTGAAATTGGGATTTTTTTTATGATTGCAAATTTGGTTTTCAGCATTATACAGCTTTGTTTTAACAAAGTGGCACAAAACTGTAATGTATATTTTAAGTCAATGTTGCGTTTATTCACCAGAAATTTTTGACAACCTGTGTTGCTAGTGGGGCAACAGAACCAACATATTACTGCTCTATATTTAGTCACTTACCCCATGTCAGGGTCAACAGTCATGGAAGTGGGTCTTTCCAAGTTGGATGACAACAGTGTTCTTCTGTATCGACCATCAATTAGGCTGACAAAAATTCTTCCCTTGGGACGAGTACTTGATAGATCTGAATCCATCCAGTAAATAGTCCTGCAAGGCACAGCACATATGGTCACGAATATTTCCTATTGCCACATCAAGAACTCCAGTGCTTACCTTCCAACCCAGTCAACTGCAATAGCATTTGGTTTGGTGAGGCCCTTCAGCTCCAGATTCTGTGGGAACCCAATGCCAGCACTGACGTCAGTCAAGTTTGGCAAGAATGCTCTCTTGATTGTTTTTTCATACGAGTCTGTCCAGTAGAGCATATCTGCAAAAATACATAGAAAATGTATTTGTTTAAAGAATATGATACTGTTGTTTGATACAAGAGACAGCTGTAATGAATTACCATGTAGATTCGTATAAGGGCCGCACGCATGTAAGGGCCACACGCATGTAAGGGCCGCACGCATGTAAGGGCCGCACGCATGTAAGGGCCGCACGCATGTAAGGGCCGCACGCATGTAAGGGCCGCACGCATGTAAGGGCCGCACGCATGTAAGGGCCGCACCCCCAACTCGGCAGCCCAAAATTTGGAAAAAGAATTTAAACTGAGAAGCAATTTGTGTTCGGTACCTCGATGCTGCGAGCACACGGGTGAATTTTTGCTCACTGTGTACTTCTGCATGCCGTTACTAGATGGCGAGAGCTGCGTGTTGACCTCTGATGCAATGGTACATCCCGGAATCCTGAGTGCGCACAAGCCAAGGCTGTGGTGGCACCATTATAGTGAAATGGTTTGGTCCTGTGTAAGGGCTGCACCTCACCAAAATTGGGAAAAAAGTGTGGCGCTTACACGACTCTATATGGATTATGTGCTTGTTTTCTATGACTATGTATTTTGATCTATCCACAACAATTAACCGGCTGGTTTCTGCAAGAGAAGCTCTTTTCAAATATAAAAGCAACAAAGAGTTACCACCATAGCCAGCTGTTAACCAGTGCAGCAGAAATTTTGCAGAGAGCAAGAATATGCTACACGTGATGGGATTTCATGTGTCAAAGGTGCACTTGGGCTGCAAGAAATTATCAATGAATTTACTTGTTGATTGACTAATTGTGTTCAAGATCCCAAAACAACACTGGTGCTATGAAGACACTGTAGCAAAGTGTTCCAGATAGGTTTTGACGATTTTTGGTTTTTAATGTGGACCAAAATCTATTTTTGCATTTTCTCCCTATTGAAATATGGCCACAGTGACTGGAAACCAAATCCATGACCTCATGCTTAGCAGCAGAGCACCATGACCATGAAGCGACCAACAAATTCCTTACAATAAGGGGGGCTACAAATTTATTTTGCAATTAAATTATTTCATGTGCACCAGAATCTCAATGCAGATGTATTTTTGCATTACTTAATTACGCACTAGGGGCCAGTTTAATGACATTGCAACACTGACTTTAGCCAAGAAACAGGCATGTGACACTCCTGAATAAATGTAGCAGCAAACAATAGTATGCGATACTGGTGTCAAGGTCTGGTGCCTTTTCTGAGCACTGATTTCGTAGTATAGTTCAATATTCCAATATTTAGATGTAATCACAAAATTGCAGCTCTAGGCTTTTAGGTTGTTTTATCTGGACAAAAAAATATCACGTACAAGACTATGTCAGCACACAGCACCAAGTTGTGAATAGTCTAGTACTTGACAAATGCATTATTTGTCTGAATCATTGAACATACGGCCATGGACAATACAGAGAGCAACGTATTTCTAGAGAAAAATTATACTTTCTTTCAGTATCATTTATTTTTTAAGCTAGGTTGAGGTGAGAGATGGTACTTGTCATTGTCCAGCTTTTTGTCTTCAGTGCTTCAGCATTTTTTTCCCTCAGACGGTTTTATAAGAAAGCTGTATGAAAAGGTATCCTCTGTCAGTGTGTGTGTGTATGTGCATGCATGTGTATGCACATGCAACGAAGTCTTTCTTGTGGAATAGTCAGCTATATAAAATATTTATTACAAACAAAATTTATTTCACTTGGATTACTTAGTCTAGTTGTACTGGGTTCAAATGCAACAGCCAGCAATAAAATAAATAAACGCTTTCACTCTACTATGAGAAGCTGTATAAATATCTCCACATTGTGCACACATACTTCTGCCAGACGTGCCAGATACAAAAGATCTAGATGAGAGCCCATGATAGAAATATGTTTAATTTTTTTATCCTGGCTATCTGGCATGTGGCGATATGCAACATCTATATTATGTTTCTGCCACAGAACTGAGTTAAAGATAGAATTCCAGAACTAATTGGCAGTTGGTGCTGGAACATTCACAGTGCTGCGTTTTCAGCTCAAGAGCACTTTTCAATGCGAATAGGACTGAGTCACTATAGGCAACTCACGGTCACGAGGATCATAGTCTAGTGCCTGAACCCTGCTCTCTCCTGTGATGACAGAGCTCTGAACTTCATTCTTCATGTCCAGCATTCTGATGTCAGGTCCATTAGTGTAAAGAACAATAGGAGCTGGTCCTAAAGATACCAAAAAAGAATACTGCATGTAAAGAAAGCTTCAGAAAAACAAAAAAACAAACACAGGTTGGGCATACTGCTTGAGGATGTCTGCATACCTTTAGCATGGCAATGAGACTTGAACATTTCATAGCCTTCTTTGCAGCGGCAGCCATAGTCACCCATTAAGTTTTCACATATTTGTGAACAGTTGTGACCAAACGTGGCACATTCATTGATATCTTCAACAAAAGAAAGAAAAGGATATGCAATATATGAGAACAATAAATGACAACATACCAGTTTTTTTCACAATAAGTACTGGCAATTTAATAAATGTCTTGCATTTGTAGAAATGTCAACACAAAATATTTAAGCATCAAAATAAACAAATCACTGTAGTTCAATGCAAAGGAAGTTAATGGCACCATCACTAATTATCACTAACCACTCAGAAGCAATGTGTCTCATTGCAACTGAATATTAGGAAATGTCACTATACAGATTTATTGCATTTTCTCACCCCAGATTCACAAATTCTTAGAAATACAACTTGCAACACACCTTCACAATGTTTAGGATCATCATCTTTTATCTTGTAGCCACTAGCACAGGTGCAAATGTAGCCATTGGCATCGCCCAAAGTTGTGCAGTTATGCTCACATCCTCCTCGTGTAGCAGCATCACATGTGCCTTCATCTGAAGCAATAAAGAACAGTTGTAAGAATGCAATGTACATGAATAATCCCACATCACTTCTCAGAGAATTGTTCTTTACACACTCATGCACAAAATTGCAGTAAACATAGCCACTCGTGACTGTTAAGAGTAATGAGCAGGACTAGCTGAAACTACTGAGTCTTGGTCATCCACTAAAATGACACAATGATAAACAAAGTATAACTTAGCCATTACAAATCAAGAAGCATAATGACATCACCTGTCTTTACTGTGTGAACCAAAACAATTTAAAGTAAAAATACAGTTAAATGCCATTTTCTCTTCATAGGCGGAAGAGGAGCAGATGGAAAGAAAGAGTGCTATATAATATGTATACTACTAGGCATCCCAGAGGCTGAAGGAAACCACTGGCAGGCATGAAATCAGTGTGCTCTTGGCTTTGCTCAAGCTAAGAACGATGCATGGTATGGTAAGCCAGAAGACATTTAAGGGTTGGATAGGACAGCAGATTGTCCTGGATGGATGAAAATTTGTGCAGATATATTTTTAACCTTTGAATGCACAATATCATGTCAATGTATGCCCATGCGTATGTAGGGCAAGGTGGATATGTCAGCAGGCTAGGTTAACAGAGCTAGCAGCATATGTCAACAGAGGTACCCCTGACCTATGTGGGCAGAGGTACCTCAGCCAGCAACATTCCATCTGTGGACACCTTGCAATCCTTTGAGATAGCTGCAAGCATGAGCTGGTCTTCAAGCACACAGCAGCCATTATGAAATCTAAGGGCAAGAGCACTATAAGAATATAGGGGGCTTTTATTATTTCAAAAATGTTCTAAGTGTGAGCAGCCCATTGATACTGATAATAGTTACGAAATTGCAACTTATCGAATTTTGCTTTCCTTATTATAGGTACAGCATGTAGTAAAATCTTGTGTGCACAGAGGATGAGATTTCACTATTTTTGGTTTAATTAATTCCCCTCTGAAATTTGAGGCAGACAATCTGTATATGTACTTCTTGAGTTGTGGTTTGTGTCATAGTTTGTGCTTGTCATTGTTATATTCAGTACCCATGCACTCTTGCTTAGACCACGATTTTAAGCACGATTACTGCCACATTGTTGAAAACGGTAGAACATTTAACATACAATATCAAACACAGAGAATACATTTTACGTCATAGTACTTCTGATAAACCCCTATTGAGTGTTATCCAGCATATCAAGTTCAGACATGGTTATAGCAAACGACGCACTCTGTATTAATTTCGTAATTATGTGATATCTTCAAAGCTTATTCTTGCTTTATGAACTGTACACTTAACCTTGGTCTCTTGTTAAACACATCTGAAAAATTACTTACGGCAGCCCCGTTCATCTGACAAGTCACCACAGTCATCCTTGCGGTTGCAGACCTCAACTCTGGGAATGCACTTCCCATTAGTGCACTTAAACTCCGTAGCAAGGCAAGGAAGTGGTGTTAGTTTGCCACACAACTGGTGATTGTTCTCATCACTGCCATCTCCACAGTCATCATTGCCATTGCACAGCTGCCATAATGGGATGCACTTGTTGTTCTGGCACTGGAACTTGCGTGTCACATCGCATTTGTGGTCTTCTGCATGATGAAGTCAAACAATAAAAAGAAAAAGGCTGTCATGTTTTCTGTGAAAACATTGTGGCGACACGGTAAAAAAAAGGTTACTGATATTCATTGTCACTCTTCATTTGCCCTAAAAGGCCACTGCTAGAGCATTGCATAAGAGAGAAACCAGACATCAAATAAGCACAGAGAACCTATCATGTCATATTAAAAAAAGTAAACAAGAAATAATTAGTATTGCACAATGTGTTGAGTTTATGACAAACTTAAATAACAATATGGTATGACACTTAAGCTCCAAAAAGGACTCAACAGAGAAATACTGAAGTGGCGTGTTAGCAATCGCAGAGCAACCACAAAGTAACATGGGGACAATAGACTTCAGAATAAGGAAAATGCATTCGTTGCAGGCAGAGGTCAAAAACAAAAACAGAAAATGCTAAAATAAGCAACTAGAAGACAAGCAAGCGTAACATGCAATGTGTCATAAATTAATGTGTGCACAGAAATCATGAAAAGCAATTACAATGAAATAATAAAAAAAAGCGTACTACATATTGAATCAGCCTCATCTGAGAAGTCGCCACAGTCGTCATCACCATCGCACATGAAATCAGGCCTGATGCACACCTGCAAAAGGAACAATTCAACATGTTGGTGCCTCCTGTGAGCAACAGAATGTATTTATCAATAAGACAAGAGTGCATATTACTGGGTGTTTCAGAAAAGATTAAATAATAATTTTCAGATCCTACCTAAACTACTGGGCACTGGTCTAAACAACTGCAAAATCAAACATTAAGACATTATTCACTTATGAAAAACAAAAACGTCATTTTGTTAGCAATGTTCAATACATACATTCTACAAAGGAATTATACAAAGAGCAAAGGATTGCAACAGTAGAATGCTTACAAGAATACTGCCTTTCATCATTATTATATTTTTATGTCCACTCCATGACAAAGGCCTCTCCCTGTATCTCTAATTACCCCGTCTTGCACTAGCAGATTAAAATTTCCTAAATTTGTTAAACTTACACCATCTATACTTCTTTGCCGTCACTGATACTGCTTCCATTCCCTTGGCCCCCATTCTGTAACCCTAGTAGACTACTGATTACATGACATGGCCTGCCCAGCTCCATATTTTAAGGCAAAAGCCTTAGGTGACTCATTGCAATGGCTCGTACTAAAAAAAGTGGCATCTAGTCCAGTGATGAAAAAAATATCAACATCAGGAATGGCTCATACCCCCCTAAGCAAGCAAAGATGCAATGGCTGAATATGTATGTAGAAACGAAAGAAAGCAAGAACAAAAGGAAAACAAGGAATGAAGGAACAAAGAAAAAAAGAACAAATAAATATAGGAAAATGGAAAGAAATAGACAACAAAAGAAAGAATGAAAGAACCTTTAGGTGGAGCATTAGGTGCTCACATGTGTCGTTGAGGAGGTTGACCTACAGCGCCACACGTTTACTTCACACTGTGGCTCGTTATGCCTTGCAAGAAGTCAGATCCCTCTGATCATATAACTTAATGCGTTACCAAGTTTGCAGCAGGCTTTCACCTTCACGTGTTACAGGAGTGTAACATGCTGCTGAGTTTTTTACAGCAAAGCTGTTTATGGCTGAGGTTCTGTACATTTTTTGTGTCCGTCAAAAAATCTGTGAAAGCAAAAACTACCATCATCAGCAATGGCTCGTGCCACTGCTCACGCGTTTGTCATCATCGTCGTCTTCTTACACAGCTAGCTCCAATGCCGTTGATCATGCTAGTGTTCCCATACTGCCTGTCTCTCTGCGGAGGCGCTGACAGCACTGGCCCACTGCCAGTCCTTGTGGCGATTTCGGTCTCAAATTCTTTGCCTCAATATATCGTGAAATGAAAACATGGATGTATATAAAAAAACCTATAACACGAATTAACACAGGCATATAAAAATAGTGCAGCGGTAGCGATATAGCGCAGCAGTGGCGCAGAGGTAGAGCATCCGTCTCGCGTGCAAGAGGACCGTGGTTCGAATCCCGGTGCCATGCAATTTTCCACCGGATTAAAAAAAAAGAAATCCGCGTGTTGATAAAATTGTACAAAAAGGTCTGGAGTGCGGCCTGATCCCGGTAACCAGAACTGGTAATGCACACCCTCACCAGAGCAGGATTGGCCACCACCTCCTATATGAATACAACCATCAAACTCCGGTCCTCAGTCCCCAGCAGCTGCGAAGCAACCGACCACGGTGGCAGTCAGACGTGCGACGCAGCAGAGGGTGCTAAGTATCCCTGGCTCCAGACAGGCCGCCATTGGAATCTGAACCTTGCAACGTTTAATGCTAGAATGTTATCTAGTGAGGCGAGTCTAGAAGTGTTATTGGAGGAATCAGAGGGTAGTAAATGGGATATAATGGGGCTCAGTGAGGTTAAGAGGACAAAAGAAGCATATACAGTGCTAAAAAGCGGGCATGTCCTGTCCTACCGGGGCTTAGCGGAGAGACGAGAACTAGGAGTCTGATTCCTGATTAATAAGGATAGAGCTGGTAACATACCGGAATTCTATAGCATTAACAAAAGGGTGGCAGATCTTGTTGTGAAACTTAATCAGAGGTACAAATTGAAGGTCGTATAGGTCTACGCCCCTACATCCAGTCATGATGACCGGGAAGTCGAAAGCTTCTATAAGGACATGGAATCGGCGATGGGTAAAGTCAAAACAAAATACACTGTACTGATGGGCGACTTCAATGCCACGGAAGGCAAGAAGCAGGCTGGGGACAAGTCAGTGGGGGAATATGGCATAGGCTCTAGGAATAGCAGGGGAGAGTTAATAGTAGAGCTGGCAGAACAGAATATTATGCGGATAATGAATACCTTCTTCCACAAGCGGGATAGCCGAAAGTGGACGTGGAGGAGCCCGAATGGCAAGACTAGAAATGAAATAGACTTTATACTCTGCACTAACCCTGGCATCATACCAGATGTGGACGCGCTCAGCAAGGTGCGCTGCAGTGACCATAGGACGGTAAGAACTCGAATAAGCCTAAACCTGAGGAGGGAACGGAAGAAACTGGTACATAAGAAGCCGATCAATGAGTTAGCGATAAGAGGGAAAATAGAGGAATTCCGGATCAAGCTACAGAACAGGTATTCGGCTTTAACTCAGGAAGAGGACCTTACTGTTGAAGCAATGAACGACACCCTTATGGGCATCATTAAGGAGTGTGCAATAGAAATCGGCGGTAACTCCGTTAGACAGGATGCCAGTAAGCTATCGCAGGAGACGAAAGATCTGATCAAGAAACGCCAATGTACGAAAGCCTCTAACCTTACAGCTAGAATAGAACTGGCAGAACTTTCAAAGTTAATCAACAAGCGTAGGACAGCTGACATAAGGGGTATAATATGGATAGAATTGAACATGCTCTCAGGAACGGAGGAAGCCTAAAAACAGTGAAGAAACTAGGAATAGGCAAGAATTAGATGTATGCGTTAAAAGACAAAGCCGGCAATATCATTACTAATATGGATGAGAAAGTTAAAGTGGCTGAGGAGTTCTATAGAGGTATATAGAGTACCAGTGGCACTCACGACGATAATGGAAGAGAGAATAGTCTACAGGAACTTGAAATCCCACAAGTAACGCCGGAAGAAGTGAAGAAAGCCTTGGGAGCTATGCAAAGGGGGAAGGCAGCTGGGAGGGTAACAGCAGATTTTTTGAAGGACGGTGGGCAGATTGTTCTAGAAAAACTGGCCACCCTGTATACGCAATGCCTCATGACTTCAAGCGTACTGGAATCTTGGAAAAACGCTAACATAATCCTAATCCATAAGAAAGGGGACGCCAAAGACTTGAAAAATTATAGACCGATCAGCTTACTGTCCGTTGCCTACAAAGTATTTACTAAGGTAATCGCAAACAGAATCAGGAACACCTTACACTTCTGTCAACCAAAGGACCAGGCAGGATTTCGTAAAGGCTACTCAACAATAGACCATATTCACACTATCAATCAGCTTATAGAGAAATGTGCGGAATATAACCAACCCTTATATATAGCTTTCATTGATTATGAGAAAGCGTTTGATTCAGTCGAGACCTCAGCAGTCATGGAGGCATTACGGAGTCAGGGTGTAGACGAGCCGTATGTAAAAATACTGAAAGATATCTATAGCGGCTCCACAGCCACCGTAGTCCTCCATAAAGAAAGCAACAAAATCCCAATAAAGAAAGGCATCAGGCAGGGAGATACGATCTCTCCAATGCTATTCACAGCGTGTTTACAGGAGGTATTCAGAGACCTGGATTGGGAAGAATTGGGGTTAAGAGTTAACAGAGAATACGTTAGTAACTTTAGATTCGCTGATGATATTGCCTTGCTTAGTAATTCAGGGGACCAATTGCAATGCATGCTCACTGACTTGGAGAGGCAAAGCAGAAGGGTGGGTCTAAAAATTAATCTGCAGAAAACTAAAGTAATGTTTAACAGTCTCGGAAGAGAACAGCAGTTTACAATAGGTAGCGAGGCATTGGAAGTGGTAAAAGAATACATCTACTTAGGACAGGTAGTGACCACAGAGCCGGATCATGAGACTGAAATAATCAGAAGCTTAAGAATGGGCTCAGATGCGATTGGCAGGCATTCTCAGATCATGAACAGCAGGTTGCCATTATCCCTCAAGAGAAAAGTGTATAACAGCTGTGTCTTACCAGTACTCACGTATGGGGCAGAAACCTGGAGGCTTACGAAAAGGGTTATACTTAAATTGAGGATGACGCAACGAGCTATGGAAAGAAGAATGATGGGTGTAACGTTAAGGGATAAGAAAAGAGCCGATTGTATGAGGGAATAAACATGAGTTAATGACATCTTAGTTGAAATCAAGAAAAAGAAATGGGCATGGGCAGGACATGTAATGAGGAGGGAAGATAACCGATGGTCATTAAGGGTTACGGACTGGATTCCAAGGGAAGGGAAGAGTAGCAGGGGGCGGCAGAAAGTTAGGTGGGCGGATGAGGTTATGAAGTTTGCAGGGACAACATGGCCACAAAAGTACAGTAGTTGAAGTATGGGAGAGGCCTTTGCCCTGCAGTGGGCGTAACCAGGCTGATGATGATGATGCTGATGATGAAAATAAACATGTGTGCGTACCTTTCATCACAATGACTACTGATCAAGACAATAAATGTGTTCGTACCTTTGTTTAAAATTCTGTATCACCTCTTTGTCGTGTGCTACACAGCTTTACTGGTCATCCACCTTCACAGAGTGGAATGGCTTACGATTTTTCTTCTTGGTGTCAACTAGAACAGTGGCTACCCCTGTTTTCTCTCTAATCCACACCACTATATTCCAGTCTCTTGTTCTCAAGCTTATTCGTTAACCTCAAAGTTTCTGCCCCATATCTTAGTACCAGTAGAATGCAGCAATTTTCCATTTCTTTTTTTTCAAGGATAGCGGTAATCTGCCAGCCACAATTTTCACAATTTGGTAATGCCTGCTGTCTGCGCTCCAACCCATTTTTATTGTCCTGTACATTTTCTTCTCATGATTAGGGTCCCCTGTGAGCAATTGATCTAGATAAATTTACTCTTGCACAGATTCCAGAGGCTGACTGCCAATCGTGAATTCTTGTTTTCTTGCCAGGCTAGTGAACATTACCTTTCATATGCATACCTCTTTATAATAAATCTTTTCCGGAATTTTTAAGAAATGTTTCACAGTAAACAGAATGCCTTCTCAATATGCATACTCGGGCACCACAAATATGATGCATTTTTTCTCTTTGCACTTATCATTTTTACCGGTCATCAGCTTATCTGGTTTCAATTTTACTGAACAAAGTGAACAACCATCTCACTGCATGCACCAGTATCACCCTTGAACCTCCAAGATATGTTCCTCGATAACACATTTTAGGTAGGGGTGTGCGAATATTAAAAAATTTCGAATATTATTTAATATTATATTTTTAATATTCGTATTCGATTCAAGAAATAGATATTCGAGAATTTTCGGATATTCGTTTGTATACGAATATTCGAAACAAATCGAATATATTTCTGGCTCTGTGGGAGCAAACATGGTCCTTAGCGTTTGTTTTTATCTAGTCTAAGAAAATGTGTCCGATTTTGTGCTGAATTTTGCGATAATGTCATGCTGGTGGCGAAATTTAAGTAAAAAATTATGGCCGCCTACCATTTTTATTTTTTGGTAGTAGATCATTTATGGCAGCGGATGTGAGAACCTACTATGATAATCACCAATAGTATATAATTGAAAATTGCTGGTTAACATCCAACAACTTGATGGGGAGTTTGGTCTCAGAAAAAAAGTCTTTTTTTCTTAGAGTTATGGTACTGAAAGGTTGTAGATATACATAAGTGTATTTGTTTATTTTGAATATGAGGTCCATTTTCGTCTATCAAATTTGGTTCTAATTTTATGCACGTACTTAATTTCCTGGAAAATTTTAGAAATCAATTCCTACGATGCCACTAAACCAAGTATCAATGGCTTCTGCATGATTTAGGAATCCAATAAGACAACTTTCTGGTTTTGTTTACCCCAGAACAAGAGTTGCGAGACTTCAAAGTTGACTTTCAGAAATATGGCTTTGCAAGTGTCAACTTCGAAGTGTTGCAGTAACAAGCTGGTGATGATGATGCTGCCACGTGGTGGAGTGAAATCCCATTTCCTAAATCAATTTGCTTTATAACTGGTACACAGCATCTTTAGGTTGACTTAAGCATGGTCTATGGCTTTGATGAAACCAGCAGTAGTAGTAATTGAACTTCCAGCAATTGAATTTAGTTTGAATTACGCAAATGGCAAAATTTGAAATCCAAATTAATAGTCCTAATTTGTTTAGGAATGCATGAGCACCTTTCAGGACTTTTGAACATGACTGCATAAAAACAAGGTTGAACACTATCTAAAATTAGCAAAAGCTCAAACTACCGTTATGTGAAAAAGACATGTAGTCCGCTCCAAATACTCCCTATAAAAGAAACCACCATAGGCAGTTGGTTATGTATGAAACTTACAGTGTTGTTACACTGGAACATGTTCTCCTGACAATACAGTCCACCAGGCACTCGTGTCGGACAATTCTGTTCATCCGAGACATCATGGCAGTCCTTGTTGCCATCACAAACAAGTCTGCTGAGTATGCAATGTCCACTGTTGCACTTGAACTGATTTTCCTGAAGAAAAGCAAAACCACTGTTAACTAATGTTAACTAATGTTAAGAGCAAGACTTACTGGCACCGTACTTAGATGGGACAAAGCTAAGTATACACAGGACAAATTCCAGTATGGCATTTGTTCTGTGTATATCTTTGCTTTGTCTCATCTAAATTTCGTGCCTGTAACTCATGTTTCACAATAACTATAACCAACTAGCCCAGCATTTTTGTTTGAGTGTCAAGAAAGTGTCTCTGAGATGGTCATTACCTTGCACTCATAATTCAAGCAGTCCTTCTCATCACTTCCATCGTCACAATCATTGTCATGGTCACACCGCCATCTTGATGGAATACATTTCTTGTTTGCACATTGGAATTCGCTTTCTGAGCAATCTCTGTAGAGTTCAGCTAGAAAGTCAGAAAGTTAGGTAATTGTCACCAGGAAACCATGACCATTGTAAAACAGCAGCACTTTTGTAACCTAAATCATGCTCATGCTCACCACACATTGTACTATCCTCATCAGAGTTGTCCCCGCAATCATCCTCAAAGTCACACCGCCAACGCAAAGGAATACAGCGGTTATTTCTGCATTTAAAATCACCAGTTTCGTGACATTTTGGACAGTATTCAGGGCTTGTCTCATCAGAATTGTCTCGGCAATCATCTTTTCCATCACAGAAAAGCCAGGTAGGTATGCACCGATAGTTGTTCACGGAGGGACATTTTTGCCAACCAGTAGTACAGTTGCGGTTTCCTGCAAAGTGAAGTAGCATTAAGACACTAGCTAATATAAAAGCAGAAATTTTCACAGTAACTCATGCAAGCAGCTGCTTACGGCATTTGTGTGCTGGCTCATCTGAATTATCACCACAGTCATCATCAAAGTCACAGTACCATAATTTTGGTATGCATTTTCCATTGTTACACTTATACTGTGTGTCTGTGTTGCATTCTTGGTGATCTGCAAAAAATTTTAAAGGTATAGCATGTGCGGTTTACTAATTTCACAGCAATGCTGAAAGCACTTCAATTATAGTACGCAAACTAAAAACACTTACGACAAATGGCAGGATCTTCATCTGAACCATCTGTACAGTCATTGTCACCGTCACACTGCCAAGAAACTGGAACACATCGACCAGTGTTCTGGCACTTGAAGTTATGTTCCCCACAAGGATATCCTGGGAAAAAAATCAAGGAAACATTAGTAGTTCAACTCAAAAACTAGAGGTAACTAAATCTAGACAGTACTGTAATGGTTAGGAATATTCAGACATCACTCACCACAGAACTTCTCATCACTCTGGTCCCCACAATCATTATGGCCATCGCAAATCTTAATCCTTGGCACACAAGTGGCATTGTTATGGCATTGGAACTGTCCCTTCTTGCAGGAGAAGGCGGCTGAAAATTTTAAACGTAATTTTTCCATCACTGTACGTGCTTTTGGCTCACAAGCACTGAGCTTTCCAAGAGGCCAAAGCAATACAATGACTGTTCAGGATTTAAACATATATACATAGATCTAAAACTTACGACATCCCACTTCATCTGAGCCATCTCGACAGTCCTTCTCTCCATCACATTTCCAAAAGACTGAAATGCAGCGGTCATCAGAGCCACCACACCGAAACTGGCCTTCAGTGCAATTGGCAATGCATGTCTTTTCATCAGGCAGCAGCACAAAGTTGTCTGGACAGGCACAGCGAAAGCTGCTGGCTCCAGGAGAAATGAGACATAGGTGTGAACAGCCACCATTGTTCTTGCCACATGGATTGGGATCTTTAGAAAGAGAAAAGTGCAAGAATTAGCTGGAAATCTTTCCTTTCATAGGATCTTGAATTACATTGCTCTGCATTCCACCTCAAGGTTCCATGCTCTCGGCTGACTTCTCATTAACAACAGTATCTATTAGGTAAATATATTAAAATTTGGTGTCTGAAGGTCACCTTAATTTCATAAAAGCAAGTGTCTAAAAAATTAAAAATTATATTCTGGGGCATTAAGTGTCAAAATCATGATCTGACTATGAGGCATGCCATAGTAAAAGACTGGATTAATTTCTACCATCTGAAGTTCTTTAATGTACACCTAAATATAAGTACATCAGGGTTTTTGCATTTTGCCCCCAGAAAAATGCAGCCACTGTGGCCGGGAGCTCAGCAGCGCAATGCCATAGCCACTGGGCTAGCACAGCAACTATCCAGTGTCTCTCTTCGAAAGTCATTGGTATAGTATACCCATTCCAAACTGATACATTAGACTCCATTAAGAGGGATGGACCTCAGAAGGCATCTTTTACAACTAAAGCTAGAATTATCAAGCTTAAGGCAGTGACAGCTTTATTCACTATTTCAAAGCTGTAATTTATTTTAAATAAGTACTGACATATATTTTCAAAGTTTTAGAGAATCTACAAAATGATTCTCTAGTGTAAAAGGTACTTAGCAAGAAGGCTGAGAAAAATAAGATAGTATTGTCATTTGATACTGAAGTTGGTATCTAAATGTAGATCTGACATCGTTGACATTATCATGATGTCTCGACAAAGCAATGTTTGCTGACATAATGTAGCAATAAGGCTAGGTACCATGACATTGCCCATAATAAAATAATAAGTATTAAACAACAGCACTGTGCATCTCTCCTTTGGTCGCACTCAGCAGAATGCGACTCAACAGCAGCAACAGAGTGAACCAATGTATCACAACGCATATCTACCTCCTGCGTACAGAAACCACCACTGGTTCTCTGAAACAAGTCCAATATAGTAAATTATTTAGTCTCTGACCTTTACCAGTATTTTTTGCAAGATTTATGTACAGTTCTCTAAAACTGCCATTATTGCAAAAAAAAAAAACAGAAAGACAAGAGAAACATCAAAAATTTTATGTCACTAGTCCTTTAATCTAGATTTTATAAGTTTTCTTTGCGACCTATTGTGCTTTCTTTGTGCACACTCTTTTACATGGCAATCTTCTCTAACAACCACCACGCAAAGCCTATTTTGTTCTTTCATTAGCACATATTGCAATTGAGAAATTAGAATGTGCTCAAAATATGTAAAAAAAAAAATTCAAAATTCTGAATGCCTTCTTTTCAGACCTCTTCAATGACAATGTGTTCTTTTTTTTAAGTATGCATCTGAAAATGTTTAAAACACAGACCCATGCACATTTTTAAGCATGAATGCAAAATTTAATTGTGATACAAAATAATTTGTAGGCTAAAGGACTGGGCAGAAAAGTGAAAACTAACCATATTGTGACATGAGAAAACTGCATCTAAACATTGTTAGAATATGTTAATATAAAACGGGAAAACACACTTTCTTTTGCTTCTTTCTCTTAGTATATGAGGTGAAGAAAGCTGCATATAAAAGAAGGCCGTTATCTCTACCTCAATAATAAAGTTTCAGAGAGTGCCTTGCCATTGAGTAAAAAAGCTGCTGCTCAAACAACCAATTTTGTTGTTTTTTGAGCCAACATTATTGTATCGGAATAGCCTTTGTTACTTAAGAATTATAATTGTTGCTTGATCTTTTTACAAATAGACAGCGAAGAAAACATGTTTTATCGCACTATACCTGGTCCATATACTTTTGTTCACAGGTGTACCTTTGAAATCATTTAGGCTTACTAGAAAGAAATGCAGTTAAATATATGAGAAACTAAACCTTAACTGTACAACTGAGAAAATTCAGCTTAACAGAGTTTGTCTAAAGATTACAATGCACATAGTAACCTTTATTCAGTTTATTACCATTACTTCATAAAATCAAAAGAAAAGTTCCTCCTGTTAGACTTTGTCTGATTGTGAACCTATTATTTACTATTTTAAGCTGCCAAAATCTATGCACCAGCTTATGTACTTAACTTTTATTGCAACAGCGTAACCTGTCCAATGCATTTTTTAAAGAACTGCAGAAACAAAACATGATTGAGTGATGGGTCTTAAATGTTGCAAAGCAACACAGGCACTATGAGAGGTGCCACAGTGGAAGGCTCAAAAATAATCTTGCTCCTCTGAATTTCTTGTACACACTACTCAAGCTTGATACGTGGCCGGGTGACTTAGCATTCCACCCCCTTTGGAACATCACTGCTGGAGTCAGTAATCGAAGTCTAGACCACCTCACGCTCAATGTCAAAATGCCATTACCACTGAGACACTGCACTGGGTAAAATGACACATAGTAGCCAGGAAACATATCAAGGAGATTGCAATATAGAAGAGTTAATGTATAAGAACTGCACTTTCAATAGTGCTATAACCAGGAAACATGTCAACAAAGAATCTATTGGCAAGGTTCTAATGTATTATTTGCACCAAAAAATTATGCCAGCATTCTCAATCCCTCACCACACAATTATCGTTTTACACAATTCTGATCAGCCCAAACCAAAAAAGAGAGTTTAGCATGGATGCTCACAAGGCAACTGGCGCAGTGGGTGGTAAACATGAATATCGTAGGGACGGTGCGATGTGTTACGCAAGACTTGCAGCTTCTCCCCAGTGAACTTGTGGGCCCTGTACACTCCCTTCATGTTCCAATCTGTCCAGAAAAGCCAGTCGTCGAATACAGTCAGGGCAAAGACATGTGGAACAGTACGTCCTTGAAGCACGGTGTGCCGGTTTTTGCCATCCAAATCAGAAAACCTGTCATAGAAGGAAGATGCTCTATCAGTATGCAAGCTTCATGGATGTCCCTTGAGAACAGTGAGGAGAAATGATGCCTGGCCACTCACTCGATGTAATCGAGATGCGCATCTGCCCAGAAGAGTTTGTCACTGAAGTAGTCAATTGTGAGAGCATTTGGCCAGACGAGTTTGTTTTCATACAACACAATACGAGTAAAGTTTGTTCCATCCAAACCGATGCGACCAATGAAAGCATGGTGGCCCCAATCAGTAAAGAAGAGATACCTGAAGAGACAAAATAACCAACATTACCAACATGCGCGTACAGCCAATCTTGCAAAATAACAATGTTACAATATGTTACCTCCAGCTTACACACATATCTGCAGTTGCTTTCACTCAAATTTAATGCAAGTAATAAACACTACCCAATATCACATTGCATCATAATCAATGCAGATTACAGATGCAATGAATTTCATTTTCCTTTCTTAGTACAACTATACAAAAGTACTTGCTAAATATGATCACAGAGGCACCATGACTTAGTCTTATTTTGCTTGTAGTATGCATGCAGTAAAGCCTTATATTTTATAGATACAGCACCACATTTTATTTACTTTTACAGTCACCTTCTGTTAATTTGACCTCAAAGGAAAAATAGAATTGGTTCAAGACATTCCAAAGGTTCAATAAAAGTTGAATCAACTGATCTCAGATTATTGGAATTCTACTACAGAAATGCCAGTGCAGCTTAGCAAAATATTAAGACATTTAGGTTTACGCCCTCGAAGGTTATTGTTACTCTATAAACAATTTGATCCTGCTTCGAAAGTGGTCTCCAGTGAATGCATCCTACAAACACATATAAAAATTTGAAACTGAGTAAACACTAGGTTTCGTACCCAATGCCAGGGTGAACAGCAATGGCTCTCGGGTCTGAAATGCCCTTTGGCAATATAGTTTTCCTGCTGGTACCATCTAGCTCTGACACATACATCTGCTTGCTTGTACGATCCAGCCAGTACATTTTCCTGAAAAAAAAAAAAATAACTCGATTCAAACATTGCACTTAAAATGTTATTGAGCCCACAACAAATGACACTGCGTTTACCTCCCGATCCAGTCAACAGCCAGCCCCTCCAGACCGTGCACATCATGTCGTACCAGTACTTGTTCTCCAGAGCCATTTGTATAAATTCTCTGGATTGTCTTGTTTCCAACGTCTGCGAAGTAAATTCTTCCTTCTCGAATGTCAAAGTCAATTGCCACAACATTGCGTAAATTCATTTTCACCAAGTTGTATAAGGTGCCATCAAGACTAGTGTTTCTCAGGTAGTAGCGGTTGCTGAAGATGAGCCAAGGCACAACATCTGAAATGATCAAAAAACCATAAATTGGTGTCAGGGCTGAAAAAAAAGAAAAAGAAAGAAGAAACAAGTGCTACTGCAATGCAACAGTTAAAGCTTACCATCTTTTCGCTTGCATGTATGGCCATCAAACTCACGGTCATAGTAGGTTTGATTGCATTTGCAGAAGTAGGAACCAGGGCTGTTTACACAGTACTGACTGCATACTGAAGGTTTGACTTGACATTCGTTGATATCAGCACAAGCCTTGCCATCTTTGAGCAACTCATAGCCTTCATTGCACTCGCAGTAGAAGCTAGTCAGTGTGTTGACACATTTGTGCTCACACTGATTTAGCTCCACCTTGGCACATTCATCGACATTGCAGTGTGCAGGCTCATCAGAGCCATCTGAGCAATCCTGCTGCTTGTTGCACACACGTTCGTATGGAATGCACTGTCCACTCTTGCACCGGAACTGTGCACCTGAGCAAGTTGTCTCCTCCTTTTTGCAGTCTTTTTCTAGTTCATCACTGCCGTCGCCACAGTCATCTTCACCATCACAGTGGTAAGACTTGCGGATGCATTTTGCATTGCGGCATGTGAATTCCTCTGATGAGCAGTTTCGGAATGCTGATGAAAGAAGAAAAATTATTAGCATGATTAGCATGAAAATGCTAAGAAATATTTAAATATCAAACTTTACTTTCCCTTCCCAGTCATTCATTACATAATAGCAGCTTTATTTAAGTACATCCTTATTGAACGCACAATAACATTCAGTACCATAATGCTTCAATAAACAAGCAGAAGCTAAATGTTATGCTCACCTACACTATCACTAAAAGTATGCCCAAGCATCAATCCTTTCTACAGAATTTTCTTGGCTCATTATTTAACATAGGACATGCACATACATAGACATATTAATGATAAATATGAGATGACTTCATTTCAAATTGTTTCTTCAGCGTTTACTGAAGTACGCAGTGGTGTGGCCAGTTTTGACTAAGTGTTCCTGGCAACTAGATCCAGTATGCACAAACTTCCTTGGTAAAGTCCCTTGCAAAATGTATACATGTGCTGCTACTGATATCAACCACAAACAACCAATAATGCAGTATGAAGTTATTACCAAAACAAGGACCAAAACAGTGTTTTGCAACCCACTTGAAATGCTAATGATGCTGCTCCAAAATGATAGCTACATATGCTATGACTGATCTTGGTGCCACTTTTGAGAAGGCCTTTTGGTGAGCATACCTGTATGCTCAAGCTAGTTTGTTAGTTTGTGCACAAAAATTTTGTGACGTGGTTTGTACTTTGTTATGCACACCATGCATGATATCCTTACAGAATGAGACCAATTATGTTTTTGAAAACTGATCAGATGCACGAAATCCCAGCACCAATTTAGCTCCTCCTTTTTGAATATATAACACATTGAATATATAGATGCATATTTTTCCGAAATCTTATAGACTAAAAGATTCTTTTCTCAAGCTCATGCAATAATTCATGGGTAGAATTTACAGTGGCAAATGGTGCCAGAGAACACGACAGATAAGGAAAGGAGACAGGGATGATCACAAGTGCCTTGCAATCGTCCCCATCTCCTTTTTTGACCATCATGTTCTCTGGCACCGTTTTCTACTATCATGAACCAACTACACCAACAATACGTTCCGACTGGAATTCATACCTGAATAAAAAAATATTTCTAATCTCTTCCAGTTAGAAATCTTTGAAAGGTGGGCCTTACAAGGATTGTGCACTTAAATGTGCCCATTTAACATAGTTAGCTATGAAAGAAGCACAAGGACTTACTACAATTGCGAGGTTCATCAGAGCCATCCCCACAGTCATTGTCATGATCACACACCCAGTCCTTGTTTATACAGCGTTGGTTCTTGCACTGGTACTGCTTCTCGGGGTCACAAGGCTCGGGTGCCGGACAGTTGTGTGCAGTTGTATTCTCATCAGCACCATCTACACAGTCAGGGTCTCCATCGCATACCCAACGCTTTGGAATACAAGTAGCTCGTCCCCACTGTTTATTCTGGGTGCATTTGAACTCTCGTTCAGGATCACATTCACGGGTGTCTGTAAAATTGTGACAAAATAGTTAAATAAACTGTCAAAAACAGCAGAAATAATGACTTTGTATTTTCTTCAGATTTTTGTAATCAAGAGTTAGCAATGCACCAAGTCAAAAAAGTTACAACAAAGCAAATATAGCCACTGTTTTAGCTTTTGTCAAAAACACACATGATACTTGTAAAATAATTCAAATTTATACAAGTATAAGCAGTAGGGCATGATATAACAAACATGCAGCAGCGCCCCTATCAGTTATGATACAGAGGAAGCAGGTCATCATGCTTAGCAAGTAAGCTGCACATATGAGCTCATGAGCATGATTACGAGTGTTGGTGTAAGTGCAGGAGTTCGCTTATACAGAGAATGAAATGAAGAAAATACCTCTGTTAGACCCAATATTTATATTAAGTAGAGTTGCGTGAATATTAAAAACTCTCATACAACTAATCAAATAATGCTCTATTCAATTTGGTATTTGAATCGAATAGTCACTACTCATAAATAGGGATATATTTCAAGTGGTATTTGAATATTTGAAATCATGAAGTGTGTGCTATCAAACATAAAATTGTAGTATAAAAGTATGATAAATTTCATCCTGGCAGCCATACCAGAATCAAAACATGAGAAGTTGCATAGTAAAGCACACTACATCGTTCAGGGAGCAAGACTTCCTTTCAAACTGTGATCATTCGCACTCTCCTAAGAGTTCTGGGTATGTGAACTGTTTATTTGTACCTGATGCTCATTTTGTGCCTTTAATAAACAATGCTTGATAATGTGCAATGTAAAGGCAAAAACTTGCTAACATTTTTAATACTAAGATGTGAACACTGTTTTAATATTAACGGTGAAAATGGCTATTCTTTATTTGACAACTTAAAATTATTTGCAGTTTCGCCAGAAAGGCGAAGCATCAATTATGATAGCAAATTATTCGTCAGCTATACGAAGTAAGTAGTTTTATCGGCAATATAAACCTGTAAACATTCACTTAATAACTAAATGAACTATCATGGCATCAAGCACGCACAAGCAAACACGAACACATCACACTTGACCGTGAAAGCTCGCTTTCAAAAATGCTGGCGTGAGGAAGTGTGGAATCGGCAGTGAGTGAATTGACCTGCGTGCTGCCTCTCGCTTCAACATGAACTGAGCGGTAAGAACACAGCCCACACTAAGGTATCAGCACTTGATGCACTCTGTCCCCATCACAGATCGTTTTCAAGATAGGGCCTGTGTGGCCGCAATCTGCGGCGCCATAGGCAGCTGCCGCTGGAGCAGAACTGCCCCCTCCTCCCCGTGCCTTACGTGCAATGGAACATGACATGCTTCCTCTATGCCTGCCTCCCTTACGTGTGCGAGAGTGGGCCACCATCATTAGTACCTTGTCGCACGCTTTCACTCGCACTCACCGCATACGACGTGCGGCCGCAATGTTATCGCACTTGGACTTTATACGCAGCATCACAGCGACATCGACAGTGGAAATGTGCCTGGAGTAGCCACATAATTGCTATCACAATAAGAGAATAACAGTATTTGATGTTGGTTCAAATTTGGTTCTCACACAATTAAACTCAAATTTCATTCTGTATCAAAAATTACTATTTGCACATTCCTGGTTATTAGCGTATTCTCTACATGCTGATATCAGTGAGAAATATTTTGTTTACTTTGTTATATCCAATAATTCTCTACACTCAAGTTCGTTATATTGAGGTTTGGCTTACTTAGTACAAAGTACATACCCTGTAGCAGAATGTTCTATAACAAACTGTTTATTAGGTACACCATACCGGAAAAAAATTAAGGCATTTTTGCAGTAGGGTCTATACTTTTGTTTGAAAAATTTTGAGCTAGGGCTTGATGATAACACATTACAAATATAAAAACAAGATAAACATTAAAACAGATGTCATTGAGCCTCTGTTTTAATTATTTTGTGAGGTCTATTATCTGAAACTAAGCAGTGGGTTATGAAGGATCCCAAAGTGGAGGGCCCAGATGAATTCTGACCACCTGGGTTTCTTTAATGTGCACCTAAATCTAAGTATACAAATGTGTTTTCATTTCGCCCCCTTTGGGATGTGGCCACTGCAACCAGGAATCAAAGCCATGACCAGCACAAAGCTTTAGCCACTGAGTCATGCTGGGGAATGAGGCTTTGTTTGTAAAACATTTTACCATTTTCGCCATATCATAAACTTTCTGAAACCACCCTACTCTGTGCATAAAGTACGTACAAGTCAGAAAAACATTGCTTTTAATGGACTTTGAAAATGGTGATTTTTAATCAGAATCAGTGGGAATGTGTGTGTACAGGGAAGCTGGAATAGAATTACACTTGAAAGAAATTACATGAAATTTGAGATATGACATCTTGGAGGAAGTGGCCATTAAACAAATTATAGCACCAAAAGTCTGCAGTTTTGAAGGAACTGCACCATTAGCTTGCATAATGGCCAACTTGGAAAAGGAAATGCATTGCCTTGTTTGTTTTTTCCTTCTTGTGTTTAATTTCAAATTGACAGTACATATATGCACACCCTATCAGAAAGATATGCAGGTGGTCAACTGGCCACTGCAGGCAGTGTCTTAATTTCAATAGTGTGTACAGGTACAAGCGTACATCTGCAAGTGTACATGTGTGTGTGCAAGCAAGTTGTAATGACATACAAGCAGCAAAATCAAAGAAGACCCTTCATTTCCCTTGCCAGATTTGCCCATCAGTGTAACTGGCATGATTGATTCACAGAAACAGTCTTACATAGTGGGCATATTTTGGGAGCTGGTCACATCAAGACGCCACATTAAATACCGAATTACACATAACAGGTGATACTACTTTATGTTGCTTGTGTGTATCCACATGCATAAATGTGTGTGCAGATCTATATGCTGAAACAGCAAGAGAGATACGTTGCCGAAAGGACGTGGAAATGAGCACATAGACATTATTAAAGGCAGCTGCCCTGATGGCTGATCACTTCACAGCACCCCTTTGTTTGTTAAAATGAGATGTAGCTTTTCACAAGAGGTAAGCTAGTTTAAGGCTCTTATTTGTATATCAATGGGAAAACAGCACATATGACTTTACATTACGCTACAAGATGTGTTTCTTTACGCTTTTTCTGTGATATTATTAGAAAAAAGGCAATGCAAACTTATTACCTGGGTGTCACTAGATCAGCCACATAGTTGGATTTGTTTTCAAAAACGAAATATGTTTAATAACTGCAACTATGTGCGGTCGTAGGAAATTAAACTAGTTTCCAATCAACAGCTCAACACTTCACAGTTGAAAGCATTGCCTTAACAAAGCAAAGCTTACCACACTGATGGCGGGCATCTTCATCCGAGTTATCTAGGCAGTCATTGTCACCATCACAGATGTAAATCCTTGGTACACAGTTTCCATTATCACACGTAAATAGGTCTCCAAAACAAGTTCGCTTTTCACTTTTGCAGTAATCTTCAGGTTCATCAGCACCATCACCACAATCATCATCTCCATCACAATGCCATGTTGCTGGAATACAACGGTGATTGGGGCACCTGCAGTTTAATATGAGGACACAACGAGACTTAGTAAGCTTCCAAATAACCACTGCCACCTGCATGATTGCACATGTCTGGACAGAAAGCACATAAAACTTTAAAAATCAGCCAATGACATTGTGTAATACACACAATGGCCTCTAAAATACACGCACACATGCCATTACACCCACTCCCACATAAATTGCACAAATTGCTGAGCATGAGTGTCGTGTGATAACTTATGGTTAGTGCACCCAGCTCCGAACTGCACATTGCCATACGAGCTTGAGTTTGATCCTCAGTTGTGGTGGTGGACAAAGTTTCATTTTTTTTTGCTATATAGTATGGATGAAGCTAGTGCTAGCTTGGGATGACCACGACAACACAATGACATTACAATGGTGCAATGAAAAGGACACACACAGCAAACCCAGTTTTGAGCTTTTAACTGCTGTCATGAATTAAAAGTGTGATAACGTGCAGCGCATGCAAACTGCGCTGATACTATCTAATGTGTGACGTCACACCTGCCTATAAAATGTGTGCGCTTTGTGAATAAAGGTGTTCTTGCTTTGTGGCCACTAGGTCATATCAAAAAGCACTATAAAAAAAATGCTGACATTTGCAAGCTTGCTGAGAAGGTAAAGTGCATGCTAATCCAAAATTTACCAACTCAAAAATTGGTGTTTAGTGAATCGGACAAGTTCACACGTCATCAAAATTTTAAATGTATTTTGTGATGGCAACGTCTTGCATAGCTGATGCAGAAAAGCAGCCACTATTCAAGGCTCTTAGTTCCAAGCTGAAAGCAGCACGGGATTTTATATATGAGCTTCTGTAGAAAAACAGTAATGTTTTTGTGTATATATTTCTAAGATGCCCTCTTCTAAATATGGAACATAGCATCAAGAAGGGATCTAGATGTTCTTCAATGAGGAAGCACCCTTCAATATTGTCATGGTATGCTTTCTACACACAGATGGCTTTACACTTCAACTCAAGTCTTTGGATCAGCTGTGCAATATAATTGAGACGCTAAAGAAAACAACTTATCTAAGACACTTATACAGAAGCGACATGTGAACAATGAACTTGCCTGAAGCTGTTGGGAGGGCAGGTCCTCTGTGAGCAAAGCAAGGCTACCTCATCAGAATTATCTCCACAGTCATTATCACCATCACAGAGCCAGTAGGGCTCTACACAAATGTTGGTTGTCTCACACTTGAGGTGGTTTCCAGGGCATGTGCGATTATTTGGACAATTAGCATGGCTCTCATCCGAAGTTTTGTTGTCCTTGCAGTCATTTACACCATTGCACAGTTGGGTTTTTGGAATGCAGCGGAAGTTTGCACATGTGAACTCTCCATCTGGGCATGGTGGGTATTCTGCAAGACAGCAATTCTTTCAGACATGTAACAGTGTGCCCAAAATTCACATGCAAAAAGGGATTATAAATGTAAGCTCACCACAGCCTTCTTCATCTGTGCTGTCACCACAATCATTTTCATGATCGCATTTCCACGTTTTGAAAATACATCGGCCATTACCACACCTGAATTCTGTTGGTCCACATGTATGCTGGGCTGTTGGCAAGAGCAGAAAAAGAATGGAGTGCATAAGTAGTTCCTTTTCAATAAGCACTACATGTATTTTTTAATAAACTTACCACAGAACGACTTGTCCTCATCAGTGTTGTCTCCACAATCGTCGTCGCCATCACAAGCCCAAAGCCGGGGAATGCATTTGCCATTACCACATGCGAACTTCGTGTCATCACAAGAAACATTTTCAGCTGAAACAGGCATAAAAATTTCTAATCATATTTAACATCTGCTAGGACCAGTATTTGGTGGCTACTTAAGTTATAAATTAGTTTTAGTCAACTTTGGGGCAACACACTCCAAACACTTTGTTATACAAAAATTGAGTTATGAAAGTGCCTAGTACCCAAGAAGAACACCAAGATTAAATCTTGCATTATAAAAAAGCAACAAGCATCACAAAGTGCAGCAAATACTTACGAACACACATTCTTCCTTCATTGGCAACCTTAAATGTTGAATTGCAGAGACATTCAATAGTGCCATTGGGAGCTTGGTGACAAGAATGCGCACAACCCCCATTCTGTAAACTGCATGGATTCTTGTCACCTACAAAGCAAAAAAGCAATGAAGCAAAGCCACATTATTTTTGCCCTGTATGTTGTGCACAGCTATGGTAAGTGTGGCATGGGAGTGCAAGAAACTCACACTTTTGTCGATCAGGAGAGTAAATATGAATATCACGCGGAGATTCCTCGAGCCTTTTCACCATTTCAATCATACCAGCCCCGGTGTGCTTTTCAGCACGATAGACACCACCTGTAACAACATTAAGCAACAGCAAATACTAAATTAACGTAAAAGAAGAAATAGCAGCAATACAATACTTTTCTTCAATGCTGTAATTATTGCATAAGTACACTACAATATCTGACACGTCAGCCAGCAGCATTTAAAAAGTGTCAGCACCTGCAACCCTACAGTTTGTACATGAGTACAGCAGGACTTGATACCGGAGGATAATGCACAGGTGCAGTAATTTCTCGCTGCCATTCAGTTTTTGCTCAACTTCTACTATGCAACCTGACAACACTTCATTTCAACTAACTGCACATGATTCAACTGCAGCCATTGAAACCACACAGCTCTATGCTATTTGTATAAACAAGTATAGGCTGGAAATCTGAATATACCAGGTTATGTGCATACCCAAGCATATCATCATCCTCATCAGCCAATTTTATGTCCATTGCAGGACGAAGGCCTCTCCTTGCAATCTCCAACTACCCTGTCCTGCGCCAACCAATTGCAACTAGCACCTGCGAATTTTTTAATTTCATCACCCCACCTAGTCTTCTGCCACCCTCGACTGCGCTTCCCTTCTCTTGGCACCCATTCCGTAATCCTAATGGTCCACCGGTTATCTAACCTACACATTACATGACCTGCCCAGCATCATTTTTCTCTCTTAATGTCAATTAGAATATCGGCTATCCCCGTTTGCTCTCTGATGCACACCACTCTCTTACTGTCTGTTAGCGTTATGCCTAACATTCTTCGTTCCACTGCTCCTTGCGCGGTCCTTAACTTGTTTTCGAGCTTTTTGTCAGTCTCCAAGTTTCTGCCCCATATGTTAGCACCAGCAGAGTGCACTGATTGCACACCTTTCTTTTTAATAACAATGGTAAGCTTCCAGTCAGGATCTGACAATGTCTGCTGTACTAAGCTTTTTCTCAGATTCACACCCTGTAAACATATGATGCTAATAGTACATCTAAATAGAGCTACGAACAGGCATATTACAACACAGACCTTGATTAAATTTGTGAAAGTATATGTATGCACCAAGGCATTTCATACTTCATTCATGTTTTGTCTTGGGCTAGTTTATGATGAGGCATTGCACAGTCAGTCTCCTACTGGTAGCGCTGCTGGGTTCATCAGCCATGACAAGGAGTAATGGGTTGCACATACACAACTTGCAAATTTTTGTACAAGGGGGAAAGTCTAACCACCACGGCAACACTACAACTGTTCAGTCTCCATGAGAGTTGAGGTAAATGCAAACATTAAATTGAAAGTCAGTTTTCAGACCCTGTGAGTATAGTTTGAGTTTAAATAAGAAAATGCCATTTACAATTATGTACACAGAGCAAAGCTTCAAACAACAATAGCACTTGCACCATTTCTCATAGTGGGCCTTCCCATTCCAAGACAACTTCTTCCCTTTTCTTGCATTAGGCCAAAGAGCCATTTATTGAAAAATAAAACATTTCCTCAATCATCTTATTTGCCTTATCTTGCAGTATTTTGTCACACTCGAGAACAAAGCCCCCTTTCTGTTAATGTTAAATAGCTTTTCCACAGAGTTGTTTGCCAAGCTAATGGTGGTACAGCAAATCTTTAAATCAGCTGGTGTGAGTACAGACTGTACATACACTAAGACGTAAAATGGAGACACAGATCCTACGGTGAAATCATGTGCAATTGAGCAATACAGCATGCATGCACCACACTTCTGTATTTGCTTGAACAATAGGCCAAACCATTATTAGTTGGGCAAAAATGCAATGTGGAGAAGTGCACTTGCAAACTGGTAAAAAACATTTAGCTTGATCCAAAGTTAAAAAAAGACATACTATAGAACCGAGCAGAATAGAAATGAGGCATGCTTGAAAATGACCATGTAATAATAAAGAGGTTTAGCACTGCTTAGTTTCTATATCATTTCATATAATAAGCGTTCACACATGTTCCATATTCTTTAATGCAAAGATTTGCCATGTGTAAAGTGCTTTAACGTACAATAAGATGAAATGGGCTAAAACACAGTAAGCTATTGAGCTGCACTGAGTGCGATATGCACTGGTGCAAGAACTAGAGTGCCTGTGTGAGGGTTATATAAAACCAAATGCACATTTAATACCATGCCAAGATTGAGCAACTTACGGAGCTGTAAGTCAGTCCAGTAGATGTAGTTCTCATAAACTGTGATAGCAAATGGATAAATTGTTGCAGACACAAGAGTCTCTCTATTCTTTCCATCTAAATCAGAACGTTCAATCTTCTCCCTGCAAAGAAACAGTTAAAATGAATGTGTTCACCCACAGAAAGACATCAAAGGCCACAGGTTATTGGTGATTTGGAAGAAAAAATTAATTTTCAAATTACAGCCACAAGAGAATTTGTCTATAGTGCAGGAGCAGTGCCTTTCAGGATTTGTTTCGGTCATCTACTGGACATTCCTAGGCCGAGACAGTTTCTTTCACACTTCTTTTCCCGGAAGTGCCATGTATATGGCAGGCCACTGCTACTTAGTACATGGTTCGCCACTCTGCTGTGAATGAAGATGGACATGGCCGAGGGCAATAAGCTACACGCATCGACAGAAGACGACTGCTGAAACTTGTCTGGCATCATCATCATCATCACATATTTATGTCCACTGCAGGACGAGTGCCTCTTCCAATTATCTCCAAATGCCTGCCTTGTGCTAGTCAATTCCAACTTGCACCTGCAATTTCCCCAATTTCATCACCCCACCTAATTTTCTGCCATCCTTGATTATGCTTTCCTTGCCTTGGCACCCATTCTGTAACTCCAATGATCCACCGGTTATCTACCCTACACATTACATGGCCTGGCCATCTCCATCTTTTTCTCTTGATGTCAGCTAGAATATTGGCTCTCGCTGTTTGCTCTCAGATACACACTGCTCTCTTCCAGTCTCTTAATGTTATGCCTAACATTCTTTGTTCCATTGCTCTTTGCATGGTCCTTAACTTGTTCTCAAGCTTCTTTGTTAACCTCTAAGTTTCTGCCCCAAATGTTATCATTAGTAGAATGCAATTACTGTACACTTTTCTTTTCAATGACCTGACTCATGAACATGCCTAGGCTCATATGTTGTCCTAAATACAAGGAAGTTGCTCCAGCCAACGACAGAGTGAGAGGCCCAAGAATTGGCAGCCTTCCTTGCTCACAGAGCATATTCAAAGCAAGTTGTCTTGTATCAATGAGTAGACAACATATGCACATTTTTGTGCACTACTACAGCACTCTAGACAAGTGTGTCATGAGCTTTACCTCAGGCACATAGCTTGAAGTTTTGATAGTTGTGTTATATCAAGAAATGATAAAACAATTGCTACTCCTTTTTTGCTATGTCAAACCCATTATCCATGCTGTGCATTTAATGATAGCATTTGGTACACCAAGGGTTAATGACTTCTGGCTGTATTTTTTAGTTTCCATACAATTTTATTTTTTCAGACTTACCTGAAAGAGTTCAAAACAGTTCACTAGTGCTACTTAAAGGGATACTAAAGGCAAGTACTAAGTCGGCGTGGACTGTTTAAATACCATTCCAGAAACCTCGCAATGCTTGTTTTGTGCCAAGAAAACAGTTATTTTTATGAGAAAAGCGCATCTGAAGGGTCAGAATACTTTTTTCGAAATTCAAATCTCCCGCCACGCAACCGAGGTGTGGCGACATTGCATACACGATCACCGCCCTTTGCTGCCATCAGTGAGTAAAATGGCACCCGACAGACAGAGGTACCGAGCCAAGACTGAGCAGTGGATTCGCTGCTGCAGCTGCTTTTTGGTCAAGTGGTGTAGACCATTCAGGCATCTCGCAACATCTCATGGAAGTTGAATTCTCTGCTACTAGCAGTTTGTGCTAGTTTCGCAAGCCAGAAAAAACAGCACAGCACTACCGATAATGAAACTACTGAAACGCAAAAGCATGGATGGTGCAGAGTAGAGCGAAAACGAAACCTTTTGACTGCCTGCATCACTGTCAATGGTAACTTCAATGAGTTCTATTTTCTAAAAATGAAATAGAACTGGGCAAATAGCATTTTATTTCATCTTATGATACAATATAAGGATGGTTTTTGGAATGAGTGGTTGAGTACTAGTGCTAGAATTTAACTGAGGAGTGCTTTCGTCATTGGGCAAGTACTTGAATGTCCCGGGAAAGTCTCTAACCATGTCCTGAATTTGCCTCAATTTCTCGATTATTAAGGCTTTGTTTGCAATAATATTGATGCCTTAGAGATTCTCAAGCACTAATCTATTACTTTAGCTTAACTTAGTATTTGCCTTTAGTGTCCCTTAAAGAGATATATGTCACTGATGAACACTGTATGTTTGATATTGGAGTGTGAGATGTCTGACAGCCTACCTACATACGCTATGCTCTCCATTTCATCAAACATCAATAAACAACAAACATCAAACAAACAAGAATTTTAAATTGAACTCGGAACTTTGACTGCCCTAAACTTTATTTGACATCACTTTCCTGTCCAGCACCCATCCTTCTTAGTGATAACAGATTATGAATGACCGTACAACCGGCTGTTCATCAAGGAGCCACATTACACTGTTCATCAAGGAGCCACATTACGTTTCGTCTAGGAGAGACCACACTAACAAAATTAGAGCTTATCAGTGCCGTACCAATGCGTTTAAGTATTCATTTTTTCCTAACATGATTAACGATTGGAATGAGCTCACTAATGAAGTGATGGCAGTGTCTAGTATTGAAAATGCTATTGAGAGCCATATTCTTTGATTGTTCTGTTATTAATCTCTACACACACGCTACTTTTTTTTCTGTTAGTTACTTTGTTACTTACTTTGTATGGTACTTTGTTAGTTTGTCTTCGGCTTTTGCGAATTTCAGTGCTTAAACAATGTTGTATTTACTGATGCATTCTTTTGATGTTGCTGAATATGTTTCCATTGTGACCACCTGTATTTTAGCCCCCCTACGATAATGCCGTGCATGCAATGTCAGTATACCAAATAAATAAATAAATAAAGCACCTAAAACATAATGCTGGGAGTTGAAAATGTAGCATGCTTTTAGTTGAGAAAGTTCCAGCATAAGATCTAGTTTTCAATGCATACTTTTCCTTAAAAACAAACAAACATGCCCAAGGGGGGTTCTTCAGCAACTTGAGTGGGCAGAGAGGTCCATAATGTTTAAGTGTATGAATTACTGCTATAGGCTGCAACATTTTACCAGTGGTCCAGTTTTCATGTGTTACATGCAGTTGCCGTAAATATGTACGGTCGAGCGTCTCTACAACCAACGCCTCTACAACGAAATGACTGGAATAATGAAGAAATAATTCTGTTCCAATTCTATTGTGAGCTGGCCTTAACAGTGAAATGACCTGTATAACAAACTATTTCAGAGGCCCCAAAGCGCTTTGTTATAAAGGCATTTTAGTGTAATCTGTAACAGTTAACTAAGAGATTAGGGCAAATATGTGACAACAAAAGTGCACAAGTTACTGCATAATAAGTTGGATTAAACATGCATTATATTAAAAAAAAGTGGAAATAGTATGCAAAAAATACATACGAGGACAATATTTACGAGCTTTCTTTTAGCCTCGATCTTAGAAGGTGCATAAATTACCCCTTATTGCAGCCAATTTATGACCCCAGTCAATTCATGCTATGCGTAATGCAAGAACATGAGACTTATGAATTTACTGACTCTGAGAAACTAATGGATTTTACGTAATGAGAGGTACTTTCAAGTTGAATGAAAATCCTTCAAAGCAATGTGGTTTTTGTGCATACACTTTTTCTCGCTGCTTCATCAAATTTGAAACTGGTGCACTATCCAACTACCATTGCCACATTAAAACATTTGTGAAGCCTTGAGCAACAGACATGATCTCCCAAAGCAATGGCTAAAAAGTATTACAAAGTGTTTTTATGCATATGTTCAGACCACTATGCTTTATGCTCATTGTCTTAGGCCACTGTGAGAGCCTTACAAGGAGTTTTAAGTTGACGGTGATGACAGCCACAGTAGGGCCCAAACTTCCATGATAATTGGACAGCCCAGAGCCCGACAAGTATGCAGAACCAACATCCACAATTCAAAATTGTTGGCTCATGAAAATTATATGAACTATATTCTGCATGCACTTGCATAAGTCAAAAGCTTAAGCTTTCCTCTCCATGATTTGCCCTCTCCTGCACATCTATTTGAAAATATGTACCATACACAAATCCTATATGGCCCTAAAATTTGAAATGTTTGCAGACTTACCTTAAAGCATCTGTCCAGTAAAGCTTCTTATCATCATAGTCCAATGCAAGACCACTTGGTTGGGTCAGATTCTGTTCCACAATTGCCTGCTTGTTGTTACCAGCCATTGTTGCTCGGTATATTTTGCCAGTGTTTCCATAACGTCCCCAGTCGGTATAGTACATGTACCTAATTTTGTAAGGAGCACAATTTCACATGAAAGAACATGCTAGTGACACATGGAAGAACATGTCTGCTAGACTGACTTAAGTCAGAAGAAAGCCTACCCTTGGCAAGGATCCAGCACGATAGCCCTGGGCCTTTCCACATGGGCAATCATAACTAATTGAGTGCCATCCCTGTTCATGGCATAAATGCTGCGATTGGCAGAATCAGTCCAGTAGATCTTCTTTGCTGTCCAATCAAAAGCAATACCCTCTGGATTTATTGTCTTGTTCAAGACAACATGAATGTCCATTTTGTCAGGGTTCACCCAGGAAATGCTGCCATCTGGGCGAATTTCTGGCAAAACAAAATATTATATAACACCATTCCAGTTCCCAAGAGTCCAAGGCAGAAAAGGTGAACTACAGACTACTTACGGGTGAAATACATTCTCTTGTCAGCATAGTCAAAGTCAAGGCCAACAACATTTGTGAGATTTCCTCGGGGCTGGAACGGCACACTTGTCTTATGGGGGTCCATGAAAAGGCTTCGAATTTCTCGGCGTGTGGTGAAGACGAGGAAGACCTTAGACACTAGAGCAAACAGCATTGTGCACAATTAAAATGACAGGCATCCTCACAGCAATGCACTTGGCAAGAATAAACCACTCACTGTCACACTTGCGCCCATCATCTGCCAACTCGCCAGAGGCACACCCACACTTCCATTTTGTGCCATTGTAGGATTCCGGCATGGAGAAACAAAGCTGATCGCATGGTCTTGTTGAACAGGGTGATGAGGCTAGAAGGAACAGTGATCTGAAGTTTCTAAAAAATTACTCTTGCTTGCTCTAAGCATTGTATAAAAAACACTTACCAGGGGGCTGGTTAGAGCTGTCAAAGACCACAATGTCTCGCAGCATGTTCAAGTCAGACTTCACTGGCTCTGGTGGACCGGTTGTGTTGGTTTGGAACTTGCTAGCCTTGTAGATTGTTCGCAGATTCCTGTCAGCCCAGTAAACATACTGGCCAGAAACAGCCACACCCATTGGGTTTGGAAGGTTTTTTCTGACATACTGCCGGTTTCCACCAGAGAAGGAAACTTTCTGGAAATTAAGAAATTATGATCAGGCCAACAGATTATTCAATGTGAAAATGAACGTATCACACTGCAGAGCAACTCATCTAGCAGCAAAAAATGAGAGGTTTTGTGACACAGCAGCTGTCTTGGCCATATAATGTGCCAAGACATTAAAAATGCAGGGTTGCTGACTGATTTATTGAACAATAATTTTTTAGACCTGCTCAATTATTGCAACTTTACCATGGCATTACCCCACCGAGTATAGAATCTATGCATACAGGTGACCAAACTTTCTCAGACCATAGATGCGCTTTAGCCAATTTTCCAGACATGATCCACTGGCAATAGCACAACTCTTAATAAAGTTTGTCATTCAGTTTGTCACCCACTCCTTTGCGTTCATTGGTAATGCAATTTTTTGGCTTTTTAGAGCCATTTGGCTGATTTTTGTAAACTCAGCTGAAGCTTGTGTTAACTTAGCACCAACCAGTCTCTCTTGGTCGCTGGCTCACCATCTAAGCACTGCGGGCAGCCAAAGCAACAGTATGGTTGAAATAAATGCAGGTGTGAGAGAAGTCAAAGTGGTATAGCCTACAATAAAGATTGACCGATATCCATTTCAAACCATAGTTTCTGGACATCGCATTCAAACTTGACACACTAGCAGAAGTGTGGTGAGAACAAATACAGCAAGTGTTACCATGCTGCAGTGTTATGGTAGTCATCATCAGTGATTAAGCCATTTGGTATTATGACTACGAGCTCAAATAGTGGCCTTGCATAAGTACTTTCATGTCTGTGACCAGATGGCGACCTCCACAGGCATCTACTCTATTAATATAAGGTGCCGCAAAATGGTCATATTATAAAGCGACAGCAGCGTGAGCTCACGTTACTGCTAAAACAACCACTGTCCCTTCCATTTCTCTACGTCAGGGAGCGAGCTAAGGGTAGCGTGAGAAAGCAGAACAGAGGAAGCCCATCAGTACAGCTCCACAAAATTTATGCTCTTAATTACATTATGCTATCTGACAGTAAGGCACAATCATTGTCACATGCTACATCAGTATTTTATTGCACTGTACTACAATGGTGCATGCAGCATACTAGACTGCCCATCATGTGAATGCAAAACATATGATTATAGCTAGATACCATAGTTCGGAAGTGCAAGAGCAATAAAGAGACATTAACTAGTGTTTTAAGATCACTTCTTCTAAAAAATTATTTTTTTGGGCTACCTGATTACTATCCGATTATTTAGAAATTTGTGCAGTCACTTCTGAGTCTGAAAAACTGGTGAGCAAGCATTATGGAAACTGCTACTGAATACAACTGTCACCTTAAGGGAGGACCCTAACCTTTGGAGATGAAAATTAGCCCAAATATCTATTTGCCATTCTTTGCTCCAGGTTGGTGTACAGCATTTATTTTTGCTTGATTCGACCCTCATATAATCCTTGATTGATTTAGCCTTTGCCATAATCACAATGAACATGTCATGAAATGTTCTTTCTCATTTTCTCAAAACAGCATCACAATAATTATATTTTTGTCAGAAAGGCAGACATTTAGAGATGCAGTAGGCCTATAATATAAAGGAATATTATTAAACAATTTTCAAAGAACAGTAATTTGCTGTTGGTGTTACTATGGGTTCTTAATTTGAAAATTTTGACATGTTATAACTTAGGCTCAAATCAGACGAAAGCATTCATTCTTGTAGCATTGCAAACTCTGATCATTCAATAAGCATAATTTTTGTATCTCAATCTTTATTGCACCATATATAGTTCAGTAAGTTATCTTCCCTCCAAGCAAGTTATGCAAAATGTTCTTTTAATTTCTAAAATGTTATTTACTTGGCAAGAAAATAATGCATATCTTAAATTAGCACATTGAAATATATAAAGTCAGCGACCTTAATCAAAATCCACCTAGCAATTAAAAAAACGAAAACCTTTAAAGCGCAGGGCGCCTGGTGCGAATGTTGAAGAGTGGCTAAATTATACACTTACTTCAGCCAAAAAATTCTACAAAGTATGACTGCAAAAATAACTATTGAAAGTAAATAAGGGTATATGGAAAATAAACATGGGAAATCAACTATTTCCTATGCTGAGAACATGCCTAAACATAAGTAGGCTGTTTGCACTTAATGTGCACATCTACAGTAGCTATGCAAATTCCATCTCTGCAGAGGGACTGGAATACACAAGCAATGAAACGATGCCTTACTTGATCTACGTGGTGAAGTGCAATAGGTAATTTCATAGTCAAGCTTTGTGCATGCATTTTACTAATATCTTTAACAATAGTTATCCAGAATTAGTATGTAGTCTTAGTAGCAAGCCTATCGAGAAACAACCTGGACTGCTACAATCCTGTAGTACGATGCCATCTGCTGACTGCAGTCTACATATGCCTTTTGTAGCAATTTACTAGTCGAGGATAGAGCAAGTTTTGACAACTGATTCACCCCAGACATGAAAGCAGCACCATCTTAAAGTTTTCGTAAAGCAACCAAGTTTTGGACGTGAGTCATCTCTGAGCCACATCACAGTGGCTCAGAGAATCAAACAGTGATCATGAAAATCACCAATAGGCCTAGAAATTTCTGTTTAGAGCTTCTTCATGCCATTGACAACTGGCAGCAACAGAAATTTTGTATCTGCATTGAAGTTTCACAAAGGCAGTGCTTCCACGCTAAAGGAAGGACCTGAGCACACATGTGGAATCACCACTGTGACCCAATGGTGACTGACAACACAATGAATGTGTTTAAAAACACCTCAGAAATAAAACTAAAGGTAATGGTTTCATCAGCTTGGCACACAAAAATGACCAGCAAACAAAAATTTTAGATTCTTTTCATTTGATACTTTATTTAACTGATCTAACAAGTTCCCATGCCATCCATATGCAAAATATAAGAGCGGCGTTCATAAATTTGTATGATCGGTGCCATAAATTTGAAGTGCACATACACGATAGGCATTGAATGAGCGCACATCTGTATTTTTAGCAAAATATGAAAATTGTATTTTATGTGCCCTAAGACATCAAAACAATATAGGCTGTCTATTTTATTTCGATGCCTTAGGGTACAGAGATTTCAATGTAACGGCATTCTAAAGCTACAAGCACATACCTGAACGGCGTCTTCTCTGGAGTCAACCCAATAGACATCATGAGTAACAATATCAATTGTCAAATCCCTTGGATTGCTGATTCCAGTAACTACAATGGGTACACGGTTCGTTCCATCCAGATAGGCTTTTTCAATCTTGGGGTACTGGCCATAATCAATCCAGTAAAGGAACCGCTTCACAGGATTTACTGCGATTTCTCGAGGAGAGTCGGTAGTAGTCTTGAGCAATATGACTCTATTTGAGCCATCTAACAAGCACACTTCAATGTATGTTTCATGAGGGAAGACATTGGTGAAGTAGATGCTTCCTAAAGGAGGGGAAAAAATATATATAATTGCATGTGACAAATGTAAACAATGCCACTGCAGCACATGAGTGCACCATCAATAATGAATGAATGCAAAATATTAATAACTTGACGAAAAGAGGAGGAAAAAAATGTCTAGTATGCAATCGCACACCGTGGGTGTCATACAATGTCTTCTTTACAGGAAATGTTCACAAGGGCTAGTCCTTTCAAAACCAGCATCTATACTACACAGTGAAGAGTAGCTGCATGCCATAGCACTATCTGTCACTGGAAGCACAAGCAAAAATAAAATAATTGTTTTAGAGCATTAATTAATTAATTAAAAATTCTTTAAAAGCCTCAGTTGAGGAAATGAGTAAGGGGGCCGCACATAAAGTGTGTGTCAAATATGCAATTGAATGCCTGATATACATTGATAAGTAACAACAACAAAATAAAAAATATGCAGGTATATATGTTTCTTTGCTGACATTTAACATACTTCTAGATAAAATACACATTATTAAATCATGTCCCTCCTTACAAGCATGTGAAAGATAACAATTAGTCTGGAAAATTACAAGTTTCATCTGAATTTATTTACACCATATATTTATGCATTTAACCCACCCCTGGAATAAATTGTATCGTCTGCAAAAATCGGAAAACAAGAACATCCATGCCGATAAACTCCACAACTACACACAACAGCTTTCGTAACTTTATTGCATAAGAAACCCCACAAAACCATTTACAGAAAGCAAATATTAAGGAACAATTTTGTGTTGCAACTGCATGTATAGTTATTAATACTCTGTCACACTGCAAAAAAGCACATAGTTTGACCCCAGAAAAGTTTGCTGTGGGTACACAGGTTTTACGTAGTAAAGCTATACTTTGACATTGAGATACACTAATGAAGGGCTGTGGATTAGTGATCCTGACTACCACAAGTTCTCCAACACACAGTGAAACTTTAGTACAGACATTTTTGCTTTCTTCTTACAGTAAAATGCAGTTGCTATAGCTATGAAAAATTATGAGCTTGTGCTCATAAATTGTGCTCAAGAGAACGCCATAGTAGCCAATTGACTACAGAGGCTAAATTAACATGGAAATTTCTTTTTTACCAGAACTGTGGCACAGCAAGAGATCAGGCATGACAAAACCAGCAGGAATCATGCACCATGTACCCAGCAACGTGCCTTATTAACACGTTAGAACCTACTCTGAGGACCTTTGTTATGTACTTCATTTCCTTATCCCAATATATAAAAACATCAATGCAAATGTACCATTGTTTAGCCCAGCCAACATGACAGAAATGTGTTTTCGTAAAGAATGCATTTGTTTTCTGATCCTCTTGTTTTCTGGATATAAATGCTTGGTTTCTGTCAGTTTTGATTAAAATTAAATACAATTTCAACAGTGGAGTTCGTTTATACTCTCAAATTGAAAAAAAGTAAATCCCTGAGCCTGAATCAAACAGGGAACTCTCCGTCTGGAGATTATCATCAAATGAGTCAAATGAAAATTTCAATAGAAGTATCTGCCGGTCGAATCATTGGGAAAGCAGTGCTAGAAAACACAGCGACAGAGACACATGGTACATGCCACAGGCACTGACTTACAACTAACTTAGCATACATAGTCCTTTTGTGTACTATGTATGTGTCTGCCCCTGTGTTTTTTATCGCTGCTTTGCCAACTGTTCAACCATGAACTAAATGGCCCAAATCAAAGTTCTGCTGTATTCGTCTTATACGAAACACATAGGTCTAATAGGAAAACCTACAGGTCCTACAAATAATTTTTCCAGTCCTGTATCAGGGTAATACAATGGTCTATAAGGCAAATAAAATACTTTATGGGTCCCAATTGAAGCAATAGAAGTAATGGTATAAATTGCATTGGACAAATAAAATGCTTTATAGGTTCAATAGATTCACTAGAAGTAGTGATCATGGTATAAACTTGTATTAGTAGTGTTGCTCGGCAAGAAACTGACAAAGCACATGCAGCAAATAGAGAATGAAGGCACAGAAGGTGTTGCATTAATAAAGGAATTATGCGTTCCAAGCTGTATATTTGTTCTACTGAGGATATTAAGGTATTGTTTCTTGTTTGACTGTGTAATTTCGTAGACGTAAGAGCTGGCTGCCACCACGTCTGTAGGGGTAGTGCAGATGGGGCTATACATAGGCCACAATTTGTTTTATAAGTGATGTCCTGTGTGTGAACTATTTGGCAAGGCAGCAGCAGCAGTAATGATCAGCAAAGTTATGGAGGGTTTGCCTATAAAGCTCCGCATAAGAATGAACAATTAATGCACCTTTGTAGAGAGCAAAGCAATTTGGTACACAGTGCTCCTATTTACAAAAATATACTTGTAAGATAATAGACCAATACAGGCCATTAGCTTTATCAGTGAATTAGGTCTATTTCACAACCCAATAGCCCAATAAAGGCTATCAGCTTTATTGGTGCATCAAGGTTATCATTTCATAATCTAATAAGATGAAACCTATAAAGATCAATAATATATCTGTACCGAAGTTGTTCCTAGGAGGGGGGGGGGGGGGGGCTACTAAAATGCGATGTTTAAGTATTATTCTGCAGGAAACAGAACTATACTGTAGTTAAGCCCCATAACAAGATGTTCCACAAAAGAAGAAAAACACTCTTGTTATGCCTCCATGCTTAATGTACAAGAGAAAAAAAGTAGTACTCATTCCCAATGCTTAATGGTGCTTTTAAAATTATTTTTGAAAAGATGACCTCAATGCTTTAAAGGGGTCTTGAACCACTTTTTATCAAAGTTGAGAAATGCACTTGAAATTAAATCAGACTATTTCAGAAATACTTTGCTGCAAAAAGTACTTCAATGCGTTCAACAGCAGAGTTATTGTCAATTAAACATTCCATTCGCGATACTTCCGCTCGTTCTTCAATGATTTGCACTGCAAAGGCTAGGCAGAGCAGGATGTGCCCACAATGCTCTGCCTACTGAAAGTCAATATGGTTCACAGTCCAAATTTGGTTTTGGATGTTCACGTAGACGCCACATTTCCAATTTTAGCGCCTACAACGTGCCAAACGCAGTTGTTCTCAGCGAGCTGCAGTCCACTCAGTCAGTAGATTAATTGCAGCACCCTGCGGCGACCACAGTATCTGCGCTACGTAGAAGACTGCAGCTATATGCAACTGCAGCGTTTTCTTTGAGCACGACAAGGCTAGAGTGTGTGCTCATGCTCATATGCTCCTATCTCGCTGGACTACATAGTGTGGACTGGCTTTGTCCTGCCCCAGCTTGATCGACCGATTTTGAAACGCTGTTATTAGCTCATTACGAAGCAAAGTCTGCCGAGGAATCTAACCAGGAGCGGCCAGGAGTGAGTGCCCACTGGTAAGCATGCATGTGGTCTGACCTTTAAGTTTCGTGTGGTTATAGGCTAGGTGAGTGTTCAAAACTAGTCAAAATTATCAAAACCTGATGGCTACGACACCGATAAGCAGGGTTGCCAAAGTTTAATTGCTACGTGGGTGACCGTGGCTGAGCGTGAGCAGATAATAGTTGGCTTCTTCCAAAAGTACAAAATTATTATCAAAAGTTAAAAGCATATTTGCACTTACTTCAGCCCATTTATTAAACTGTGTCAATAAATATACACAGTAACAGTAAGATGAAGCATACTGATCCAGACACTTTTCTCGATTCAGGTCAACTATTTGCCAATAGCGGCCCACGTATGGAAATCTGCTATATTACGAAATAAAGCATCCAGAAAAGAGTGAGGAACAGGCTTCTGTTGAAAAGAGAGTGTTTGAAAGAAAGGAGACTTCACACTCCGCTTGCAAGATCCATGCGGTGCGCACGACTATAATATTCGGTTGAAATGGTTCACAGCAGTGTTTGCTATCCGCAGACTGTCTTTTCCCCAAGCCCGAGGAGTGCGCATGACAGACCTCGATTCCAGACCAAAGCAGCTTACACAAGAACCAAAGCAACTGTTTTGAAGCTGTCACCAAGCATCAAGACAGTTTTTGTGGTTTCTTCCTTGTGACATCAATGTCAGGCATCTTGCATGTGCTGATATTTCTAAGAATTTCTGGTGGGCTTCTTTGCTATGCATGATGTAGAAGCAGTGTCATGCAGTGAGCATAAAGAATAGATGATGACAGACAGCTGCGTTGAGATACAGTGTCCTGAAAGTCAGCGCACTGTCATCATTTCTTCAAGCTCCATAATGTGGCACTTATTTAAACCTGAGGTTATTATGACATTTCAACATCATTTAAAGCAAAGCAGAAGAGATGTGGCTGAGTTATTTCAATGCTAAATTACTGACATGGGTGCCTTATGGAAGGTTAAAAGGCTACGAAGTTGACGTACAGATTAATTCATGGGGTTCAATGTCCCAAAACAACTTTGGGGCAATGAGACATGCCACAGTGCATGGCTCTGGATGAATTCGGAATGTCTGGGGTTCTTTAACACACACCTAAATCTAAGTACGCAGGCATTTTTGCATTTCAATTCCATCAAAATGCAGCTGCTGCAGCCAGGAATTCATGCCAGAACCTCACGCTCAGCATTACATTGCCATAGCCACTGAGCAGCAGATTAAAGTTGATATATAATGTGTCCTAGACTACATAACAAAAGCTTCTGTTCTGGTTGAAGCACTACCATTATGAAGAAAGGCACAAGTGCAATTTTTTACTCTCGTAAGTCATCTATTACTAGATTTGATAGAAGCACATGTGGTGTGTGTTTCTTTTTCTACGCCCTTCATGTTTTCAGCACTCTAAGTTTTTATTATAATGCATTATGAACTAGGCCACCTATCAGTCCTTTTGTAAAGATATGGCCTTGACTATACATCAGACACTCATGCTTCACTAAATGGAATGAACAAATAAAGTAGAGTAGATCATAAGGTGTGAAAGCAATGACACTTGCCTGCAACCCAGTCCACAGCAACACCACGTATACCGTTGCTGCCAATGCCATCAGCAATCACATGCTTCAAATCTGTGCCATCAGGCTTAATTCGGTAAATACCATTGCGCTCGCCTTGGTTGAACTCAATCCAATAAATGTGATTCATTGCTACATGCACATCCAGATGCAGAATGTTGTGTCCTGAAAATACAAAAACATTTATCTGAACTGTTGCGCTCAATTCATGAAGTACCACTTCCACGGCCAAGCTCACAGCAAAGGCTCTGAAAACAAAAGTAGCACAAATGGCACTACCTAAGTGGGCAACTTTCCGTTATATATGTGTTGCACTTCTTCAACATCTTCACTGTATATGATAATGTTAGAATAGTGGCTAATTTTCAGTTTATGGCGACATCACCATATAGACCCACTTTCATAGTCGCTAGCGCAATTCATGGTAAGAAGAGCCAATTAATAATTTATCATAATATTAAGCTATAAAAAAATTGAAGCATTCATGTGTTATTTTTAATATTAAAGACATGGAACAATTTTTGTTTTCATTAGGTATGCCACTCAAAGAGCACTGTTGAGCTTTTTTTCCTGTACACTTGCAAGCAAAAGTTTGAAGACCACAGGAGGCATGCAAACATTTTTTTTCTTCCCAGACTATGCATGCAGGCTGAAATCAAGAGGTACAGCCCACATACTGTGTTCAAGCAATGTAGTGCATTACAATGATTCTATGTTGCATGGCTATGTTAGCAGAAATTCTAATTTCTTGCTGATGCTGTGGTATGGTATCGTATGAGAAACTTTATTCAGGTCCTTCAGGTCGCACTAGATTCCTAGCCCGAAGCGGGCTGCTCCCATGCCGGGACCGAAAGGCCTAGCCTCTCGGCAGCATCGTGGGTCCGATGAACTGCCCATGTCTGTTCTAGTTTGGAGCTACGGAAAGCCTCGTCCCAACGCTTTTTGCTGTTGTCCTTGTCGCTGTGTAACGCAAAGCACCGCCAGAGCATATGTTCTAAGCCTGCTATGCTACCGCATTGAGGGCAAGTGTATAAAGCCAAGGCTTCAGGAAATATACTGCTTATTAATAGGGAATGGGGATCATTAGACTTTTTCTCACAAGTGCACATTTAGCTGCATGATAACAAAACACTTTGCTACACCGCTGCTCTCAAAATTAAATTGATTAAATTATGGGATTTTATGTGCCAAAACCATGATCTGATTATGAGGCACGCCGTAGTAGGAGACTCTGGAAATTTGGACCAGCTGGTGTTCTTTAACGTGCATCTAAATCTAAGTACACAGGTGTCTTTGCATTTCGCCGCCATTGAAATGTGGCCGCTGTGGCCAAGATTCGATCCCGAAACCTCGTGCTTAGCAAACACCATAGCCACTAAGCAACCATGGCAGGTACACCGCTGCTCTGAGCCATATGGCTTTACATTTAGTTCACTTACTCTTAAAGCTATCATAATAGCCAACAACCTAAGTACAAGCAACAAGTACTAACCTGAACCAGCAATCGGTTGCATAGCTTCTCCATGATCTTCAAGACTGAACCCTCGAGCTTTGTCAAGCTCAGATACCACGAGGAACGACGAGTATGGCATGCAGGATGTGTCTCCATTGCCCTTGAAGCCGGTACTGCACATGCACTGTCTCTGGTTGTTGGAGACAGGAATGCATAGCTGCTCACAACCACCGTTGTTGCTTCGACAAGGATGACTGTCACCTGAAAACAGTATGAGAGGTTACGAACTTAAGCAAACATGTAATACAGCGAAGTGCTGCTTGAGTAAATGCTATTTCAACTAGTCATTTAGACAAACCAAAATACCCCGTGTAAAGTGTTCCGAGACTTTTATAAAGACCATTCCATGCTTGCTGGAAAAATAATTGAGAGCTGCAGCAAATACTTGAAATTTAATGACTGCCCCCCAGTGAGGCAAATGCTCAATACACATTTCCTAAAAACTTGTTTTCCAATTGTGTTAAGTAAAAAGCTGCGATTTCCACTCAAATGCCTTACTTTCTATGGTATAAAATGAACTTACCTGGTTTCTTGCCATATACCTTCAAGGTGACCAGACCAGGAGTGTTGTCCTCAAGAACAACTTGGTTTCCCCCATCAGGAAGGTCAACTCGCGCTATTTTTTCATGCACAGAGTCAAGGTAGTAAAGCTTGTTACTGAAGACAGTTAGTCCCTGAGGCTTAGCAAGGGCTGCCACACTGGAAATTAGGGTCTTGCGGCCATTTCCATCCAAATCCACACTTTCAATCTGAAAATGTATATTTATGTTAGTGAATGCATAATCCAACATCAACTTGTGTAGGGTTAATTTCACACTTAGAGCATACCTCTACATCATAGCTGCTATCCTCCTACCAAATGCAGCATAAATGAGAAAAGAGCATGCACATTTGAAAAGACACATGGACTGACAGAATGCTGGGCTACAGTAGAATAAGCACGCTTATATAGCACTTACAATGCCTTCAAAGCTCTGGCTCCAGTAGACACGCTTTCCTGTTAGGTCAATGGTTAGTGCCTCAAGACGTCGCAGGTTTTCTTTGACTAGAATAATTGGATTCTTGCCATCCATTGACACTCGGGCCAGCTTCCTTGGAACACCAATGCCGCCATCATCAAGCCAGAAAAGTTTTCTGGAAGCAAGAAAGGTAGAAATTTAGCCCATGCACAAACAGAAAAAAGCTAAATTAGTAATACAGACATGTTAAGTGATTGAAGTAAGCTGAAACAGCATAACCAAAGAAGGACAAAGAAGCAAACATGTACTATATGAGAAGCACTGACAGCCAAACACATTTTACCGAGAGAATGCCAGCTGAAGGATGTATACAGAAGTATGAAAAATATGAGTTACACACTTCTAAAAATGCTATTTCTTTATTTCACAGGACAAGAGTTGGTGCATTAAGACATTTATTGCCGGTTTTCCTTTTATGGAATGCTTCTATAATTTACCTTTTCATTTTACTGTTCTTCAAGTATCTAGTACCACCGACCTTTAAAGTGCAGATGCACTTTTTGTAATGAGCAGATAAATGACTGTCATGCCCATTCCTCACATTATTGCTGTATTGATGTGCTTGATTATTAAAACACTCATCAATATTACCTATATTAGATACTTTTCCACAGCTTAGCAATATACTGCATTTCATATTTAACATTGGACATGGAATTTGTAAACATTGTTTTGTGTTTGGTGATGCACTTTGGTTGATCATGTTTTTCTATGATTGCATGCACTTCGCAAAAGGGCTAAAAAAGCAAATAGGGGATATGAGAAATAGTGGAAGTTGGCTGTTCCACATTATTAGGTTGCCCTACACAAGATTGCCGACCTCCCGCTCACGGCATCACTGAAATGAAGGTAGGTTTGCAAACAGCGAGGATGTAGTAAGGAAGAGATGCTCATGCGCTTCTACTTTATTTTCCCTTCTAGGGCAACATCTGCCATCATGTGTGGGTCAAATGAGAGGTGTCAGAAAACACACTTGCAGACATTCATATCGACATTGTGTCTGCCAGCAAATTTCTTTAGGTTATGCAACCACCTGTCTGCAAGAAACTGTGACTGACTGCAGATGATTCAGCACCACTAATTCAAAAATATGAAAAGGTGCTTAAGTTTGTGTTGCCAATTTCTTTTAGTTTACGTCTGTTTGTACAAATGCTCATGCATTTCTTTTTCACGTTTAATCACACCAGCTCTCGTGTCATTTGTGTCTTTGCACTGTTGTCCAACCCATTCCAATTCTCCAGTATTCGTGTTGTGCATCCTTCTTTGTCACCATGCCAACTTGACCAGCTCACAATATTATTGTCCAAGTTTGTGCAATACTGTGATGCGGTGTTTTCAGTTGGAATACAAGACAAAAACTCACCCTTGCTCAGGATCAAGTACTATGGCCTTTGGCTTTCCAATTCCTTTTTCAGAGCCATCATTTGTTAGCAAAACCCTTCGGTACTGTTTTTCTCCATCCACTTTCACAATTTCTATGTTTGAAGCCTTCCTGTTTCCAATGTACAAGTTCCTTCCAACCCAGTCAAATGCAATTGCATACGGTGCACCAATAATTCCATCCATCAGGAATTTGGTTACATTTCCACCCTTGAGGCTCACAGTATAGATTGTGCCCTGTGATGGAAAAGAAATAGAGAATGTCAAGACTAACTTCTTCAGCAATGAATATTGAATGCTAACATACATTCTCCTTGTCTTCGTCAGCCAGCTGAATCCAGTAGATACTGCCCTCTTGCTTGTCATAGTCAAAGTCATAGCCATTCTCAATGCCAATTATCGGAACAATTTGACCAGATGACTTGTCATCAGGTGTCAAGCTGATGTCAATCAGCTGGTTGGCCTTCATGAGCATCAGGAATGGAGTGTCAACTGTAAGAAAAAAGCTTTGTGAATGACTCCTTGTAAGCAATTTAAAAGTAATTCTAACAGTGGATCTCAGAAGCAAAGCACATCCTTAATTAGAAAAATGGCATAAGCAGCCACACGTAGTTCCTATGCTCCGGACTTCTATGTTACTTTGTAGCAAAACCTAATGTTAGTGAACCATTAAACCTGCAAAGTGGCTACTATCTCAAAAACCACTAAAAACAAAACCTTAACATCTTAAAACTTTACTCATGTGCTTCTTTCTACCTAGTAAACCATCCTGGTGCTAGGTTATTGCATGCACCAGCAACTCCACTAATGCAGGCATCATTAAAAAAAAAAAACTTGCCTGGTACACATGAGCCACTGGCTGAAGCCCGGTCTTGTGTGTAGCCAGGTGGGCAACGACATGAGTACTGGCTAGGCCTTGATGGTGACAGTAAGCACAGGTGGGAACAAGGTGCACTTGCACATGGGTTGCTGGCTGTAGGGAAGAAGTGTAAAAATAAAATGCTTATAAAAATAATTACAGAAAAGCCAAGCTCACAACATTTGTTATAAAAAAACAGAGCAAGAAGAGCGATTTTACAGGAATAGATCTTAGGCAACAAATGTAATGTTACGGACACAGATCGAAATGGCAGCTAAAAACTTATTCAGCAAAGCAGAGTGAAATATCATCACATTTTTTAATATGCAAAGGTAGTGTATATTCACTGTTTCGTTTACGTTTTCCACAGTTTCAGTATTTCCAGGAATTGTAAACATTTGCCATTATAAGCCTAATCAGGAGCACTGCCAGACAAAAGCCTCTCCCAGGAATTTCCAGTTACCCCTGCCCTGCATCGGATGAACCCTTCGTACTCATGCCAATTTCATGTAGGAGACTTGAGATAATGCCCTGCCACACTACAGAGTGCACCTACAGTTGAGTAGTGTTTGTAGTGTTTGTATGCTGTAATAAAAAAGAAAACTTGATACCATGTGTGTCCATTGCCTGTCATAATAGTTCCCAAGCCCTTGCAGCTAAAACCCTCCTGAACAAGTTTTTGCTAACCAGGTAACTTAGTACCAATGCCTCCTGGTGTAGAGTGGCAGTTGTGTAGTGGTGAATGCACTAACAAACTTACTATTCAAATTGTGTACCCAATACTCAATTTAGAATTTAATCATTTTATATTGGTTTGTAGACATGAGAACATTGCCCAGTCTCTACTTGAGGCAGATGGAGGAACATGATGCAAGGTGAAGCTGCAAGTACCAGTTCATTTATTGTAGGAAACTTGTGCCCCTCAACATAAAGCAAATACCTCAGGAAAGCGTAACTAGCTTGTTCGGTGGATATCAAAAAAAAAAAAATGCAGCTTGCAATCAGGCTCTACTTATAGTGCAACAGTGAGCCTTCTAGATCAGCTCAAGGTGATAGCAATAATTCTAGAATTTGCTATCTGCATCGTGCACTGTCTCATGGAGAGGCCTGCCTTTCTAGGAATGCCCAGGACAATCATGACACGAAAGTGGTTGATGCATTCAGTTTGTCTAACTCTCGAACAAATGAAAATGTTATAACACTGATAGCACAAGAAAAAGTGCATAGAAAAACACATACACATGCATGTAAATACAGTGAAAGCTCGTTAATTCGAACTTCAATAATTCGAATTTATGGATAATTCGAACTGTACGATTTGGTCCGGCCAAGCTCCACAGAAGTCTATGTATAAAAAAGTCCGTTAATTCCAACGCCAGAAGGTTCCCTCACGGATAATTCGAACTACGCTCGCCTTGCACACGGCCAGAGAAACGCGCCTACTGCCTACACACAAGGCTGTATTGCCTCCGAAACGGAGAGAACGGCGAGAGAAGGCAAAATCAGAAAAAAATCTAACCGACGCGGGGTCAGCCAGAAGGCAGCGGCGCCTGCCGCCTCCCCGTTCTACGTAACCTCCGAGATTTCTTGGCCGTTGCGAATCTCGGAGGCTTTGCAAATCTTGTACAGCTGCTAATGTTGTGCGGAGATGGCACTGCAAGCTCCAAAACACAGCGAATCAAGTACGTCGCAGCTGCGCTTGCAATCAAGAACCAACGAATCAGGGCTTTCGCCACCTTCACATGTTCAGCGTCTTTGTCTCGGCAGTCTTCATCGGTTGCGCACCTCTGTTTTCAGCGTAGGAGGCATCGGCCGTCGCGATTCATTGTGATGGTGTTAAGCCTCGGCTAACGTTCGTTTCGGTGGACATCGGTGGTGTGGCACAGTCGGACCCAGAGCTTCGACTTGAAGATGGCGTGTGCCGCGGGCACATGCCATCATTTTCTGACACGCCAAATTTCTGACATGCCCTACTGCTTCCAAATCGCAGTGTACTGTTGCCCTCCTTCACTTTCGTTAGTTCGAACTTTCGTTAATTCGAACTGAAGCGGCTTCCCCTTGCGGTTCGAATTAACGAGCTTTTACTTACACACATGGCAAAACACACGTACGTCAAGTTTTCTTTCCATTACAACATACAAACAACACTAGACAATATTCAGACCTCACTGCTAGGTGTAAAACTGTCCCATGAAACGTGGCATACGAGAGTGACATAAAAAGCTACTCACAAGGTGGTTGCAGAACTGGATGGTTCACATGAATGCCTAGGGGCTGGCTAACCAGATGAGATACAACAGTTTGGTTGGTGCCTCTGAACTTCTGGCAGGATAATACTCTGTTCAGCTGACGATCTGTCCAGTACAGTGTGTCCTCAAAGATGGTGAGGGAGTGTGGGTGCAATAGATACTGAAAAAATAGACACACACAAGAGACACATTTGGAATGTACACTGCATTTGCACACTTCACCCATGAATGTACCTGCATTCCACATTTGTAAATTTAAATTGGTATATCAGGCTTATATTTCTTAAAATATTTCTTTTCCCTCTCATCAATGTTCAGATGTTCCAAAATAATCAGCAGATTGAAATAGCCTACTGTCATGCCCTTCCTTGCAAAAGAAACAGCAAGCTCACATCACACATAGCACAAAGAAAACAAGGCAAAGGGGATGGAGACCTAAGTGATCAAAAGACTCCATGCTGCGACTTCCCTTATTTGCATACCGTTGATAGTACAAATAACCAGTACACAAAGTCTAGCTGAAATGCAGACATAATACCTTCAGTGAACAGAACACCCATAATACAGTATCCCACTTAACCATGAGCCACACTCATTTTCCACAATTTGATTCTCTCTTAGAACTAATGTTTGCTGCAGTGTACCCTTGCTGCTGCAGGTACACATTCTTGCTTCCACTGCCACACGCTATTTGCTTGCACATATTGTCCAATGCCCACTTGGCATTTACAATGTGCTTCATTATTCACGGTTATATGCTCCTTTACCTGCCTTGATCAATCATCCTTACCAAGCATGCACATGCTGCTACCAGAGCCCACTCTCTTGAGAACCTATAATACAGTCATGAGACCTTCTTGTTGGGCGAGTTGGTATCGATTAATTATAACTATTTCAAGGGGCCAAAAAAAGAAAAAAAAATTCACACACACAGCACACAAGAGAAGGCAAAAAGAAAAAAGAGAAAGAGATGCTCTGCCCCATTGTCTTCTCTTGCGTGCTGTGTGTTGTTTTTTGGCACCCTAAATGGTTATAATAAAATCACAAGTTCAGGGTAAAATATGGCTAAGTGGAAGTATTGTTTGTTATTTATTAGGCAACACCCTAGCTGACTATGGAGGCATTGTAATGTGGGCACAAATTACTGTGAAACTTGCCATACAAATATGTGTGGGCGCAATACGTACTGAAAAATGGAGGCAAACAACAAGCCCTACACATGGAAGTGTTATTTATGCACTAAGCAGTACGTAAGGGAATTGACAGCTGCTGCTTATAATTTTTCGTCCGGCAACTTGCTGTCAATACTATGCTCAAATTCCAATAAGTTCTGGTACATTCTCTCCCTTAAATCAGTGACCAGCTTCATGCTGTTGGCCAAGAAGATAACCCAGTAAGTTTAAAGAATTGTGACAATGGACAATGGAATGACAATTACAGTACTTATCAAGTGAATTTACCACAGCCTGATGACCACTAATATAGAACCCTTATCAAACATCTTCACTGCAATTCCAAGTACACATATTAGTGAGAGAGATGTGTCATAATCATGCACTGTTTGCTTGTGCATTTCATTGTGTGACGCCACCTTGTCATTTGCAATCTCCTTCTTTATTCACTCCAGCTGTAGTGATAAGCAGTGAAGTCACTCAATTACAATCTCTGTTACTGGCCAAATAGTATATCTGATCATTACCTACCACTAGATTCTAGGGCCATTCCTGATGACTGGAAGAAATTAAGGTAGAATTGTTCTCATCTTTAAATCAGTTAATTGCATGTTAATCATGAGCTATCAACCAATATCTTTGACTAGCATTCAATCTATATTTCTTCCAGGCTGATCAATCTTTTGTTTTGTTTTTTAGGAAAACCTATAACCATCTGCATTTACTCATTCAATTCACATATGACGCTGCTTTTTATTGATCGAATATTTTGACAAATGGAGAAGAGAGGTTAGTGCAGAGCCGCTGTTTTTTATCATGGGAGTTTAAGCACTTGAAAGCAAGCCTAATTACTACTGTTCAGCGAGTGGAGTAAGCTCAACCAAACTCATACACACTCTATGGCCTTCAGCAATACTTACATGGTTGTGTGCCAGCACTTGTTGGCGCCCTGAGCCATCATAATTGCAGAAGTCAATGTAGTCCAGCTTGCTATCAGCAAAGTAAATGCGCTTGTTTGGTAAATCAAGGGTCAGACCATTGGGCCAGTATATTTTTGTGTGCACAATTGTTTTGCGCATGGTACCATCAAGGCCAACACTCTCAACACGCGGGTTTTCACCCCAGTCAGTCCAGAACATGAGACGAACCCTGAAAGTTGGATACAGGCAAAAACAATCAGTAACACAGAAAATAGTGAATGAACTACGTAATCGGGTAGTGCCAGTGCGTTTCAAGCATCTACCAAACTATCTATAAACGTGTTCCCAACACGTTTTACCTCCTCAGAAAGGATAATTTTCTTCTGCTTGCACTGTCCCATGGATTATGTGCTGCCATCTACCAAAGGCCTGACTAAGTACCGAGACAATGCTAGACTCTCCATGTTGCTGCTAGAAAATGCAAAGTACCACTGAGGAGCTCAGCTTGTCTTTGGCCATTCTTACCCAAAACCCATGAACGGAATCCATCCCACGCATGGAAGGGGCCGAATAGCAATAGCTGCATGAGGGACAATGATTTTTTAATTAAGGAAGCACAGGTTTTAATGTGAACAGTAGTTATGAGCTAGGGAATAGGCAAAATGTGTCTGTTTGGTCTGTTCACAAGAATTTCAAACAATCCTTATATAACACACACAAGAAAATGCGTGGTGGTGTTGAGAACTGAACAAACACTTATGTGGGTTTAAGCCAAATTCTCTAACAACTGCTCAACGTCCACTTTTGACTGTGATAAACTGTTATAAGCTAGGAAGGAAGTGGGCTAGATATGTCCTTTCATGGCTAAGGCAGCATCTCCGGACTGCATAGAATGATGTGCAGTAAGAAGGAAAGTGCTTTAGTACAGTGAATGTGAGACCAGGGACAAGTACATAAAAAAAAAAGCTTCACGCCAGCTCTTACTATTAAATCAGTACAGTATGCCACCACAATAAAGAGGTGCTTGCCATCAGTAATAAGTCTGAGGCTGTATTAGGATAGGACAGGATTGCTTTCTACAGTACATTCTTCTCATGATCACATGAAAGTTTCTAAACACATTGACGAGTTGAAAGCTAATAACTGATGTTTGCATTGACCGAGTTAAAGGAATTGGCGTCACTAGAGTCTGCCAGTTTCATGGGTGGGTTTCAAATGGATCGACATATGCCCCGCTTTGAAAATGAAAAAAAAATTATTTTTTTTTGATGACGTGTTTCAAGCTCAGGTTCTGGATGTCAGAACACCAATGTGTTAAGCGCTAGGTTGCGCCACCATAGTAACTCCCACAACAGGTGCTTTTATAGTGAGGCTGATGAAACTGCATCATCAAATCAAGCAATTTCATAGGGTATCAATTCAAACATTTTCCTAGATGAGAACAAAAGAGGAGAGAAGACCATTGTGAAAAAAATCCTAAAGAAAAAAAATGCAGTGTTCATGCAAGTTCAACACGCACGTCAAAAAGTAAAGAATCTCTCTAGGAAAGAGAATTTCTGCTGTGACATGCTGCCATGGTCTGAACAGTAGTGCAGGCACACCAAAGAGCAGCTAGATGACACTCATGATGAAAATAGGCTAAGGCAACAGGACCACAGACATATTACCAGAAGGATTGTGGTGAGGGTGCCAGGGCACACAAGTTGTGGTGGCACAAACCAGAAGACATGTAGTACCAGTTAAAGGAGAACTTCAAAGAATGTCTGCAAGACACCATAAACAAGTGGCACAGGCAGGTTGAGAGTGCAATTCAGTGCACTCCTATTGAAATTTCCTCGTGCAACAGTTCTGTTTACCAAGAATTTCACAAATGACTTCAAACATGATTGTGACATGCACAGTTGACTGGTTCCACAATAACATGGCGATGGTATGGTAGCCGCATGGAAAACTACTGCACTGCAAGTTTAAGCAAAAATACACCCCCATTTAAGGTATACAGCACATACAGTGCATTGCAGTGTAGCAGGGTTCTTGCTCTGCCTCACAGTAATGGCTATAATTATATCTGTAGTAGCCATGGGCCACTGTGGTTGACAACAATAAGCAGAAATATATGCATGTGCAAATTGTTATCATGTGTCTGCCTCCTCTCTAGCTTCTATCAAGAGGCCTTGGAGGTCTAAACCTTTGTTAAAAAAATGACACTAAAGGTGTATACCCTTCTCTTGGGTCCAGAGACAAGCCTCTCGGTTGACTAATATTTTCCTTCAGCAGAACAATATGGTTCTTTCCATCCAGTGTTGACACTTCAATTGTCTTGAGCCGAGAGTCAACCCAGTACAGATTGCGTGCCACCCAATCAACAGCCAAGCCTTCCACCAGATCAAGGCCACTAGAAATTACCTAGAAAAAACAGTGAAACAGTACTTAAGATGATATGTAACAGCTAACATTTCTCAATAAAATCTATCAAAACATTTTTCAAACTATGCAAGGCTTGGATTTAGAGTGAAATATTCAAGAGAATGACAATTTTAATAGTAGGATGGTCATTTGACACATCCAGTGCTCAACTTAGGATAGTCATCAATGAACAGATACATGACTGATCTGTTTGTTACACCATAAGTGTAACAAACAGTTCATTGCCATAACATTCTTTCTATGCCACATTCACAATTCATTAATCCAGGTTAATGCAAATAAGTAGAACATTTGGTTTTAAGGTGACGAAAATGTATTAAGGCTTGAAGGGATCACTGACCACTTGTGGTTCTCCACCTTTAGTCAGCCGGAAAACTTTCTTGACACTCATATCTGACCAATAAATGGTGTTGGTGGCCATGTCCGAAGCAGTTGCTACAACGTTTTCCACTTTTACAGGCACACGCTCCAGAAAGCTTGTGTCCAGGTTCGCAACCAGGATTGAACGTCGGTTTGATATCACCAAGAAGGCATCAGACCTGTCTTTAGGAGGGGGGGGGGGGAACGACACAAAAGATTGGGTGCTTACATTTATCTTCAGCGGCAGTTGTCATAGGTATTGTGATCACCACACAATAGAAACGTCAAAGTGCATTAAACCACTTATATTAAAAACGATGCATGAGCTGTACATATATATAAATTATTTCTGACCAAATCTACTTTATCATTTTAATATGCCAGATATTTGGTTGCTGTACAAGTCAACTTCCCTTCGAGATGAGCAACCAGACCACTGCAGTAGATAAAAGTTCCTACGATATCTAAAGAGAAGACATAACTGCTGGCACTTCATCATGCACCACTGAATAATAACACTGACTCTTTTCAATGGAAACTAAGCAAAAATTTGAGTAATCCAAACTGTTTGTATACTCTTCATTTAGCTCCAATAGATGCAGAGCCCCTGTGAAGCTGAATTTGCGATAAGACAGGCAGAATTACAAAGTATGTTGATGTTCAACTCTGAAGAAGTCAACCAAATTTTTCTAACAATATGTCAGTGACTTCCAGCAAAAGAAATTGTAATTCTCCAAACACTTACTGGTTGCTTTACATTTGTGTTTGAGCTCAAGAGAGTAGCCAGGCTCGCATGAGCATGTGTATGATCCCTTGCTGTTGATGCAGTGCTGGCTGCAAGTTCCAGCAATCAGGCATTCATTGAGGTCTATTGAGAGAAAAAAAGAAAAAAGGTACATTTTACCCTAAGGATCATCCCCTTTCATCAATAAGCTGGAGCTAAGGAGAAAGAAACTTAGCATCACTGTACTGTTATCGGAAATGGTGGGAAGGCAACAGTACAAAGTATAAAATGTGTGTGCTTGTTTAATGACACAGTGCTCTAAGCCATTTCTAAGTCTAGTGAAAGAAATGTTCATGAAGCATGCAGCCAAGATACAAATGTGAAGGCTTTGAGAAGAACAAAGGCACTAAGCTTAATATTGGAAGCAGTGAAACACTACAAAATATAAAAACATGCTGCATTACATCACATATGCTTCATGTAAATATGAACTGGTGCCATAGCCACTATGCCATTACAGTAAGCGGGAATGCTTTATGCAAGACAAAACTCATGTTCATAGTGGTGTAACCTGCTTATATAAATGCAGAAGAAAACTGTATTTTTACTAAACAGCAAAAAGTACTAGTAAAAAATCCCTTAGCTTCACTATATTTGAGTAAAAGGCAAAGGCAAGCAGCATTTTCTAAATGGGCTGTGATAGGAGTACCTCATGAAAGGCCAGTGGTTAGTTCCTGGCCACAGAGCTAAAATTCCAAGTAGTGTAATGCTGCAAGTCCTCACCAACACACGTTGTTGTGTCATTCAGCACTTCTCCCTTTGGACAGGTACAGAGGGGGCCCATGGGTGTTACATGACACCCATGTGTGCACCCAGCCTTGTTGGCCTTGCATGGTGTGGATGCTGCAATAGGCAAGGTGTGTTTTCTTCTCCAGTCTCTAGGTAAAATCTGGAATAACTGAACTTACCACAACCAGGGCCTTCATCAGCTCCATTTGGACAATCAGGCTTTCCATCACATACCACAGATATATTCACACAACGATTAGTAACTCCTGGGCAAAGCCACTGCCCATGCTCACATTGGAACTTTGGTGCAACTGAAAATAGAAGGCATCAAATTTTGACTTGTGTACAGTTAGCTTCATCTGTCAATACCCACTATGAAACAAATTTTAAATCAGTAGACCTTCTCAAAGTAACCGAATAAAGCTTTTCACAACATGAAAGTATCTTTCACAGAAGTAACTGTGCAACAACAATTCGAATTTAGAAAGAAGAGGTGCTGCATTATGTAATAATATGGCATAAAAGCAATCTGAAACATTCAATGTAAATTTTTAAAGTATGTACGCTGTAGCGGCTACAATGGTTACTAACTGATAGGGTAAAGTAAAAAAGGATGTATATTTTAAAAGTGCAACAACAGATGGAACACAACAAGCCACAGGAAAGCGCTTAGTACACATGAGCATGTCTTATCTTTTCCAATCTACCCTCAGCCTTCAATCATGCTGACTGAGTGCACGCTTGAATTGTGTGGGTTTTACTAGTATTAAATTGCCTTCACATATGAATGGGGTAAGCGCGGCAGTATTGGTTGGTCCCAAAATCAAATGTAGCACAACACTACTAATAATACCGCAGTAATGGATGGCAATATCTGGTGGTGTTTTAAAGACTAAGGAACTGCCATTATTCTCCGCAATAAAAAAAGAAAAAAAAACTTTTCGGAATCTTCAAGTCAGCTTCTTGCATAGTGGAAGTTCCATCAATGGTCATAATGGCGAGGAAATGAGGCTAAAATCTTGTGCAACGTTGGTTGCTTTCAACGCAAGGCTGATGCATGTGTGGTCACCACATGTATCTGCCATGCACCGATTTGCCACCAATACACTTAAATATTTTCACCTGAACAGTGCTGACAATTAGGACAAAGTCACCATGTCAAGATTTTTTCTTTGAGAGCTGCTTGCACCACCGCAGTGAAAGAGCTTTCACTTTGCAGGTAAGAATTTTGGGGCAAAGGGCTTACTTTCTGTAAGCACCACCTTATTCATCATGAGGGTGATTTTTAGGCCTATAGGGTACACATATCTGGAGCGACATGTATGTCCCGATGATTAAGTAGATGCCTAAATGTGTGGGCAGCTGTTGACAACACATACCAGAACAATGTCCCAGCCCCACTTAAAAATGTGACACTGACATGAGGCAACCAGTCAGCGACACTTGTGATGTTTTAGCCAACCAGACACTAACCCCCGTACTCAGAAATGCAACTTATGTTGAAGCTCATGCTTGACTTGATTTAAATGACACCTGGCGTTAAATGCCCAAGGACGCTCACTGCGTATCCTTTGGCGTGTTCACGATAATCGTCATTTAGATCAAGTCAAGCGTGGGCTTCAACTTAAGTTTCATTTCTGAATACGGGGGTAAGACACCTCTACATTTGAAGTCTACTGAAAGAAAACTAGTACAGTAAAAGCATGAAAATCACATACTGTAATTGATTAAACATTACACAAGAGCTGAATCTAAACCAGAGTTCAAAATTAACTTCATGCTATAATAAAACAAAAGGAATTTCTCACCACAAGCATGTCTGCTATCCTCATCTGAATTATCTCCACAGTCATCACTTCCATCACATATCCAGGACTTGAAGATGCACTTGGAATTGTTGCACTTGAAATGGTTCTGTGGACATTCAACTTGGCCTGACAAAATCAATACGAAGAACACAACAAAGTTGAATAAAAAGTACATCACTTATTTTACTGTAATTTTTTATTAACACCATACACTGAAGTGGTGAACAATGTGTGCCAATTCTATGCTGAATATATATGAGTTAGGTGCAATAACACTTCGAACTTCGGTAATTCTTATACATAGCTGTTCCCCTGCTTCTTTTATTTTTCCTTTCTATATAGTGTCTTCAAATCATGAATTTGTACATTTAAGGACACATTACTGAATTTCAGCCCACTTTCATTAATCACATTCAGTTTTAGATGAGCATTTACCCCAGTTATTAGTTCTAATTGACTACATCATAAAAGTAAAAGCTCACCGCAAGAAGAAGGTTCGTCACTGCCATCTTCGCAGTCAGCATTGCCGTCACAATACCACAGCTTAGGAATGCACACCCTCGACTTTTTGCACTGGAAGGACTTTTCAAGGTCGCACTGGTCAGGTGCCAATGACGCTGCAAAAATGAAAACCAATTGTGAACATTCACTACGTAAACTATAAAGTTTGCTGACGACAGGAACACTCCCCTGTACATTGAAATAATTAATGAAACTGACTGTACAAATAAAAATTATACAGCACTAATTGTGCAGGAGTGGATGTCCATAGGATATTACATTCACTGGGTGCTTAGTTGCCCCAGTATCCTTTTCATTGGAAAAAAAATTAATTATGTGTTACGTCTCATGTTTACTGTATTTAAAAAAAAAATGATAACAATACGGAAAACTTGTGAGCAAATTGAAAAAGAAAACTAGTGATAGACCTGCTTCTTTGCATTATACGCATGCATTAGTGAAGAATACTTACGACATCCTTGTTCGTCAGAGCCATCTTGGCAGTCACTGACTCCATCACATCGATAGCTTTCATGAATACACTGTTTTTTGTTGGAGCACTGAAACTGTGAAGAGCTGCAGACAGCTGGAGGGCAGTTGTTCTCATCAGCTTGGTCAAAGCAATCATTGTCTCCATCACAAACCCAGCTGCGTGGGATACAATGACCTGATCCAGGGCAAGTGAACTGGTAGTATGCGCATGTTTTTTCCTCTGAAAGTACAGTGAGATAAGATGCAACATGAGCCAAGTGCAACTTTTGTTACAGGGTGTCTACCGACTGGGAAAACCAAGAAGTCTCAGGGATTCTGAGTAGTCTGGAAATACTCGGGAAAATTTGTGCTTCTATCAGGGAAAATTAGCTGTAATTTTATTGAAAGGGAACGAAAGTCGCAGTAATGCTGCCTCGAGTAACAGGTGAATCGTAATGAATCGTCTTTGACACCATGTCGTCGTCTGGAGGAGTTGCCAGAGTACAGTTAACGACTGGCTTTCCGCACGCCTGATGGCTTCGTGGCACTACCACAGAACCCCTATATAGGGTCAATGTATAAGAACGTCTGAAATTTTGGATGCAAGAGACCTTCGCCGTCCAATGTTCCGGACTGTTTGCTGTGACCGTAGGTCCGAAACGGCATTAATCAAAGCCACTGGAGCTCTCGCATGCAGATCCGCTGGCAGCCGTAGCCACCACAGTGGCAACACTAGGCCTAGCTGCTTCGACGTTCGCTATTTAAAGCTTCTTGCCGTTCAGTACCGTGTCTTTCATTGCAAAAATTCGTCGCTGTCAGCAATGTCACTGACTCCACCTTTGTGGCCCTCGCAATTGGCTTCGAAGCTCGGAAAAAACAGGATGTTGCATAATGCCGGTTCCCGAAAGTCTGCAATGTTACGCTGTGAAGCATACGCGAAAGTATTTGCGGTGAAGCATAACAAGCGTGGGAAGAGGCAATTGTGACGAGAGATTGTATGTATTCCTTAATTATACATGCACGCACCCACCATCTCCTGTCTCCGTACGAGCCCCAATATGCCTAATAAGTGTACTGGCAGGCTTTCAGAGCTTCTTTGGATGTGCCTGTGGTGATTTGAGCCCTCAAGGGCAGTAAAATTTATGCATTCAATTTTTTCCGAACTGCCTGATTTTCGGACGTTGACTGTACAACTCTCCAAGAGGATGCTTCAAATGGTCCATGTGGCAAACGCGCAGCGGAAGGAGGACAAGAACACACAGGACCTACACATTGAGGAATGAAAGGGAAAGGAAGCCTGCTGCCGCTTCTTTGTAGGGAGCTTGAACTCAAAAGACAAAGTGTTGGCATATGTCAAGATGCAGGTGTCCCTCATCCAAACTAAAATAAACTCTTTAAAACAGTGAAACACAACACTGAGGTGCTGTGTGCGGGCTGAGAGTATGTCAGGACAGTTGAGGTTGACAATTACCAGCTGTTCCGAGAGAATCTCCCTTGTGACAATGTTCGGGCCTCATACCAATGAGCTTGCCATCAGTTGATGGAACTAGCTCATATTCAAAAATATTTGCTTCTGTATGCATCTCCTTTTTATTCGTATTGAGAATGTTCAACTCGATTTGTAATGGGTACTAACATTTTTTTCCAAGATATTTTATTCGCTGTGCATTTTATTACCCCCCCCCCCCTTCTGTTTTCTTTTGCAATAAAATAAACACTATACCTTACTATTCAAACTGGATTTAGTCGTTTCTTTTATTTATAGAGAGTGATAGCGTCAGGCGACATGGTGTTAGCCCATCTTGACATAAAACAAAGTTCTGTGTCACTCAGAGAATTTTGCAAAGGCACTCAGGAAAACCTGGAAAACTCAGGGAACTTGGAAATGTCAACTTGGTAGACACCCTATGTTAGTAATGCAGTAACCAGAAAGCCAAGCCAAAAACATGTAAGTGAGACAATGAACTGCCAATCAAGTGCCAGCATACTCACTACAAAAATCTCCTTCATCTGAACCGTCCCCGCAGTCATTTTCAGAATCGCACTTCCAAGATTGCGGAATACATCGCCCATTCTCGCAGGAAAACTCCGAGTTGTCACACTTGACATTTGCTTGAAAAAAAAAAAAAAAGTTGTTACTGTATGTGCATATGGAGCAAAACAGCACTGGAGAAGCTAAATGAAACAGTAAACCTACTGCATCCGGTTTCATCAGAGAAGTCCCCACAGTCGTTGTCGGAGTCACATTTGAATGACAGGGGTATGCATCGACCACTACCACACCTGAACTCTCGAGGACTGCAAGTGTTTCCTGCAAGTAAACAAAGACACACAGTTACATACCATGGGAACTTCCACAAAACCTATGAGCTCTGAATATGCATGCTTAGCTTTCATGGCCAGGGAAGACCAATAACAATCTGAGCTTGAACTACACTGTAACGGCATCTTTGGAAGCTCATTCAGATAGTGGGTAAACATTATAACTTGTAAACAAGTGTCAAGATTCAAATAAGTTGCCAAGCAATAATTTGGACATGCTTGCTTATTGGGACAGCTCTGCAGCACCACCAGTAGCCCCACAGACATAATGTATATGGAGGACCAAAATTTCGGACACCTTACAGCATGCCGTGCAATAATTCAGACTCTGGCCGCACGGTTGTGTGTAAATTTGGCTACTGAGTCTAGCAGAAAAAAGATATTTTCCTCTTGATGCATCGCTGGCATGGTCATTGGCATCTGCTGGCGCCGATGAGAATTCGGTGCATACACTGACTGTCCTCTGTCTATCTGTAGCAACAACGCCGTCGATATAATGGTCGAGGTAATAACGACAATGGTCGAGATATGGGCCACGATTTTCGTAGCGATGCCTTGCACTCAGTTCTATGCCACTCCAGTGCCAACAATGACGTCCTATAGACATCCTATGGACATCTACTGTCAGGGCATGTTTATCCTAGGGATGTGACGAATATGTCCTGCAGACATCCCTCACATAACCATTTGGCTGCATTTTCCGTGTCCTGTATAAATCCCTTGCATGTCCACAAGGGACATCATGAGGACATGCTGCGTACATTTTACGGATGTATGTCAGGGCCTTTTGCACAGTGTTTGCACCATAATATTTATTACAGTCGCAGCACACGCTGCGTGACAGGTGCAACAGGCAGCTTGAGCACTCGTGCATCAAGAACAGATACATTTTGTGTACATGTTACGTGCACAGAAACATGTGCCAAAGTGCCGCCCACTCCTCATTCTTCTAGGCCTTGCACCAGGCGTAAGTGGCTTATTCAACAAACTGAAGTTTTCAAGGTGAATTACATCAGAAAATTCATAAAGTACAACAAACACACCAGCTACAGACCCGATAGCTCATGATTATCATTCGAAGGTGTGAGAAGCGTCATATTCTTACGAGTAAACACAAAGGCAAAGCCTCAATTGTAGGACAAGTATTCCCGTGTATGCTGATAAAAAGTCCACACGGGATATCCTTGTGACATCCGTGTAGGGTATCCAAAACTGGATGTGCAGCGGACTTGCCATTTGTCTCCAAAATGGTGCATGGACATTGGGACATGATTCGGATGCGAGAGCAAAATGGAAAAAGGATGCACACCCATAGTGCATGGAAAGCAAATAAACCAACAAAAATGTGCTCCAGAAAGCAAGAGTGAGGACAGCACTGAGTGCACTGTTGCTGCAACTGACCTTGGGCATATATTGCTTATGGTTACACAATGTGTAAATCCCGTAATATATCATTTCTCAGAGTTTGCTAGCAATCTTATTTACCAATGGTGACAAGAAGTCTGAATAATTGCTTACGTGTACAGTTGTTCATCTCATCCGAGTTGTCAAGACAGTCATCATCTCCATCACACACCCAGGTTTTTGGGATGCAGCGCTGGTTCTCACATGTAAAGTCCCATGTGTTGGGGCATGCCTGAACAGGTGGCTCGGCAGATGGGTCTGAAATACAGGTTCTGTTGTCCTTTGACAGCTGTTCACCGTATGGGCAGCCACAGCTCACAACCAGATCAGGGCCTTGGCTTCCATTTGATGGGATGGGAAAGCACAACTTTTGGCAGCCACCATTGTTGAATTGACATGGATGGCGACCTGACAGTGTGGAGAAATGGAAAGACATAAAATAATATGTTCTATTCATGCTAACTCCTGCAGCAACAGATTATTATTTCAGTATTCATGCAAGTAGAAATAAATGTGTGGGGAACATGGTCTAGTGACTGAATTACATTAATGCACAACCTCACAACCAATTGTGCTCATGCAACTATGTTTACAGTGGAACAAATTCCTGCAATAAGCCGTTCACTCTCATCACTCTCATACAGGAATTAAACAAGTGTCTTCATGTCAAAACTCACTGTAATGAAGCACACAATATGTTCAGTAATGTTTTCCATTAATCTAATGAGGCATTGCTTCACTAGAGAAACAGTTTGCTAAAACTGCCAGCCAACATAAAAAACATGCCATTGGTAACCTTATCAAACCATGCAAACAACAACGTTTGGGAATTCTTCTCGCATATCATCAACAAGCACCAATAACTTGTTTGCCAACAGTTAATAGCATGTCATGCTGAAATTTTAAAATAATAATAATAAAGAACATGGAGGCACTCATTTAAATGGGAATCACTTGCTTCGCTGTGGTTTAACTCACTATCAAACAATGACTTATGCAGAAATCTTTTATTGGTGTACAAGGTTATCACATTAAATTTTTCCTCCCCAATATAATCTGTGCAACAAAATAGCTTGTTAATTACCAGTGAATCATGATGTTAAGAACACTTAGGTAAGCTTAGTTGCATGTGCCAGTTGGATCAGTCATTGATATGCAACAGAGGATTTAGTGGTCATTTTATTGGTGATGGCAGAGGGCAATGCTGGATGCAAGCAAGGCCTAGGTGACCATACTTGAGTAAAGGTGCAGGAAGCATTTGTAGCAGCAACACACTCTGTGAGGAAAGCATAAAGGGAGCCGCCGCCACATCTTGTAGGCTACTTTGCTGATGGCAGAGGGTTACTACAGTGAAAGCTCGTTAATTCGAACTTCAATAATTCGAATTTATGGATAATTCGAACTGTACGATTTGGTCCGGCCAAGCTCCACAGAAGTGTATGTATAAAAAAGTCCGTTAATTCGAACGCGAGAAGGTTACCTCACGGATAATTCGAACTACGCTCGCCTGGCACACGGCCAGAGAAACATGCCTACTGCCTACACACAAGGCTGTATTGCCTCCGAAACGGAGAGAACGGCGAGAGAAGGCAAAATCGGAAAAAAAATCTAACCGACGCGGGGTCAGCCAGAAGGCAGCGGCGGCTGCCGCCTCTCCGTTCTACGTAACCTCCGAGACTTCGTGCCCGTTACGAATCTCGGAGGCTTTGCAAATCTTCTACAGCTGCTAATGTTGTGCGGAGATGGCATGGCAAGCGCCATCGTAACACAGCGAATCAAGTACTTCGCAGTTGCGCTTGCAATCAAGAACCAACGAATCAGAGCCTTCGCCACCTTCACATGTTCAGCGTCTGTCTCGGCAGTCTTCATCGGTTGTGCACGTCTGTTTTCAGCTTGGGAGGTATCGGCCATCGCGATTCATTGTGATGGTGTTAAGCCTCGGCTAACGTTCGTTTCGGTGGACATCGGTAGTGTGGCACAGTCGGACCTAGAGCTTCGACTTCAAGATGGCATGTGCCCGTGGCACACGCCATCACTTTCTGACACGCCAAATTTCTGACATGCCCTACTGCTTCTAAATCGCAGTGTACTGTTGCTCTCCTTCACTTTCGTTAGTTCGAACTTTCGTTAATTCGAACTGAAGCGGCTTCCCCTTGCGGTTTGAATTAACGAGCTTTTACTGTATAGGTGGCATGAAGCGGTGGGCATTCTTTGCAGCAGCGAGTCGTAAACTAGCAAGTATAACAATATTACAACGACAAAGCCAGTGTTGCTTTAGGGCATGTGGCATTTCGACAGCCTTGTAATGGAAAAATCTGGTATAGCTTCAGCGCATGCACCTTGATGTGAGCATAGAAGAATAACAAAGGAACCTGGCTGCACATGTGTTTGTTTTAGTTGTCAAAAATTAACACACTGAGGCAAAATTGTTGCCATTAGTGCAGTGCAACAAGATTTTTTGCAACATAGACAATGACAGAATATTTGGTGAACTCTTGAGGAACATGTTTTGTTGATGCTGATGCCATCTTTTCACAATATGAATAGGCCCCTATGGCTTCACATATTCTATTCAATGAAGTTTAACTTACTGTCAACTTTCTGGTTGTCCCGGCTGTAGACCTTAATGCCGTAAAGTCGGCTGCCTTCTTCCACTGTAGTTATAATCTTCTCATCAGCTCCAGTAATCTTGTGCATTTTCAAGATTGCGTCTAAACGCCAATCCGTGACAAACAGCCAATCTGCAACATGCCAGAAAAACAAGATAAGTATATTTTGTCAGAATAGCACAGTAGCACTGGAACTGTCAATCTATGCAGAAATACCCAATCCCAACTTCAAAAACTACAAACTCACCTCCATGAATGACTAGCGAGAAAGGGTGCTTAATACGTGGAGAGTTGATGGTCTGAACATCTGTTCCATCCAGATTGGCATGCTGTATGTGATCCAGTAGTGCATCACACCAATATAGACGATCAGTCTGAAAATCTATGCTGAGCCCATTCGGCCATCCCAACAGCACACCCCGAAAAACCATCACATTGCTTCCATCCAGGTATGCACGGCTGATATTTGCTGGTCTGTCCCATTCAGAGTAAAAGACATACCTGCAAAGATAAGTGAAGAAGCCATGTACAAGTGCTAACAACTGGTTCAACAGAAAGAAACTAAAAAGATCCTCAGAGCTAAACATACTGCTCAACCGACACTAATGGCCAGCTCACACTGGGACACTCAGTGTCTAGAGCAGCGTGGAATCTCCTACTGCCAAAATGCTGTGTCAATCACATTGCTCGCCTATTGTACTGCTTGAGCTGCTTTCAGCTCTTGAAATACCATGGAAAACAGAGCGCACAATATTTTACTAATGGCACAACTTGTCGAGTAAGCACTTACACAGCTGTGCAATGTTTAGGGCCTTTTCGGTAGAATTCACCGCTGCCGAATTGGATTCCGTGCTGCTTTATACGCCAAGTGTCTGTAAACGAGACTTAAGTGTGTTAAACTAAGAAACTCGGATCTGAATCTGTAATGAGTGAACCAGGAAATGATTGTCGTGACTGGATTAATGCTTTCCAAAATTATTTGTTGCCTAGAGATGCACATACGCACAGAAAAAAAACTACACATGAGCACTCACATGTCCTCTTTTTTTTTTATGTCTGTGTGTCTAATGCTACAATTTATCATAATGCAGCAGCAACAAGCCTAATACCTACAGTTCTCTTTAAGGCTAACTCCTATTGTTTAGCTGTTCATACACTCAATTTGGTTTAGAGGTTGAGGTGCAACAAACAGCAAGAATAGCGTCATGCACTAGCATGACAGATGTTTGCACCCATGAAGCTGCCTCAGAAGAATGATGTTTCAAAGGATATAACATGCCTCACAGTAGCGAAGTACTTAAGGTTTACTGCACATCTGAAGCAAGAATAGCACATTTTTACAAAAACATTACCACCCACCCTTTGTTTGGATGGACAACAATGGCACGAGGACGCTTTAAGTTCTTCAACAGTGTTCTTCGGTACTGGAAGTTTTTGACACTAATGACATTCAGTGTTCCTTTTCTACTGTCAATGTAATATAGGTTATGAGAAACCCAGTCCAAGGCCAGGCCTTCTACTCCTTCATTTTGGGATGCTAAAACATTTTCTTTCCCTGTTTTAAATAAAAAAGAGGCAAGTTAGATATCAATAAAATGCACTTTCATAAAGAAACAAAGAAAATTTTTAAAAATAAGTACCAACCTGATCCATCAATTGTGACTCTGTAGATAACATCCAGGATGACATCGGAGTAGTAAATGAATCTTTCACGTGCATCGAAGTCTAAGCCAACAAAGCGAGCTGATTTGCTAACAATTGGCACCATGGCATCTGTGAACCCATCCTGAGTTATGTTCATAAGGCTGCCACGCACAAACTTCTGCTGAGAGTAAAGCAAGAATGTTGACACCCCTGGAAAAAATAGAAATGTACTTTTGCATAAGTGCTGTCTGTAATAAATGGCGTTGATAATTATGGTCAGGTTCATTTTCAACAAACAAAGCTATAATAAAGAATATCACATATTGAAGTGGGTGCATCCATCAGAGGCCTTGTACTGCAATTCTGCATCAATTATATGGACATTCACGGTGAAATTTTGCTATCTTTTGCTATCAGCAATGCCCTGATGTTTCATATATATTTGTTTATATGTGCCATATGTTTATGTATGCTGTATATGCTAGGTAGATGCTATATTATTAAAATGGCAAATTTGCTCAAACTAGGTCTTATAGTCTTGATTGAATTATTCCTCAGCACTTTTCACAATTTCGGAGTGCAAGCAAGTCATAAAATGTTTCATTCGCAGCATATGCCTTTCATTTTAAATCTTAACATGCAATTAAAAATAGCAAAACATTATCAGGGCTCACAATCCAAAAGTAATTAATTTTATTGGCACCAGCCACAGCGCTCTTTATGGGTAGTATAGTGGCACTGGCGTGATGCTATTATAAGTTTTACACCGCATGCTAAACCTTTTAAGCGTCCAACAATTTTGACACACCCACATGTGCTGCACCCGCATATAGATAGAACACCATCCGAGGAGTTCAAGGGCAGCACAAAACCTGGCTATCGTTGTCAATGTTTTGCCCTTCGAGCAAAACTGCCAATTTGTTTTTTCAGTCCTTTATTTTTTCTCTTCTTCCCCAATCTTGTCCCGCATGCACACCTCTTTAAAATCCACCAGTAACATTGTAATATAGTACCTGTTACAATATATATTACATAACTTTATGAATTTCTTTATTTAACAAACAAGTTATCAGTTCCTGTATTGGGTGACAGATCTTAATAGTTTTGTGATCTTGAAAGAATAAAATTAAATCAATCACTTTCAGTCTAAGGACTTATTAGAAATAAGTTGAGAAAGAGGCAGTTTGTACCAGAGACTAGAGGATCATGAACAGCATGACCCATCCATTCATTATAAGTGGATATTGAACCATCTGCTAATGTTTGTGCCAGCATAAACTGCAGCTATTACCCCTCAAAATAAACATATAAGGCTGAATCCAAAAACCTCTGATTACGAAAATGATGTGTCATTGGCCAATCATCGTTGCTAACAATGTTTGTTACAGAATTGGCCAGCATCTTACTCTACAAATGGCTCAGCATACCTTCTGCATTGAGAATATGCACCCTGTGCAACTGTCACAGCATTTTATAGGGATAGCCATTCTAGGGCTGTTATATAGACTTTCAATATGAATTTGTGGCATCGCCGCCAACGGCCATTATTGCAGTTGCTTCCCAAGTAATGATCACATCGTCATGCCAACAATAAAATAGAATATATTTGCAAATAATTAAAAAAAAAACTTCAGCTGGCATCAAAACTGGGATCCTTCACTCCAAAAAGTGATAAGTGATGCTTCAGTTAATTAATTTAAATTATGGTGTTTTACATGCCAAAACTATGATCTGATTATGAGGCACGCTGTAGTGGGAGATTCTGGGATAATTTGGACCACCTGGGTTTCTTTACCATGCACATAAATCTAAGTACACCGATGTTATCGCATTTTGCCCCCATTGAAATGCGGCTGCCGTGGTCGGGGTTCGATCCTGCGACCTCGTGCTCAGTGGCCCAACACCATAGCCACTAAGCAACCATGGCGTTTGATGCTCCAATTAACTGGGCCACTAGACATTAACAAAGTGCGAGCACAAAGAGCCGCTATCCTTCACGAGGCAGACATTGTGTGTGCTACAGAATATAAAAGGCAGTCATAAACCAGCAATGAGGAAGCTATGTGAAGCTGGTGGCAAGAAGTGATGTACGTAAAAGTTGTGGGTCTCTAAAGGTATGAATGCATTTAACCGGCAATCTATCACTGACAAAATACTCATGCTCCCAGGAACTTTGGAGGCCCATTTTGACATGTCACAATGGACAGTTTAGATAGTCTGGTTGTTTACTGTTCTGAAGATGTGCAATGCTAATAGTGACTTTTGCATTAAATGTGACAAGCATATTGACAGACCACATAAATAGCATGTGCTGCTGGCATTGTTGATGGAAATTCAATCTATCCTACCACTGGTGAGAGAGTGGAGCGAAGAAAAGTTCTGATGAGTTTTGCATTTAACTTGGTGTTCAATGCCATGGATTGAGGAAGGCCATAATTACTGCCATGATTTCCAAAACGACACTGTCTTTATTCTATCTTTTAGTCTTGTTGTGGATTGCTGCTGGCTTCTGGGTTGTCTTGGCTTGGTGCACTACACTATAATGAGTATGAGGTGAAATGTTGTAGTGGTTCGTCTTCAGCGCTGCCCACATCTTTGTAGACATAGGCTAGTAATCAAACAGCTACACTCACTGGGTATGAGCTGTCCAACATTCTTTGCATCAGGTTCGAGATATTCTTAGACAAAGACAGTGTTGTATCAGATAAGCAGGCAAAGCCCAGCTTCAAACATGCAGTGATGTACAGACTGTTTATGCCCCACTGGAAACATATGCTCCAACTGATACTGTGCGTAATACTATGATGGCTATTGCTGTCGCTACTTTGAACATAGGGTTAGCAAAACAAAAAATTTTTTCTTTAACAAATCTTCCAATTTACCAACATAACTCTTCAAGCTTATCCAACGTGTTAAAGTGGAATTTAACTGTTATCCGCCATGTTAAAGTGCAGTTTAACTGTAGAATGAAGAAGCTACAGAAGGGCAGAATAATTGAAAACTGCATCAGCCAGTACCACTGGCACATCAGAACTTAAGCAAATTTATGGCCAGAGTTCAAGCCCTTTTGTCAGCAATTTCTAGCACTGTCAACTTACTTGTGCAGTCCTTTCTATTTGACAGCAGTTCAAAGCCTGTGTGACAAACACATCTGTAGCCAAGCAGACCAAATCCACCAGATCCCCGGGTCACAATGCACATGTGCTGACAGCCACCATTGTTCAGACCACAGGGATTTGATACTGAAATGCAACACATGAGAAGAATCAGCTTAAACACATACATCAAGAATGAACCAGCACACAAAGGTTGAAATTCCTTGACAATATTGGCTCACCAACAGGCTGGCGCAAGGGGTGGTAGGACTTGATGGCACCAGGTTCCTTTGAAAGCTGTCTATCCCTATGTACTATTGTGACTGTATCATTGTTGTTGAATATTTTGGCTTGGAGAACTCCTTGTCGGGTACCATCCGTCCAATACACTTTGTCCTCAAACAATGTAATCTTGTTCGGAGATGGTACACGGGTGCTACCTCGAATAATGATGTTCCTTATGGTGGGAGAAGTGGGACGGAAGTGGGGGGGGGGGGGGGATAGACAAATCTTGTCAGTGCGCAAAAAGATATGCAATAGTTGCACTATTGTCATAAGTACAGAGACACATGGGAGAGACTATTTGCACCTAATGCAATGAAAGGCCCAAGCATACTAAGACGTACGCTAGCTAGTGTGTGGAGAGTATTCACTGTGGTGGCGATTCTACTGTTGACTGCATCATATAAACACACAATGCCAATGATAAATTTTACTTAAATGCATAAAACTATGCCTAGTTTCTTAACTAAATTTGACCATCTGAATTAAACTTGACAAAGCTGAAGGAGTATTTGACAAATCAAATACTTCTGAGGATGCCAGTGAAAGCAGAAAAATTGCAGGCTTCTGCATCGATTAAAGTTCACAGCATCATATGGCAAAATGTACACGTGATTACTAAAAGGGTTAACAACTTCATGCACCCTACCGCAGTTCTCCCTTCAAATGGCAAATGACAAGCTTCTACTCATGTCTAAATGCATTTGGCTCCCCTTTGAAAATTGTAATATTGCTTTTAATGCAGTGGTGCCTCACAGAATGAACTTAATTTGTTCTGTGGACAGGTTTGCTCTACAAGACATTCGTTCTATGGGGCCTATTTTAACTGCTACTGTTTCCTGTGGGAAACCTATTAATTAAATTTCAGAGGTTGGTTATTGATGCAAAAACACAAAATGATTACAACGATCATAAAAAATTTGTCAATGTATTTACCAAGGTTGGAGGATGTTCAAGATTCATAGAGAGGTAAAGGATAGAGGAAGTATGACTATTTGCACTGGTGTTTACACCCATCTTCACATTAAGAAAGGCTTCTCAGTTCCATCAGAGTTCATCTTCCTCAGTTAGATAAGGCAGAACACACTTCTGTAAAAAGCTTTCTTCTGTCTCTATTCTGCCATTTCTCAAAGATCCAGGAAGGAAGAACTAATCTAGTCATCTGCCTCTCCCTGCAGCACATTTCTGAAGGTGATACAAGAGTGATGAGATAGTGAGGCTAGGTGAAAGAAAGTAGTAGCCCAAGAATATGGAGACCCAGGAAATTATGCAAACCACTGTATGTCTGAAATTTACGTTTATACTTATAAGAACTAAAATCACAACTAGCACCTGCGATACCCTCCAGGCATTTACTTCCCCTTCAATATCTTAAAAATGCTACATTTGTTAATAATGGATGCTGCAATCTGCATCAGTGGTCAAAATGTGGCACATGGCAGTTCATTTTCACAAGGCAAAAATCCTTTTTGGTGCATGCAGGTAGCTGCTGTACTGAGGGTTAATGTGGTTGATTACCAGTATCAGGATCAAAGAGGCACAGGTTCAATCACTGTTGATGTGTTCTTAAGTATAGCTATGCTTACCACTGCCACAGCAACATTGGGGCATGACAACAGCACTTATAAAGCCAGCAATAGCAAAAGTAAGACATAAAGAGCTAATAAATACTGCATTATGAGGAAGAAATCAAAATACAGTTGAATGAGCTGAAATAATAAGGACAGCGTTGCACACACAAACTTTTAAACAAATCTGACAAATGTCACTTACCTATTGCTGCCAGTGTAGTCAATGGCAACAATCTGGTCCAGCTGGGAGTCGCACCACACAAGAAATTTAGTAACGTAGTCTACAGTGAGACCTGTAGCCTTGTAAATGGCAGTTACTATGGTCGTCCTGTGTGATCCATCCATGTGTGCACGGTCAATGTGGTCACCATCACTGAAGAACATATAGCTGCAACAACAACAAAGTTCCAATTAAGAAAAAACTGCCCAACAGGTAAATGTTAAAACAACACTTATTATGAACATACTGAATGCATTGAGGCTTCACATTTGGAGAAAGAGTGAAATTCTCCCTACAGCACCTATCTTTGCAAAAGCATACCATTACAAATGTGATTACATTACACATTACACCTTTCCCAAGTGCTAAGCATGATCAATGATTGAAAGGTCTAGTTTATTACACTGGAAGAGTACAACAATGAATCATGTTAATTCTTTCCAATCCCATAATATAGTCTTCATTTGTAAGAAAATCTCACCATTCACACATGTGGATGATATGGTCGATTTCCTGCCTGCCTCTTGGGCCCTTCACTTGGGGAGTACATTTTTTGTTGTTTAAAGACAGGCTGTTCTTTTATGACGCATGGAGAATATGCCTTTATGTATTTGTGCGAGTGGCTTATTATGTATATCCTGCTGCACTGCATGCCAGAAATATTTTAAGAAATATTAAAATATATCTTCAGTTTTAATTATGCCAACTTTGTTGTGATGGAACAGTGTTTTCAGTTGAAAACAGTCAATTTGCAGTGCTGGCAGTGCTGATTCTTGAAAGAGATGCAAGTTTCTGGCTGGAACATAAATACAAGCCTTGCTGGAATGATACCTTCATTATACAACAATGTGTATTCACTGTCACTTGGAAAGATATCTCAGATGATGGTTTGTGAATTAAGGCAACAAAATTAATGCCGTACAAGACCCTCAGACCATAAAGAGTGCAGCTTGCTGACATTCATTTGTGTGTCGTCAAGACAGTGGCAGCAAGGCAATACTTCATCACTCCTTTGGCATCTTAACAAGCTCATGCTATCTGAAGAATTCTTTAACCATATATATGGTGCCAAGCTGCATCATAGCCATCATTTATGATAAAAAGAGCACATATCGTATGTAGGTTAGGCTAACTGGTTTTGGGGGTGTAGGGTTACCATTCTCCCATCCGAGTTGTGCAACTTCGGATTGTTTTGTCTGCACTTTTGCGAGTGCGTTTGACAAAATGCATATATATTGTGCTTTCTTAGAATGAACCTTCAGTTAGCAGTCAGTGCATGCATTGTCTGCAGCCCCCCCCAACAAATTTTTTTTTTTTTTTTGCTGGAAAACTTTGTTTTTAACAACATATGGTAGTCTAGAATACAGTGTTTCACATCGCCAGACACAGCTGAAAGAGTGCAAATAATCTGGGTGAAAGAATTTTTCGCGGTTGAGCTCTTTACCATAATCACTGCCCACAAATACTTTTGGTGAAAGCAACAGGAACAACATGCAGTGAAGCTGCACATGGGTATACATAAACCTGACCATGTCATAAGTAGCAACACCAGCCCCTGTTGAGAGAAAATTACATCCTTCTGAAATATAGAAAGCTGGATAATATAATGGCTGGCAGTCCCCGGTAGGATTTAACCTTCAATAGTTCCATATTACTGGCATTATCTTCACCTGGTAACTAGTGAGTTCATTAACCTCTCTTACAAACAACAAAGCCAACGAAAGCATGTACAGGAGACATTAATCATGTCTTTTCATTGAAACGAAGATGTAATAAGGTATAGGGAAACGAAAATGCAAGAATAGACAATTTGCTGCTTGTGGGAGCTCCCACCAGAACCAAGTTGACTTTTCCTTTCATTAGTTCTATATTTAAATTAAAATAAGTTATTTGTCCCAATGCTTTTCTTGGTTTCATGTGTGCAGTAATAGGGCTTACAATTCTACAGGAGTGATACATCTATAAGGCAGCTATCTGCTTGACCAGCATGTTTATTGGACTGATATAAACCCATTGGTGCCACTATGCAAGTCTACTAGTATTAGTCTATGTACTGGACCATGTATTACTATAGTCCATTGGTGTTGGTAAGAAAGTAAGCTATTAGTTTTCCTTCTGGAATGTTTTTCTTGGGCTTATGCTGGTTGCCCAATATATTTTACATTGTTAAGTAGTGAACAGCATTTGCCTTAAAATTCCACACTCACCCTACAGTTGGATCCAGGGCAATATCCTGTGGATTGGAGAGGTTCCTGCTGAGAACAATGGCATGCCTAAGGCCATCCATTTCAAGTAAGTCAATTTTCTGTCCCAGCGAGTCACAGATATAAAGCTTGTTTCCAACCCAATCAACAGCCATGGACACGGGATTCCAAGAAAAAACAACACTGATTGGCGACCTCAGCTCCTTGTCTCCTGCAAGCCTCATTGAGTGTATCTGAAAATTTTATAATAGCAGAAAGTTAAGCCTTTAGTGGAATGCAGACATCACTAAGAAAGAAATAAGAAAACCAATGAATCAATTCTACCTGCTTTGTTTCAGTATCGGTCCAGAAAAGCAACTTTCTGTCATGATGGTAGTCCAAGCCAGATGCTGAAGATGCGTTTGCCAAAATGCTCAAGTCTGCTCCGTCACTGCTGACCGAGTAAATGGCATTGTGACGAGTAAACAATAGTCGCATAGCAGAGCCTGAATAATGAAAAACACCATTGAAGGCTCAGAAACACATACATCTCTCGTATGACAACTTCAACTCACTGTTGTCTGCTTTGCAATGACGTGGTGGGTCCAGAGTGTAACCACGAACACAAAGACACTGATAACTGCCAGGACTGTTGGTGCACAACTGGTCACAGTAGCCCCATTCAGAGCACTCATTCAGATCTGCAAGAAGATATTAAATGACGCAAGAGATTTTTTCACATGCAACAACTACAAAGCACAGCACAATTGTATAACTTGTGGTAAAGAAAAAAAAAAATGAAACCTGAATTCCCTGCATGATACCTTCGACTGCCCTCTATAAATTAGGCTTCATCAATTCTTTTGATTCTGAACTCATCTACAGTGACAGCAGCATTCTGCCCATAGTGAAGATCACTATCCCGTTTTTGCTTGCCTGCTTTTTCCTCCTCAAATTGGGCGCACCCACTGAAGTGGAATGGACAAATAAGCCGGCAGTTATAGGGTTTTTGGTTGCAACAGTGCAGTTGTACTATGATGCATAAACTAAATGTATCAATTTGTGAAAGGAAGTATTTATTATAATAATTAAATGATATAAATTTTGTGCTAATAAAGAAAGGAAGACATTCTTTACAAAAATAAGTTGAGACTATCTTCTTTGTGATGCAAGCAACTTACTTTCTGTATCACACAGTAATGCTTGTTGTGGGATTTGGAATACATAGACAGACTTCAGCACTTTCAGACTCCCCAGGTATAAGTAGGCTAGATTTAGTTAACTCAAATGTATGGTTTCGTGGAGGCTTACATTCCCAGCTGTTTGGACAAAGGCTGTGAATATGTTGGACTGCCTTGTTGAAGGCTATCCAACATATTAATATTTGAGTATATTTGACTCAGAAAATCTTTGTGCGTCACATTTATTTTCATTTGTTTTGTATGTTATCATGGTGAGGTTTTCTTGTGGTCAGTGTGATAAGTTTTGAGTAGTTAAAACCGTCCTAATTTCCATTTCTATCCTTCAGTTGAACACTGTCTAAACACTTACCTGCCTGCCGCGTCGGAAATGTGGCCATTGAGATGACCTTTATATTTCAAGTTTCATTACACCATTTGTGAAATTCAGTTTGTGTAAATCAATGTTTAAGCCACTGTGGATGAAGTAGCTGCTGTGATAAAGGCCTTTTTGTGTTCAGGCTTGATGAGTCGTTTTGAGGGTACCAGCCAAATTATACAACTGATGTCACAAGCAGCAAAATGATGCAGTGAAACCTAAGAGAGTTGAGTGAAAGTATTTTTCTCCGGCACATTTGCAATGTTTCTATAGTATTGGGCACCTGACAGCTGTAAATCCTGTGAGCTGTTACGTAAAAAAAGAACATGTGGCATTATCACTTCAATGTCATTGTTCGCAGTCATGCTGTCAATACTTTCATCTGTTTTCCACTAACTGCCTGATTCTGCACACATCTATAGTGGGTGCGTGCCATATTTGAGACTGATCATCCTCACTGACGTGCACCACTCTTTTGTGTCACTGGCATTGCTTTTGTGAATGAAGAATTGTATACCAACTCACTGCCATCTTGCCCAGAACAATTTCTATGTGATGCACATAATATGTCATCCCTGCCAGCTACAGTATTGCTTGTTCTGGTCTCCAAACTACATGCACAAATGCCACTGCTCTCAGAGTTTGTAGAGTGCAAAATTTTGAAGAAATTGCCCAGTTCTGTTTGTTGAGCGATAGAGCGGAGGTAAGTACACCTGACACCTGCAGTGACATGGGATCAAATCCCAGTGGTGGACGTTATTTGACAAATTTTTCCTTTTTATCGCTCTATGGCAATGGTGACTGGGGATGACTCGGCAGCCTGATGGCAACAAAAACACAATGATGTCAACAGTGGCCATTGCAACGAAATGGACAGACAACCAGACAGATGAATGGAACAAGGGGAACCCCGTTTCAAGCACCTAACTGCTGTCGGTGTAAAAAAGGGGGAGCGCTAAAGTGCTAACCGAATTATAAGAAATGCTAGATGCCTATTGCCATCACGCACTACTATTGACAAATTAAATATCACTGGCACAAGCATGAATGTGAACTGGGAAGAAACTAACAATACTTGACGAGGTTCAGCGTCCAAAAGCAACACCTTGGCTGTAGGTCACACTGTAGTAGAGGGCTCCAGTTAAATTTTGGACACCTGGGGCTCTTAACATGCATCAAGATCTCCAAACATCCCAATTTTTGCCTACTGCTCCTTTCAGAATGTGACCAAAGTCCAGAATAAAACGCAAGACCTCATACTTAGTAGCAGAATGCTGTACCTATCAAGCCATATAAACCACTCATCATCATCATCATAGTTTACGTCCACTGCAGGACGAAGGCCTCTCCCTGTGATCTCCAATTACCCCTGTCCTGTGCCAACCAATTTCAACTAACACGCGTGAATTTCCTAATTTCATCGCATCACCTAGTTTTCTGCCATCCTCTACTGCGCTTCCCTTCTCTTGGTATCCATTCTGTAACCCTACTGGTCCAACGGTTATCTAACCTGCGCATTACATGACCTGCCCAGCGCCATTTTTTTCTCTTAATGTCAATTATAATATTGGCTATACCTGGTTGCTCTCTGATCCAAACTGTTCTCTTTCTGTATCTCAACGTTATGCCTAACATTCTTCATTCCATCACTCTGTGCAGTCCTTAACTTGAAGCATAACTACGAGTCGGCCTAGTTGGAACAGATTCATCTTAAAACTTTTTGTACGCAAACAAACAGGGACAAAGAATCCTTCCTTGTGTTTCTTCTATTCTTTGTCCCTGTTTGTTTGCGCACAAAAAGTTTTAAGATGAGTCCTTAACTTGTTCTCAAGAGTCAGTGACTGAGGTTTAATAAAGGTGCAATTTGTGAGCACATTCAATGAGTGAAAATTAGCTGTGCAATTCCTTAAACTTGACTGGTCACTATCGTTAGAACATTGTTTGAACTAGGATTGTGCTATCCACATTTTACTTAACCATAACAGCAAATATGCCAAATCCGCTATGCACAAACTGCTGATAGAGAACGTACCCATACAACTCCGTTTGTCCTTTGTATTGATAGTCATTCCAGGAGGGCAGAAGCAGTCACCACCCTCCAAAGATGCACGGCAGCCGTGTTCACATGACAATGTGCGACATAAGCTGGATGCTGCAAGAAAGAAAGCTTGTACAAAGATGCAGTAACATCCACCACTAGAACAAATCACAAAAATGGTAAAGCTATTACTTACAGCAATTCTTCTTTTCATCAGCTCCATCATCACAATCTTGCTTCCCGTCGCACAGCTTTGACTTGTCAATACATTTTTTTTCAGATGGACATAGAAATTTTGTATCCAAGCATGTAACAGATGCTGAAAGCAACAGCAGAGGCTCATTGTACAATCAACAATCAGATTGACTCCAGGCCTTAAGGATAGACAAATAACACAACTAGAGCATGAATTGTTAACACTAAGTATCTTATGATGTGCTCGTAAGAAACTGCGCATGTAGAACTTTGGGGGGCACACGTATCTGGGAAGAACTGCACTGTGAGTGTCCACACTCCTTAGTTTTTAAAAACAAGAAGATGTAGTACATGACAAAATGCACTAGTGTATGATAAGTGCTATCATGAAGCTGTAAAATGTTACTTCCAGTATGTCATATAAAGCTTGCAGTATAGACAGGAGTTTTAATGAAGAGTTAAACAATTAATGCAGAAAGAGTGCGCTGTGTCCACTTGGGTGTGCTTAAGATACAACTTCAGTGCTCAAGAAATGCAATACAATACCTTTCATCTTTCTGCCCTTTCTCCCTCGTAGTAAGTAACCCGTTCCCACGGGTGACACACCCATGCCTACAACACAAAACTCTTTTAATCACTTTTCGAACTATTATTTAGGTGCTTGGTGTGCCACCATTGACTCCCCATGCTTCTGCCAGCAGAAAGGTCATGGAAGGAAAGCGTACATGGCTGCCAGTGTGCAAATAAAGCTGCAGAAGCAGGAAGGCTGGCAGGGTGCATATACCAGTGCACATTCAGAAGCTTTGGGCCCAAACCACAGCTTTCAGAAAGGAACACTTGATGGTGCTTGACAATCAAGTAGTATTTTCTTTACTGCGATTCTAAAATAAAAATGAAATCTACTTTAATAAAGTTTTTGTGACCATTCTCATTTACTGATGATTAGCCCGGCTCATATCTCATTAGAGTAGCAAAAACATAGAGAATAGTGCTCTTGTCAAGAACAATCTGACTTTTAGCTTAACAAGCTGTGCTTAATTATGCTTGTGATAATGAAGCTAGTGACCAAAACAAAGATGTAATTGCAAACCAGCTCAATCACAGGGTATATCCTGTGCACAACAATACTGCTTCAATTCATATGAAAACATTTAGCTGGTGCCACCATCAAGAGTTCACAATGCAGCTCCCCACAAAAGTATGCATTGAGTGACACATTCGAGAGTTACTTACTGCAGTTTCGTTCATCAGACTGGTCCGAGCAGTCCGAGTGCCCATCACATCGCCAACGGATGGGTATGCATATAGCATTTGTGCACCGAAATTGGCCTTCGTTGCAAGGAGGAAAATCTGAAGCACATAGGGTCAACAAAATATGTTTAGGCAGGCATACATGTGCCACTAGGTTAAAGAAAAATATATACGTTGTCTGCAACTTGCATACACTGCAAGGACAGTGCTTACCACATCCTTCTTCATCAGAATTATCTCCACAGTCATCCCAGTGGTCACATTTCTTGCTCTCATCAATGCACTTGTTGCCATGCCGACAGCGAAATTCATTTAACCGGCAGGCAGTTCCATCTAAACGATAGTATTCCCATTAAGAGCATGTACTAGTGCTGCAGTCATCACTATTATCAATATTAATTTGCATCCAACTTCAGTCTAATTCTATGCTAAGTAAGCATGAGCTCAGTAAAGACCACAATAGAAGCATAATTACTTGTAGTGCAAGATGCTTCATCACTTTCATCTCTGCAGTCATAATAGCCATCACACTTTTTGGACACTGGGACACACAAACCACTGCCACATTTATGGTCACTTTCTTCACACACACGATATTCTGTAAAAAACAAAACAAAATGGAAAAATAAACATCAAAAACACGTGAATAAAGTAAGCAACCATGATAAAACAGCCCTATTTAAATAAGTTAAAGCTAAAGAAAGCAGACCTACAGTGTTGGTATTGGAAGTCAGAAAGGCTGCTTAAGATATGGGACAATATTTTATAAGGACTGATTTCCTTTTTTATTTGCACTTTCTTATTCATCACAAAAAATGGCTGATTCCAGAGATAACATAAGCTGGAACAACAATCGAATGACCATCGAAGGCTGAAAAGAATATAAAATGGTATGAATCATTCCAAGATACAGCCCTTCCACTTAATTATATGAGCACTCTAGTCATTTTTTCTATTACTGCAGTAAATCACATTACTCAATATTAGTGTCAGCCAGTGTTTATTAAATTTTGGCTAATTGATAAAACTTTTACTAAAAGAGATGTTGCAAACTTCCATTGCCAATCCTCCTTCAAATGAGATAAAATGGTTCCCTCAATTCTTTTCAAGATGTGATTGTCTTCTTTGAAGAGCTTATGATGATATTTACTTTAATTTACTGCAAGTTTCAAAGTAGTATTTTACTAAACTCATTTTAAAAAGCAATGTTTGCAGTCACTGAAATAAGTGTTCAAAATTTATTTGCCCCTCAGCATACCTCTTTTGTTACTATGAGAAATTTGCTAACTATTGGTGCTTTTATGTTTTAACACTTTATTTCAGGATGTAGTAACTACAACGTATACTGCGATACATAAATTTATAGCCTAATCACTGGTGTTTTGAATGGATGTATAGCAGTAATAATTGCTCAGGCAATTTATATGAGAGTTATGTGAAACTTCAGAGCACCTCAAGGAACACAAATGAAAGTAATCATTTGCTATTTTTAGTTTAAGCACTGAAAGTAAAAAAAAAATCTCAAATTACAAATTGTGCACCTGGATTTCAGTCCCAAATTTTTTCCATATTGCAAATTTAGTTCCCCCCAAAATTACAACAATTTGCTGGCGTGAGTACGAGCCATAGTGACGTTAATGCTTTGCTATGCAGCAAAGCAGTAGATTTACAAATGTGAGAACATGTAATTACCTATTGTACAGAAAGCATTTGTTTTACTCATCGAGGCAGGCACTTGGTTCGTTTTTTAGTGTATTGTCTAGGCTTCTTGCCAAGCAATGGCTGTCGGGGAGCATGCAGAAGCCTCCTCATACTTCCTTATTGCATTCAATAAGCTTTTTTGTGCAAGCAAGGTAGTCTAGTGTACATTTTGGAGCCTCCACATGGATAGTTAAGCTACTGTACAGTGCTGTACAGTAATGTGGAATGTTGAACAATATTGTACACTAATGAATAAGGGCATTTGAACAGGCAGTGTTCAAATAGTAAGAGTTGACAGCTAGTCAAGCTTCTGTCGAAGGTCAGTCTGAAATCGACTGCATGCTCTTGTGTGGGTGAAAACCATACATGATGTGAAGGACTGCTCGTAATAACTTGTGCACACACTGTCGAAGAGCTTATGGATAAAAGCAACCAACGAGGGGGTAAAATAAAGTTGCACTTGATAGTAGTAGAACACAATTATCAAAATAACATGCACTCACGGGCATCTACCATTGTTTGAGACATAGTTAAAATGGCCTATACGTCTGATCACAAGAATGACAACCCGAGAAAACTTTGTGCCTTTGCTGCTGCTGATATATAAAGATTATCTTGCCGAGTTGACCAAAGCACACATTTTGAGTCTTTTTATTGCAGAAGTGATAGGAGCACCAGAGGGTAATCGCGATGACACCTCCATTCGGAGTTTTTTCCAGACTCCCCAATCTGCCAAAACTTGTCAAATGTGACAAATACCTAAAGTTCAGTCGTCATTTCAGAGGGTACGTGATGTTACTAGTAGATGAATTCCTACAGAAATGCATAACAATGTGTAGAAATGCAGATCAAATCGATAGATTTCTACAGGCGCAGTAACGAAAGACTTGATGGCATCTTTGGCTAGTCGTTTCCAAACGCTCTAGACCACTCTCATTGACTGGTCGAATGAGCACATGCCTTGCGATCAGCTGGTTCTTTTTGATCACTCTCCTCCCACATTGAGTGCTCTCAGGCACTCCAAGCCCTGTCGACAAAGAAGTCGTCGAGATTGAGAGCATTTCCCGCCACTTCATAAGAACACAGCGGTCCACCGTAACCTACGCCACCGCATGTGGAGGTGTCTCAAGGAATGCTTGTCCCACCAGCATGTTTGCAGTTCTTTAAGGCAGTGCCTGGAGCTTTGGCCTGCTTTGGCTAGGCGAAATCAGATGTTTGCTGTAGTCGCATGGTTCCGCCTCCACCACTTCCTCCTCCCAGAGCAAGTCACAAGTTCAGCTTGCGTGTTTGTCATCTGCCTCCAAGATCAAAAAACGCCGGATCTGCCCAGCTCTTAAGTCTGAGGTGACCAGCCGAAATACTATAAGCAATGACAAAGGATGAAACAGATCTTGTGGATTTGGAGAGTTTTTTTCTCTCTCATTCGTAAATGTCGCAATATATACTGACTGACCGACAGATGCACTATGACCTGAAAGATATATGCATGTTCAATTCAGATGTCAACACCTGCAGTGCCTTCAATAGTACAATGTCTAACAATATGTATCAACTTTCTCTTTTTGCAAACAACAAATGTTTAAAATCCATGGACGAAGCTTTTTTTTTTTCTTTTCATGCCTAGAACTAAAAAAAAAAAACAATTTTTGGATTAGGACAATTCATCATCTTCAAGCTGCTGCTGACGCCAGTGCGGCGCAGTTCTTGCGATACTTTCTGCGACAACGACAGGGTGGCATCCTTCCTTTCTCAAGTGGATAGGCCTACGGCTGCCAAAAATTGTGAACTGATTAGAAGCGGATGGAACTTTGGGAGGTAAAAACAATGACAGGCTACAATGGCACCATCAAACGCCAATAATGACAGTGAGCAGAACTGTAAACATGACATGTTCGTAACCAAATGGACAGCCTTTGCTTTGGACCAGAGTAGCACCAAAATCAGTACAATGCCCAGTGCCCTGCTGTGGAGTAGTACAAGGGCAGGTCGCACCAGGCATGCAATGCAGATGAAATAAACGAAGCTGTGAAGGCTTTGATTGTGCTGCTGGTCCATGGCCCTTGAACCCTGGTGCATGGGGCGCACTCCCCCCTCCCTCCACCTGTTCTTAGTTGGTGTACTCCGATCATCGAGGATACCCATATTCATGGTGAAGTTCGCGGGCATCATTAGACTCGCGGTGCAATGGCAACAAATCCAAAGTGATTACTATGTGGTTAGACAGCTGAGGTACAGTTCACTCTAGCTGAGGAACGGGAAAGTCAAGTCATGATGGAAAAAGTAGAGATGCTCCGCAGCGACAAGTCCATGCAACTGAAACCAGCTGCCACCCCTAGTCTGCTTCAGGCCTCCAATCATGAGTGGCTTTGTGTGAAGCCAAAAAATGCGCCAGGGACAGCTAGAGTAACATAGTAAACGACATTTACTATATTACTCTATGGGACAGCTACATACAGCTCTTCGTCTCCTAGTGTATGACGGAGAATTCGGAGTTCGGACGCATACTCATGACGATGTAACTAAGAAAATTCTGGCCAACTTAATGTAGGAAGTGTTGATCAGACCTGACAGTCAACCTTAAAACTACAAATTATTGAATAACTACATGTTAAGTATTCAAAACAATACATTGTTCAATACTAAAGTGTTTAGTATTTAATATAAGTATGTACACGTTTAAGGAACGAACCGTCAACATCCATTCCCAGGCGCGTTCAAAACATGCTGAATACTGTTCATCCTGCAGTTGGCCTTTCGAAACCTATGGTCCCACTCGCTACGACTGCGTCATCCAAAAAAGACGTGCCAAGGTTGCCGCACTATGAAACACCTCTATAAATCAGCAAGCTATATAAATTTGGCAGACAGCTCCCATAGCCACCTTACCCTCAAATTTATAGTGAAGAGGTGCTGGAGAGCTAGGTGGCCTCTCAAAAGCTGGTCCTGCTTCAGGATCGCATGCGAACTAACGTTCGGCGCTCGAAGTACGCTGATATTCAAGTTACTTTGTGGGGTCTACATGCAGGTACATATATTTAACCCTTTCACTACCGAGGATGAGCCAGGCTTGCCACTGGAATTTGCACTGCTTTTACCAAGGACAAGATGGCCCGTCCGAACTAAAACCTGGAAACATAAGTTCCGCTGCACCGCACATACGTTGGTTTGGCTTCACTGCATGCGAATTTTTCAATGTTGCACGGCAAGGGACACGACAGAGCAGCATGTTTTTGTACTGACAAGCTCTCCAGAATGATGTCGTCGTCTTGTAGAGGCTCTGATTGACGAGAACTCTCGATCTCAACCTTATATAGTAAGGATTTGAATCCTCAGCTTCTTATATTACGTCTTGTCACTCGCTACTTCGAGTACATTCCACCAACTGCTAAATGTCAAATGCCAACAAGGAGATGCTTCATGTGCTCAAACGATCCTCAGTTGATCGGAAGAGAAGCAATAGAAAGGAAACCAGGACCTGGGACGACGATTGTGGCGTTGCGCAGTACACAATGTCTTGCTTTGAAATGTACCTTACAGAGGCAAACCTTTAAAAAGGTCAAAGCCAAGTTATACAGCGTGTTCATCAAAGTGATAATATCACTCTGTTTTAGAGCAAAGAACACACATTTTCAGCTAACCTTAGAATTTTGAACCTTACGCAGTAAAGTGTTTATTAGTACGGCGGTTAATCCAAAACTTATTTGCTCTTTTTTTTCCTTTCATTTTATTTTCCGGTCTTCTGATAATAAATTTTTCAGTTTTTCTTTCCATTATGTTTGTTGGAACTAATAAAAGCAATCCGTATATTTGGGCTGTTTTTTCAGAGAGTGCTCGGTAGCGAAAGGGTTAAAGAAAGAAATCGAACACTTACTACAGTCACCACTTTCATCCGTTCCATCCACACAATCTACAACTTGGTCACACCTCCAGTGCTTTGGTATGCAGTAGGATTGATTAAAAACATACTGCCCACATGAAAATTGGTTTGAATTGCACTGTGGAGGAGCTGAAAAAAAAAGCAGTAAAGGCATACAGATAAAGCCAAGAACTCCACAATTTATGAGCACAAAACAATTGGCTGACATGTAGCCCTAATCACGCGGAAAAAAATGTATAATGGGGTGTATAATTAGCTCAATCTAAAAATAATGCATCTCGCAGAACTCATGAGAAAGAACAAGCAAGCCTTCACCGTATCAGACTCAATCAGAGTCAGACTCTGTAATCTGCTTTGTGTGTAACATTGTGTGTAAGCTGCAGTTCATTCTCGGTCCATGGGGAAGCACCACCAGTACATAGAGCACTACAAAAGTGCGTCTGGTTTTTGTAAGGTCTACAAGCCTTAACAAGACTTTGTGAACAGCTTGAGTGTGTGTGTGTTGTGTAGGTGTATGTGCTGTTTGTGTGATCACCTTGTATAATATTCCTCTCCCAACATCTGGAGTAGTACACCAAGTCTTCAGCCAGGCCAATGACTCCAGCTTCTAATTAGAGCTGCCAATTTTTTTTTATATAGAAAACACACCAGGTCTTGACAAATCACAAATCCGAAACAGCGCCACTCGCGATCGACGTACAGATCGGGGTTAGTGCCAGGCGCACCATGGATGAGGAACGAGGGCGATTATCTTGAGCTTACGTTGACAACTATAACTAAAGGCCGCTTTCAGTTGCACCATGAGTGATAGCTACACTCGTAACTAGAGACCCGATTTTTAAGAACCAAAATATGTGATTTAGGTGCCTAAAATTCACAATTAAATCCTCAATTTAGACACAATGGAGGACAAAATAGGCACTGTACATCGCCCATCAACGACAACCTGGTTGATGTGTTGGTTCTAGGTAGCCCACTGTTATAGTAATTAAACTGACACAGCACTCACTTGTTAAGACTCAAAGGCAACAACCATACTGTGCAAACCATTGCTTCACAGCGCTTTGCTGGGCCCACGAGAGGCCTCTTTTTGTCAATCCACATACTGCAGTCAAAACGCTTAATGCCTTGTTCTAACAAAATGAACAGTTATTGTATATTTAATAGCCAAAATATCCTCCTCACAATGGCGAATCAAGTGGAGCAAACACAAAATATGCTAGCAAAGCTGCTAAACAGCTGATGAAGATAAAATTCATGCCTAATGGATTGAAATGTCAAATGTTCCATTAAGGAAATAAATGTCAAATAGTTCAGGTTTACAAACCTTTGTAAAAGTGATAAGAACAGTAACACATGATCATCATCTCTAGTTTTTGGGGTTCAAGACTGTGCCTCTTCTAGGTAGAAAACGAGCACTCAACATAGAGCTGAATGGAGTATTTTTGTATTCCTGGATGTTTGACGGCTTCACACAGTTTGCATGGCATTCTTGAATGTTTGCCTGTAAGCACCTCTGAAATTTCTTTGAGCAGCAAAGAATCTAAGACAGCCTGCTGAATCTTGTCTAAGACAGCCTGCATACTTGCATAAACTTTTCTGACAGCTGCTGCCACACACGTGGGATGCATTAAGCTTGTAGTATGGTGCAGTAGCTGCGTCTCGACTCGTGAACTGTTCACAAAAGCTCTTCCTTAGGCACCTGTGGTGTACCACCATGACTTTATCCGTCATAGTTGCCTAGTGGCTTTGGTTTTGTGCTGCTAAGCATGAGGTTGTGGGATTGAATTCCAACCACAGCAGCTGCATTTCAGTGCTGTGTAGTAGTATTGAAGATACATGTATCTTAAATACAATCACAGATACACTTAGGGTATTTTGTATCTGTATCATGATATGTTTGGAAAGATGTGTATCAGTATCTGTATGTCCGATACAGGAAAGAATGTATAGTGTATCTTAAGATACAAGATACTGCTATCGCAACATCTCTGTGTGAATTATAAACGTTGGCTGACCTCCGCTTATCAAGCTGATACTGCTGCCACTAAGCGACCTGAATAAAACTAAAGGCAGCAACAGTCTTATCTTTCTGCCAGAGCCCTCTAGTGAGGGCAGGCGGGAAAACTTCAGAAGCTAAAACTCCATAGTGCTATCTGCGCAATCGTGCAGAGGCTTCATATCGATTTCATTAGATGTAATTGGATGGTGACCCGCTAGCTGGTCGGTAAGAAGAGCTGCGATTCCCATCAACTACAAAAGTGAGAAGCAAAAACCACTGACAGCGCAGCATATAGAGAGATTGTGTGTTAAGCAGCTAAAACAACCCCAATAAATTGTTTTGGAATGAAACTATACTTTGAGCAAGACAAAAAGTTTGAGAACTAACAGACATTTCATTCAAATGAAACAAGGATGGTCAGAGTTAAGAAACTTCCAAGCAAACATTTTTGTGCATACGCGTTTTCTGCTACATAATATAGATCCATAATAAGAAATTTGCAAATGTATCAAAGTATCTTAAGATACAAATGGAAAGTATCGTATTGGATACAATAATTGCGGTAGTATCCTAAATTTGCATCTCAAATACTTGTTGCCCAATTATCTTGTATGGTATCATGATACAATTGTAAAGTATCTTTGCCCAGCCCTGCCAAACATCGATGGAGGTGAAAGGCAAAAACACCCATGTACCTACTTAGATTTAGGCGCACACTGAAGTACCTCAGGTGGTCAAAATTAATCCGAAGTCACCGACTATGGCGTGCCTTATAATCAGATCGTGGTTTTGGCACATTAAATGCCATAATTAAATAAATAGTTTTTAAATAATCACGACTTCATTCTTAGTAGAGTGTTTCTCTTTTTATCATACATTGCAGCACAGGAATATCTACCTCTTTACATGCCCTACTTTAAATAAAAAGAGTGGCAGAGGGAAATGGCTTATTGCTCATATATTGCAGAGTTTAGTACAACCACAAAAAAAGCAGAGGCACAAAAAAAAGGACCGTGTAATCGCAGTCGACAGTACTTCCAGAGAAGTTGCCCACTTCCACCTAACAGGCGCGCAACCCAATCCAAAGCCAGCAGTCTCTCCAAGAAAATGTCTGCTCTGTATCTGTCCTAAAATGCTGTGCCTTCCTGTTTCAAATCTCCACCTACAGTGCAACATGAAGTTCTGTGTTCACTACCGAAGAAGGACACTTTTGGTTATCTTTTTCTCAGGCATCGCTGACCAGTATCAGGCAGACGGTGATTTAGTTAAATCGACTTCGTTAAATTGAGGCTCGATTGTAATAACCACTGCTCACGACCTCAAAGTGGTGCTTAATAATTCTTGAAATCTGGTTTCATTTACATGCACACGCACACACACACGCACACACACTCATGCACATGCATGCACACACACACACTTTTCCGAGTGCTGCATAGGCTCCTTCTCAACCTCGAATGCCCGTAACTGCTCATTACGTTACTAAATGAATCGAAGCTTACATTGAGTTCAACACTGGTCTCAACATGTGCATTTTTCTCAGACATCTCTGGTTACTTCGGGATTACTGCTGAAAAGCATTTTAGAATCGGTGCTTCATATTTGCGAATACACGCAAAGTGCCTCGAGTGGCCAGTAGTGCGGCACTTTTGCGTGAATTTGCAAGCTTCTTTCACGCTTGAAAAGACACCTTTGGCATGTATTGAGCAACAGAAAGCTCTATCGGGAGTTTTTCATGTTGCTATACAATTTTATCATCGACACTTTTAATCTAATTATAATATTTGATAAGTTGATTGATTAATTAATTAAGACTAGTTATCTAATTAGGTGGAATTAAAACAATAATTTGAGTATGTCCAAGTGACGGCAAACAACGTTACCTTGGTTCTGTCCAGCTACATGGCATTCACATATTTTTATACTCTGGCTAAAGATAGCTGGGACACCCTGCATATGTCAAGCACTTGAATATTGTTACTTGTTAAACTGTCTAGGTATGTGTAGTAGCTTTAGTCTATACTTGTCTGCACTGCTGAAAATCTGTGCATGTGTTTGGAAACTCCACAGCTTTCCCTTGTTTGTGAAGCTATACATGTGTTGTACTCTCTTCTGTGCCTTCCTGTTGCTCATGTGCATCTTCGATGTTTTAAGTGCTTTTTGCGCTTTCATTTTTTGATTAACCTGTGATGAGCGCTAGTGACACCTAAAAGCACTAGCGTTTGGAGGCAATATGATTATATGTATATGAAGTCATATCATAAGAAGCTAACAAACAAAGACACCAAGGACAGCATAGGGGAAATTACTTCTTATGATGATATGACTAATAACCGGGCACCCTTGGCTTCCTTTCTTCTCGTTCACATTATATATATACTAAACACTGCTACTTTTCCACGGAAAAGAATGCTTTGTTCTGTTTTTGCTGTGTAGATGAAACATTTTGTGGATGCGCAGTACCAAGTGGAAACAACCTCCCTTAAAGCATTATTGGAGGCTGAAGGTGGGAAACATTTCATACAAGCGTAAAAATGTTAAACCTGGATCTGGGGATTTTTTCATATCCATGGATAATGAGCTACCACCAACCACATTTTCGTCCAGCCTTGTCCTTTAGAGTGCTACAAATTGTCGGAGCAAGAAACTACGGCAGTTAAACTCTGCATCAATGTCACTATGGAACACGCTATCCGTTGTCATAAAAAACTCGCGAATATTGTACCAACCTTAAAGTATACAAGATATCTAAACACGACCAACTAATAAACTTTTGTTGCAACCACTTACTATTCAATCAGCATTCTAGGCATGATGCTAGAAATCTTCCTTCTTTCTTTTTATTAGATTTTGTAGGCTTAATAATCTTGTATTTACTTTTAAGGTTCTCATTTTCTTCAGGACATGAAGCTATGCTTCACCTCTGTGTCAATCATCTTTAGAAGTTGATTTTTCGCCTTTCGTATCTTCATGCACTGATTAACTGCCTCGCTGTTGTTGCTCTTGTCGACTCGCATGACTGTTCTGCACAGGCAGTCTCGAAACAGCCCTAAAGATTGGGACCTCCTTTTGTATACCAAAGTCTAGCAAATGCATTTGAGAGCAATAAAAAGTGCGAATGATTGTTGATGAAAAGTTAAAAGTGCGCTGAGCTTACCACAAGACTGATGTTCATCTTCGCCCTCTTCACAGTCTTTTTGGTAATCACAGACCCACCGTAGAGGAATACATCTGCCGTTACTGCATCTAAAGTTATCTGTTGAACACGTTGTTGTTTCTTCTGAAAAACAAAGCAGATAACCCATAAGCTTTTCATTCATGTATCAAGCAGTAGAAAAAGAAAATGAATTAAGCCTGTAATTCCCAAACAGTGTCACATCAAGATAAACTAAAACTCGCTAATCTATTTCTAGCCATGGAGACTACATAAAAAAAAAAAAACTTGAAACCTTATTTGAGTAAAAACTTAATTATGCAGTAAATGTAATCTGTTTTCTGAACTATTTACAAAAACTTTGCTCCAATTTATAAAACATGCTGCTAGTATAGGGTTTAAGTTAAGCTTCCAGTGCTTAAATAATAATATTGAGGCATCAAGTTCAGTGTAGCATCAAGATACGTTGGGCATTATAGGGTTAAACACTTCCTCAGGCAAAGAGGAGCATATATAAACAGACTGAAGGAAATGACCTTTAGGAGACAGCTTTGTAATTGGCCATCATTTAGTATTTTGCATTTCTAGCATCAAAGAAAGAACGCAATGACAATGAGCTGTAGTTTACTGCAAACAAAATGCAAGAGAACAAGGCAGAAAACATGGAGTGGGGTGCGATCCAGGGGCCACGACAAGTTGGACCTAAACGCTTTTGGCGATGACTAGCGCAGTAGTGCACACAGCGACGTTCACAGTGCTTAATGGAGTATTAGTTGCAAACAGAACACCACCGTGCAACTGATTACCTGAACCAAGGCTGAAGACGAACATATCTAAGTATTGGATACACTGAAGAAAATTGACACTAATGAACTGTAGATACAGATGAATATTTATGCTCCCCAACCCTATCTATCAAAGGAACGAAAGACCCACGGAGCTGCCCAATCACTTTGCAGACGTCTATCACGAAAACGGACAGCGCATAGAGGATAACAAGGAAAAAGGAAGAAAAGTCAGCGATTTTGACTTTCTTTTTTTGTCATCCTTTCTGCACTGTAACAGCTCTGTCCACGTGATCAATCTATACAAATTCACCTACTCGCCTGCCCCTTTCATGGACGCCTGCCTTCGATAAAACAAGTTCCAAATGAATGGGCGGAACACACCGCGTGCGAATGGAGAGAATGCGATCCATGTAGGAAACATCGCAGCAGAGAGACACAAGTCGCGAGGTCATAGCATGGCACACTTCCCTCCCATTTTTCTTTTCTTAGCATCTGCCACCAATGCTCAAAATGACAAATGACACACGTGAGTGGTGACCACGCTTTTATTCAGGACAACGGACAATCCTGGCAGCAGGATCGGAGCCTGTGTGTGACCAGCAGTCGATCGCTTCTGCTTGGCACATTTAGAATGTTCGCAGTCGCGGACGATAGCGGGCTCGGCAAAATCGCAGCAAAGACAGTGACACCGGCTCTTCCAAGAGAACTGAGAAATCTAACAGTCACTAACAGTTCACATTTCAAGATATCATATGCAGATGTCGGTGCTAACGTCACTGGATAAGTTCAATTTGTCGCGTGATATACCTAACAGAACGATCAAACTCAATTTAACACGGAATGCGACAGCCGCATTGAAAATCGGTAAATGTATTTCAGTTGCACCTTAATGACCAATTCAAAAATAACCGAAAAGCTGGAGCACGAAGGACGAGTGTAATAGCAAATTCAGTCAAACAGAATACGTGAAATTATGAAACGCATTTGCGGAGTCAGTATAGCGCCGTGTGCCGCACCACTTAAACACTGATGCACCAATGCAATCAAAGTTTTCAAACATCAAGAACTGCCCTATCTATACATCTACGTTGTACCTACATCGCTATGCTGTGACCGACTCAGCTGCTTCCGCAACAGTGGCAAGAGGCTCTATGGATTCCCGTCGTCAGGCGCCAATGAGCCCACGCAGAGGAAGCTTTACCTTGCGCCCAACTCTGACACGGACTATTCAAATACATGCAAAACACAAAAACGTTTTTCTTGGATAACCACTGGACCGATCTTACTGAAATTTGTTGCATTTGAGAGACAAAGTTACATTCTAATGATTGTTGGAAGCAGAATTTCGATTTAGGGTCTGAATTTTCTTAGAAATATTTTCAAAAATTCGAAGGTTAAAAAAAAATTAGAAATACGAAATATGCGAATTAATAGCTCTGCATCAAGAACAGATACCACGGTTCTGTAAACGGCATCCATTAGATAATTCAAAACGGACAAATTCGGTGTGTCACCTTATATATTACGTGAATTTGTTACGTCGTCTACAAGGGTTCTGCAAAAGCTGTATTTACACATTACTTAATTTTTTGATATTCATGTGTAACATAACAATTTTGTCCGCTTTAGATGTACTATTAGATGCAATCCATAGAATCGTGGTACCATTTTTCATTGCTGAGTTACGGAGTTGAAAGCTTGATAGTTTCGCTTTCTGAAAATTTTCAATTTTTGCCAATTTTTAATAAAAATTTGACTTAACTAAAATATTCGAAACCAACAGTCACTAGATTTTACGTTTTTCTTTTAAATGTAGCAAACCTCGTCAAATTTGGTGCAGTGGTTGCCGAGAAAAACGAACTCTCCATTTACATGTATTTAGATAGGAGCACCCGAGCTAAAGCTTCTTCTGAATTGCCGTGTTCGCCTTGCGGTCGCTGTCATCAGAAACCGACCATAGGGAATACTTGGACGAAATGAAGTAGCTCTGACTCCTTAACCACTGCTTTATAGTGTTGTGAGTGGTCTGGGCGTTGGGCTCGAGTGCTATTAGTCAAGGCAGGAAAGTGCTTCGATTTTCTAATATTGATTTTCTAATACTAGCTATTCACTGCGTTGTTGCAAGGCAAAAGTGACTTCAAGAACAGAGTTGTGCGCACAGCCGCCCGCAGAAATGGTCCCATCTTTCCTAGCTGAGCGCGGATCATCAGTTTTCAATGAAGCTTTCGACGCAAATACACAAATATCAAGAAGTGCGATTACGGATTAAATCATTTCATACTTCAGCAAAGCAATGCACCATCAAATTTCCAGCAGTAACGAGCAAGTAATATACCCGTAACATTAAGGAGCAGTCATCCATCAGATAAACGAACCAGAATTTCTGTTTGGTTGTACGTGTGCGTGAGGGTGCATGCGTGCATGTCAGTGGGCGTGCGCGGTCATTTGTGAATGGTTTACGGAAACCATGTTCGCTGGTTGTTTCCGTTGAAAAAATTCCAACTCTAAAATTACTGCCACAAGCTTTTGTAAATTTCGTTCTTTGTCAAATGCTCACTAGCACAATTGCGCGGCTCAGTTTATGAGCGCCCCCCCCCCCCCTTGTTTTTTCTGACTTCCAAACAACCAGGTGCATTTGACAATTCCCTCACTTCTTAATTAGGCAGTAAACACGATCTGTGGTGCAGCACTCTTCAAACCTAACTCCGCAGGTTTTGCAGCAATCACTTCGGCTGAAGTTAGGTCTGCACTGCGCGAATGCGCGCTAGCGACGAAAAAAGAAAAGCCTTGCAGAAGAAGTTGTCCAATTTGTCTAGAAATAGTGCAAGAAGAAAAAATAAACAGAACAAAGCTTGCGCACCCATGCACAGTTCTCACGTGCCATTTGCACTTATTTTGCAGTGGAAATGTAGAAAAATTCTGGAACGCATGACATAAACTAAACGAACTGGGATTACGGCCGCTGTTTATTGTCGCTCTCGTTGCTGGCCAGCGGCGTTCGAGGTCTTCCATAGTTCGGAGTCACATAGGTCATGAGTCACACGGGCGTTCTTTCATCTCGACCCCATCGAAATGCGGCCACCGCGGCCGGGATTTGATCCCGCGACCTCGTAATTAGCAACACAACACCAAAGCCGCTAAGCCACCGCGACGGGTGTGAAGCGCTGATCAGGGATGCACACAAACAAGAAAAGCGCTGCCGCAACACGGTAGCAGCGTTGTACTACATCGAACAGTCGTGGAAATGCACTAACGAGAGTTTCTTGTCATTGAGCAATCGCGCCTTGGCAAAAGTACTTGCGTACGAAACACAGCGCCGAAGCAACAGAGATAAAAGTGAATGAACAAATAACGATAGCGATAGGGTAATCGTACGAACATTTTCCCGTGACGCCTGGCGGAAGAGCGAGATAAGAAACAAAAGCCAGGGGACAAGAAAGGAAGAAAGGGCAGTAATAAGGCATGTCAGTCATTAGTGTAGTGCTCAAGAGAAACATGTCGATGAAGGAGCAGCAAGCACGCACACACATTTCAGCGATATTGGCTCATTAAGGAAACGAAGCAAGGGCTCCAGTTAATCAACGGCTAGATGACAGGCGCTCGGCCTGGCTCGGCGTCGCGTCACCGGCGACAGGTGGTGCGGGCGCCGCCTGCTCTAAATTGCCGATCATCACAGACGACGTGGCGCCGAGTGTGCCGCGCGCTGTTGCTGTCGACGCCGCCGAGCGCCTTAATGAATACTGCTCAACGGGAAACGACTCTGCCTAATTAAGGATCACTCCTGCAGTGCAGACTTGGACGAGCCCCGAACACTTCGCCTGCTGTCCTCCCCAGTCTGCGTTTATAGGCACCCGCGGCAAAGGAAGTAAGAGCAACCTTGACACGCAATACGAGAGAGAGAGAGAGCACTAATTATTTAAAAGCAGAGAGACTTATCGGCGTGAAGGTGTTGGCGAACATTCTAGTCTGCAAGGGCTCCAAAAGAAAGACGGCGAGAAAAGAAAGGGTGGGGGGGGAATGAGAAATAGGAAGGAGCTAGGTGGGTAGGGGAGAATGCTCGTAAGCCACCTCTCGGGGAGCTTTGAGTCTGTAATGAGACAAAACGATAGACTAATACCTCGAAAAGTTCATTGCTTTTTGAAGGACTGCGAATTAAGCATTCATTATACCAAGGTTGTGCACTCCTCGATAGGTCACATAACACAACACAATAAATGCAAGAGAAAACGAAGAGTGAAATTTGTACATCACAGAAAAGTAATGACCCGTGTGGAGGAGCTAAGACAATACAGTGACACCAGAGTTCTGCAGTAAAACCATTTTACGACGGATTCCGCTTTCCGGCTGCTCTCAAGCCACCGACATTGTGTTCCCGACCGCCTAACTATTCGCGTCCCGAAAACAGACAGACAGACAGACAGACAGACAGACACACTTAAAATCCTACGGCAGGAGGTTTGAAAGGCGCAACGGTGATAAGAGCAACAACGCGATGGTGATAGCGGAAAACGGATGAATGCAGTGTCGACAATACCCGTGACTTCGACGATATAACGAGCCACAAGAAGTGAGGTGAACAAGGTAAGCATAAAAGAATAATTCCTAAAGGAAGAGCAGCTACAGTTGTGTTGAGCGATACACCAGCTCAAGTTAGTTGTCTACTTAGTGCCTAAAGTAATATGTATATACACGGCACTATACGGCTCGCATAGTTGGCTCCAGCAGACATCTGACCGGTCGTTACGTGAATACGTTGAGGTCAAACTGAACACGGACATAAAATAAATAATGACAAGCTCTCTTTCTCAACCGCGTGTTTATTGTGCCGCAACATACGAGATACTCTGGAAGATGCATCAGAAGCTCCACGAGATGTAATGAGGACAGCCGAAGGGAGCCCACGTTTTCCATGAGAAAGGCATTTACACCAGCACTTCACAACGCGTTTGTATTATTTACAATGTGGTGGCACCATTTTAGGATCTTTAGAATTGCAGAATATGTATAATTCCCTGACTTTCGATATGACAAGTGTTTCAGTCTTACATTAATGACACGAGGAATCTAGCTGCACATAAATATATTGACTGTTTCACCCAAGAGGTGCCTATGCCTGCAACGCCAACGCCAGGTTCTATGGGCGTCTTGCGCTGGAGTTTGAGGTATAGTAGCGGCGCCTGGTGGCGGCGCGGGAAACGACATCTGGGTCGTATCAGCTTGGGTCGTATTGGGCCCTGGCTGTGGCGAAGCACGTTTCTAGGCCGAGTTTTGCGTCGATTCCCACTTTTTTCTGCCCTGTTGCGAGTGCGGAAAGGCTCGTCACTTCTCGCAGACCATGCCGACCACGCTGCGAGCTCGCCGCAGCCTATAGTTTAACGAAAACGGGCTCTCCGTGTGCCGTGGGACGCAATGCTGGGAGCAGACGAAATCGGTGGCGCCGATCCGGAGAGACCTAGCCCAGCCTCGAGAAGGCGTCACCGTTATTACTTCTGCGTCGTGGGCTGCCATGAACAAGAAGGCCTGAATCCCAACATCATTCTGCCGTTTTCCTTCAAGGCCTCACGAAGTGTCGGGCGCGCTGCATAGCTGCAGTTCGTCGCGCTGAGTAAGCGAAACTTCGCGCCATGCTGACTGCTTCGCCTGTCTTGAAGCTTGCTTGATTATCTGCGTTCTAATGTTCGGTCTTTTGCACCTACACTCCCGACAGCAGACCGACATAGCAGCAGGCATGGCTGGTAATTCACGATTCGAGACCCGGCCACAGCGACAATTAACAATTCGACCGATGCGAAGTGGTGAAGTGACCAGGTGTGTGCAAATGAGCACAAATGGTCGGGCTCATTCAATGACAATTCACTACTCCACTACGAGCAGCACAGGTTAAGAGAGTTAAATGCGCTCATCCTTGATCTCAAGCCAGCACGTTGAGGCAACGCAGCAAGGCAGTATTGATTGCAGCACATCGATGTTCGAGCGCTGTCATTAAAACCTACATCAAGCGAGCGGCGTACGAGCTCGCGCTGCAGCGCGATTCGCACGTACGTGCGAGCTCATATTCATTGCATCAGTTATTACCAGTTACTAAAAAGGACAGATGGCCGCTACTACAACGCAGGCATAACTACTTGTTTAGCGGCATGCAGTCAACAAAGATTGCAGGAGGCCCGCCGTTTCGCGGCATGTCGAAAGACCGCTGCCATCGCGGCGCGTACGGTCGTGCGCTCGAGCAGTTCGTACATCGCGGCGCGTACCGTCGTGTGCTCGGACAGTTCCGTACACATGATGTCTGCTTATCGCCGCTGTGCATTCATTTATAGCAAGCATTTCCTCGCGTTTGTGCGCCTGAATCTAGCAGCTAGCGTGCAAACCTTACCTGAAGTTCCACTTCTTACGCGACTCGCTTCACTTGCGATTGACACGGCGCTAAAACTTCGCCGCCCAATTCTTGAACGGCGTACACGTATTCGGCACTGCATAATTTCTTGCCTTTACGCAGCGTGCCACCCCCGAAGAAATGTTCGGCGCCCGATATTCGCCGCAGGCCGTGAAACAACATAACCGAAAGTGGCGGGTCCATAGTGTAAACGTGCTTTCCGAAGCAGACGACCGAGCTTGGTACGACCCATTTTAGCGCAGAGGGCGCTTTTTAGCACCTTTTTCGCAGCGCCCCCTGGGCAATGCAAGAGCCCCATGGGCGTCTTGCGCTGGAGTTTGAGGTATAGTAGCGGCGCCTGGTGGCGGCGCGGGAAACGACATCTGGGTTGTACTTGCTTGGGTCGTATTGAACCCTGGCTGTGGCGAAGCACGTTTCTAGGCCGAGTTTTGCGACGATTCGCACTTTTTTCTGCCCTGTTGCGAGTGCGAAAAGGCTCGTCACTTCTCACAGACCACGCCGACCACGCTGCGAGCTCGCCGCAGCCTATAGTTTAACGAAAACGGACTCTCCGTGTGCCGTGGGACGTAATGCTATGAGCAGAAGGAATCGGTGACGCCGATCCGGAGAGACCTAGCCCAGCCTCGAAAAGGCGTCACCGTGATTTCTTCTGCGAATCCCAACATCAGATTCTGCCGTTTTCCTTCAAGGCCTCACGAAGTGGAGCTTCGGGCGCGCTGCACAGCTGCAGTTCGTCGCGCTGAGTAAGCGAAACTTCGCGCCATGCTGACTGCTTCGCCTGTCTTGAAGCTTCCTTGATTATCTGCGTTCTAAAGTTCGGTCTTTTGCACCTGCAGTCCCGACAGCAGACCGACATAGCAGCAGGCATGGCTGGTAATTCACGATTCGAGACCCGGCCACAGCGACAATTAACAATTCGACCGATGCGAAGTGGTGAAGTGACCAGGTGTGTGCAAATGAGCACAAATGGTCGGGCTCATTCGATGACAATTCACTACTCCACTACGAGCAGCACAGGTTAAGAGAGTTAAATGCGCTCATCCTTTATCTGAATTAAGCCAGCACGTTGAGGCAGCGCAGCAAGGCAGTATTGATTGCAGCACATCGATGTTCGAGCGCTGTCATTAAAACCTACATCAAGCGAGCAGCGCACGAGCTCGCGCTGCAGCGCGATTCGCACGTACGTGCGAGCTCATATGCATTGCATCAGTTATTACCAGTTAATAAAAGGGGCAGATGGCCGCTACTACAACGCAGGCATAACTACTTGTTTAGCGGCATGCAGTCAACAAAGATTGCAGGATGGCCTTTCGCGGCATGTCGAAAGACCGCTGCCGTCGCGGCGCGTACGATCGTGCGCTCGAGCAGTTCGTACATCGCGGCGCGTACCGTCGTGTGCTCGAGCAGTTCCGTACACATAATGCCTGCTTATCGCTGCTGTGGATTCATTTATAGCAAGCATTCCTCGCGTTTGTGCGCCTGAATCTAGCAGCTAGCGTGCAAACCTTACCTGAATTTCCACTTCGTATGCGACTCGCTTCACTTGCGATTGACACTGTGCTAAAACTTCGCCGCCTAATTCTTGAACGGCGTACAAGTATTCAGCACTGCATAATTTCTTGCCTTTACGCAGCGTGCCACCCCTGAAAAAATCTTCGGCGCCCGATATTCGCTGCAGGCTGTAAAACAACACAACCGAAAGTGGCGGGTCCATATTGTAAACGTGCTTTCCGAAGCAGACGACCGAGCTTGGTACGACCCATTTTAGCACAGAGGGCGCTTTTTAGCACCTTTTTCGCAGCGCCCCCTGGGCAATGCAAGAGCCCCATACTCTTTGAAGCATACGCCAAGTGGCGCGCCTAATCGCGTCGTCGTACTTGCGTCGAACTGCATGAAATGTTCCTACCCTTCCGTGACATCAGTGGAACCACCGTGGTGGGTGCATCAATTCCGAAGAAAAGAAAAAGAACGTTACAACACCTGACTTGCATTCTAAAGGTAATGAGCCTGAACCCTTCCTGGAGACAAGGATTCTTTTCCTGCTGAACGGCATTTTGTTGTAACAGACCAACTGCCGACTGAAGGAAGGAAGGAAGGCACTACACGAATTCCGGTTCGTGATTTGTACATTGGATGTCGCCGTTAAAACGACAACAAGCTACATGCAGGCGAAGCTTTATTTTGTGCGTTGTCGAGCCCAGATGTCTCAATGTTGCCAATTTAAGGAACTTCTCACATTACAGATGTCATTGTATTTAGTAACAAACGCGCGTTGTATAGTGTCCCAGAGTGCGCTTGCTGACAACAGCGCTATGAAAGCAAGTCAGACTTCGTTGCGAATCGATCTGCTATTCCATGCTGTAACGGCGATGAAGGGTTGCAACTTGACCACCTACGCATGCACCACCGGCCGGCTTTGGTGCTTCCTCATCTCTAATCTGAACACCTGTTTACGAGCTTATCTTCCACCGCAAACTACACAGACAACGACTTCGCTGTTTTCTGTGCGTATATACAGCTAGTCACTACGTTAAGCTTGCCATGAAAAATCGACTAACATTAAAATATACAAGTACCTGTAGACTGCCAGGATATGTCGTCGCTACACGACGCAACGTCTGTCAATTGAATTTTGAAACTGCCGCCGGTGGTAACTACAGGCGTAGAAACAAAAGCAAATAATTCGCGATGTCCGCATAAAAGCAGCCAATACAATAAGCTTACACCAACCGGTCTGCACGGGGCTCGGTCTGGCGAGACACAAGAGGAGCTGCTAACCCGGTGAGACTGGCACGCGAAAAGTTTCCCAAAGAGCGGCTGTAACCGATTCAAAGGGAGCCTGTGAATGTTGGACGGCGTCGCATAACGATTTGCCTAAGGCCCCGTATCCTCGGGCATCACACAGTTGTGCATTACTCCAGCGCTTGTACACGAAGTATAGAGAATAGCGAACTAATGTACGCGTAAAACACCATAGCGGAACTGCTATTGGCACGTTCCCAAGCAAGTACACGTTGCTGTTGCTACAACACACACACGCACACACAAATACGCATGCGAGTCACCCGAGGATGCAGAGAGACGACCAAATACCACAGGGGCGTGCGATAAATGGAAGGGCAACGTATTCTACACCGCCAAGGCGATCAATCTTAAAAAGCGGCTCCATAAAAGCACCCTTCATGCGCATTTGACATAAAAGCTTTCCGAATAGTCGGGCAGAGAGATTTCGAATCGCGGTCGGCCCGCTTACATACACAGGCAATCGGTCGCGTTGGAAACACAGTTGCGGGGAAGACGCTCGCTCTGTGTGACAAGCGAGTCTGCCACTTGACCCTCCTTGCCCTCTCATGGGTGCAGGCAAAGTAAGAGAACGACCCGCCGGGAAGCATAGCGGCACTCAGAACGAACGATACAAGGCGCACTAGAAAGAAATGTACAAACGCTTTCGCCGTAAACAAAGGCAACCAATCAGAACAAAACCGGAACTACAATATAAGAGAAAAATCAGCCTTACACAATTCGTGCAGTGCGCGCGTTTCTCAAAGTGCTTGGTGAAGTAGTGGTGCCAGCAACTAAAGAGTTCGCGCAGACTGAAGTCTGCGATCAAATTTACCTTGATTTGGTGACCTGGAGCAGCGAAGAAAATCCGAGGCCTGAATGCGACAGCACAACGAAATCGGACAGCAGCGTCCCTTCGTTTGTGTTCAGGCGTCATCGAGTTATAACAGCGCTGAACTGGCAATGCGAAGACCGTGAACAAGTTCCAAGAAGTCTTTCGCTGCTGTTCTTTGATGGCTACAAAGTTCAGTGACATTGGCGAAGTGCAGCGAAGATGAATTTCTACAACCAGTTACGCCGTAAACAATTCGGAAACTGTGGTTGCGTAAGCTGGACGCGCATTTTCGCTTACGCAAGAAATCGGACATTAACTTTCATAAATGGTTTCAAGTCCCGTACTGCCACAAGTGTACGGAGTTAGGCCGCTGTGGATAAAGAGGAAAAACTGCGAAACAGTGACGACAGTGCAGTCTTTGCAGTAAGCCAGTCGAGTGACAACTGTCGCATTATATGCTGCTTTTGCGCTTTCTTCCTTTACAATTTCAGGCTTACTTGCCTGTACAGTTATTCGACGATTGTTTCAGCTTTTTGGGCATGTTGCCTTCCTTCGCGTTTTGTGAACTGAAGTAATATTATACATGTTTTCGCATCAATGAGTACTTTGGCATGATCAAATTCAGGATGTCTTGGACTGGAGTATATATACAGATCCACAAATCTTGCCGAAAAGAAAAATAGGAAACTAAAAGCTATCACCATCACTGCTCAGTGCAAGCTATAGCTTTGTAAAAAATGATCAGCTGTTTCTTTGTTTAGCGTTGTTAAAATCAGCGGTTGCGCAGATAGTATACGAAAATAAATGAAAGTAGTATTTTAATTTGGAAGAGCCTGATTTCTAGACCAATTTCTTGAATGGAGTACACCGCTTGTTGTGAGCTGGTGATCCACGACAGGATCACCTGGTGACAATGTAACAATTACCGTCATGCCGAGGGCACGACATATATGGCTTCAAATGGCTTCATATATGTGGCTCAGATGGCTTCTAATGCGCATCATTGCAAGCTGAAAACGGACATTAGGTCATTAACCATTCACCTACTAAGTTCCTTCCGCAGACAACGCATACAATTTCACCGTCTCTCTTTTTGTAATTGTCTACTGTTCTTTAAACCCTGATCAAAAACAAAACTTATATGCATTATTTATGTTTATAAAGTGACACACTTTTAGAACAGCAACTTGTTCCGAAACAGCGGCTTTCCCCCAATATAGCCTTCACGACTGAACACATGAAAATTGAAGGAAAGCAAACCACGAGATATGCATGTGCCGAAGTTAGCTGAATACTGTGGTGTGTCCCCGGCTAAGAAAGCAAGACGAACTGCCATATGGACATGCAGGAGGGGTGAGGTAGTTGCTGGGCGATATTAGTACAACCAGGCACGACGCGTACAGTTCGCGCTTGGAAGCTAACGGGCAGCGACGCCTCCCGAGGCTGCCGTTTCGGTGTTCACTAATGTGCATGGCACCGCCACCTCTTGCAAAATTAATGTCCTAGAAACGCAAAAATTTCTATAACGTCTGTAAGGAACGAACACTGCGTAAAATAGACAGGAGCGCCGGCTCGACTGATCAGGTGGTTAAACTAACGTCTTGCCGATTCCAGCTTCGTGGAACAATACAGAGATGGCGTTGGAACTCGACAGTATAGCGCTGGCAGTAGCCACGCAGCGCGTCGTGTCCTCTCGCAACACCAGCGACACCGTGGGCCTTTTCGAGCTACAAATGAGCGAAGAATACACTTTGATGACACTGGTTTTGCCTAAGGCCATCGCATTTCGCTATGCTGGAGAAAGATTAGAAGGGCAGCGAGGTTTGGTACTCTACGCTGAGGGAAAGGGGAGGTAAAAAGATAAGGGAACAGAGCAAGACATGGCGCATGAACACGATTCGCGATGATGGCATGGTCGTAGAGCACTGTTCCTTCTCGCGTGCTGCGCCTTCCTGCGTTTTAAGCCCGACGGCGGGCACATTTACCTATAAACCGTTAGTGGAGAAAGAACAACAGCTAAGGCGCGAGGGAGACACGAGCGCTGTCGATAGGCGCGACGCATCGCTGTGACGCTAGACAGGCGTTGTTGCAAGATTGACAGTCGCAACTGTCTATCCTTCTGCGTGGTCACGCATCGGCACCGATGTGTAAGAGGTAAAGCGAAGCCAGCGGCACGGAGCAATAAAGATACAAAAGACGAAGAAGTAACAGCGGTGGCTCATTTGAAGGTGCAAGAAACGAGTCGGCTGCATCGGTGTATAGTTGTAGCTGGCGCCGGAAAGTATACGTGACATCACCTACTCCACGCCTCTGCAATACGGAGAAGGAAAACATATTTCATCAGACGGTGGGACCAGGAAAAATTATTTGAAGGGCCGAAGATCCCGGCGATAAGGAACGAGCAAATTATTGCTCGTTCCGAGCAACGACGAAAGCATAACGTTCCGAGCAATCAACTTGAGCCGTGAGCGAAAGCCACGGGGCCTCGAATTTTCGCGGCTCTCGGGGAGACCTCCGACTGAAGCAACGACGGTGACGCCTACCATCGTGGGCACTGGCCTGCAGCAAGCCTAGAAATGGCAAGAGCCTGCCATGCATGGACAAGGGCGCGATGTACGGAAACAGAAACCGGGTGGCTATTTTAGTAAAATAGTTCACTGCGCTCTGCGGGGGAAAAAAAAAAGTGATTTCGGCGTCGTATCACAAACACTAGGATTAAATATTTGAATGCGCTATCGTCGCTTCACGGCTTTAATCGAATCGGAATACCTTGCCCGGACTGTGTCTTAACCGAAAAGAAGAAACTGAAACGGAAAGTCCGAATCCTCGTAATGTGCGTGACTCCTTATATAATTATGAGAAAAGACGGGGAATGCGGGAGATGGAAATTCAAGACGATGAGCAAAACGTGAACAAGGTGAACGCAGGAGCCATTCACCTTGTTCCTTTATTCACCTTGTTCACGTTTTGCTCATCTTCCTATATAATTATGTAATATATGATTAATTATATAGACAGATAAAGAAAGTGCGCCGGTTTTTTTTTTTTTTTTTTAAGGCGAAATCTCAAAACAACGATCCATAGTAAGCTCAAGGATCGCTGCGATACTTTTTATTCCCAGGATTACACGCACAAGAAGAAAAAGGAAAAGAAAACCTCGGAAAGCTGCGCGAACACGTTTGAACCACGCGAACGCGCTGCTGAGCATTTTATATGCAGCAGCCATGGTTTAATCTGAAAGGGAGAGTGAATTGATAGGTGGCTTTTCAAGATACGGTAGTTTCTTCAATACTAGAAGCGCTATAGCGGGCATGGTGTCCCGCTGTGCCATACGAGGTCATGTTTCTGGGTGGTGCGTCAAGACAGCGTTGGTGAAATGAAAGACCAGATGTTCTTTTTTTTTTAATTCGCCATATTTTTCTTCAAACTTCATACTTTGTTTCTGCTATGAACTTGTGACTTCTGCAGGAAACGGGACGATAGGTTTATCAGCGATAATTGCGGTGCATTGAAGGTTTAACGTTTGACATGAAACGCCTTTCAGTTCAGTCAATGGTTTAACCGCATGTAACGATAGCATGAAATACTACTATCGCCTATATCTTTGCAACCCACGCGCCTTACTTATTAAAAATTATGGGGTTTTACGTGCCAAAACCACTTTCTGATTATGAGGCACGCCGTAGTGGAGGACTCCGGAAATTTCGACCACCTGGGGTTCGTTAACGTGCACCTAAATCTAAGCACACGGGTGTTTTCGCATTCCGCCCCCATCTGAATGCGGCCGCCGTGGCCGGGATTCGATCCCGCGACCTCGTGCTCAGCAGCCCAACACCATAGCCACTGAGCAACCACGGCGGGTCGCCTTACTTAAAGTATCGCTGCGTAGAGGAAAGAAGCCATTACTGGGTAACGCATGGGTCGCTGCACAGATGGCGCCGTTGTCGCGCCACGTATGACGCAATCGGAGCTAAATTTAGCTTCTCGCTCGGCGTTCAGATAGGCACAGTTATAGGCAGTATGTTAGTAGATCCGAGCGAGAGTGCTCGCGTTTAAGAGAGCTTACTCTGCCGTACTATATGTATAATAAAACTCAAACCTGTGCTTATCAGGAGTTGCACGGCTTACAAGTGTGTAATTTGTTGCAGAAATGGGACGGTTGGTCGGCGATGACGCCCCCGCTTTCCACACGTACAGAAATGGCGTGAGAAGACTCGGGCAGGAAGACAAGAATGCTGATTCGTGCTCACCCCCTTTGACCCCGGCGGGCCCACTACGAATGGGGCGTGAGCACGGTTGCAAGATTAAACTGTTATAGAATGTAATGAATGCAGGAATACGCGCCGTTAAGCAGGACTCGAACCCAAAACCTATATGTTCTGAAACAGACGTTAATTCGAGTAAAGTACCACCCAATCAATCCAATTTTGTGCAAATTTCTTGGTCACGGCTAATAATTAAGTCCGCGCCGAAAACGAGTACTAAGGAAGGGGTAGACACGCACAAGTGCTGTCGATCAACTGAAAGATTTATTGAGGAAACGAGGTTGTATTAACTTGGCACTTGGCAACGCATTTGCCGTGACTGTGGGTGCACTGCAGAACCCAAGCGGACTAAAATTCCGTTTCGCCAACCAGACCAATCGACGCGTGAAATTAGCTAGGCCTACCTACAACATACAAAAGACAGGAAAAAGCTGCGTAAGTCAACCTTCATTAGCCGTACAGGAATAACATTTCTTTTTTTAGATTACACAAGCAGTCGAGTGCCACGCTGTTCTCTTTGTTTTTGTAGCTCCTTTTCTCTTTTATTTTTATTTTGTATTACCTGATCTAACCAGGATGCTATGACAGGGTATTTAGAAGCCTTGCAGGTACATGTGCAGTTGAAGTGCATATAACCTCGTTTCCTCAATAAATGTTTCAGTCGCTAGTCAGCATGCTTGTGTTGTGCCTACGTCTTCATTCGTTATCAGTGCGCTGCTTATTATTAGCCACGAACCAATATCAACTTGCCCAGTTTTCTATTCTCTTCAGTGGAACTAGTTGAGCCACCGAAGGAAGAAATTTGTTAAGCAAGATTGTTGATGTGTCCATATTTATCAGTGACAGCTTTTGTGCAAACCACTGGTCCGCTGCAACAAGAAATCTTCGACAAAATTTGCCAGGACTTTTGCGTCCAGAGTTCATTTTAATACGTGGCTGTAGAGCACAGGATCAAAACAGCATGTGCAAACGATGTGACTGGCTAAACACTTCGATGGAAGGGGGAGAGACAGCGGAACACGTGTCCATTACACGTTCGATCGCAAACAGCAGTGCAGATATCTTTTTCAACCGACGCAAACAGACTAGAGGCTCAATAAGCAAAACCAAACATGTCGCAATATATGCACCAGCGTACTACTACAGAGAGCAAATATGATTCTTAGAGGTTGACTACGGATACGTGTGCGTGTAAGGCCATTTCAGTCCCCTTGGCATCGAAATAATTTAGCGTAGCTGAATTGTTTTGTAACAGTCACTAAATCCCAGGTGTCAGCGCTGAAATAATTTCTTGTTCATGCATTGTGTCAAGCCAGCCAAATGTGTTTGTGAGGCCAGTCAAGCGCATACTTTTAATGTTAACACGAACTGTAATTTTTTCATTTTTACATACTACTTTTTCGCGTATATGTTTGTACGTTCGTAGAAGCAAACGTTTGAGTGAATGTGGGAGTGCGTGTGCGTGTTCTTTGGATGTCCTGCCGATAGCCAGACTCTGGGACGCCCCTTCCGGTGTTACTGTACCATTCAATAAACTAATAAAAAGAACCAGCTCATTGTTGGACGACGAAAGCAACGGCATACATAAGCGAAAGAATCATTTTGTAAAACGAGACACGTGTGCATCAGGGATCCTCATACAGAGGCCCCAGGGAATCGCAGAAAGAGGAGGCTGACACAGATCACGAAGACGAAAGGTGGATAAAAAAGGCGAGATGCGCAACCTCGAAGTCATCTTGGAGGAAGACGATATCGTCGACGCTGAAAACCCCGATTTCATACGTAACAACCCCTAATGGGCCGGATTGCTAACAACAATGCGCTGCTTCGTTTGCTGTTCACTGTCTGCTATGTAGCGAGTCCTTCCATCACGGCCAGAGGGCGGAACGAAGTAAATGCTGCGATGATAAAAAGCGACCCAAGACGCTGCATTCAACATCGCATCCAATTCCATGCACCCCCGAAAATTTAGAAGCGAACCAAATGCCGGTACACACTGGGTCTGTCTCAGTCGGCTGCCTCGCAGCTGCATACAAACGAATGCGCGCGATGTGCATGCCCGAAGCAGGCGGCGTGCTTCCTTTCCGCGCTGTTCCTGTCGGGTCGAGATAACCCAGAGCGCCTCATCAAAGAGCAGCCTTGCTAAACAAAGCAGCCGCCCGCCGGCGCACAGATCGGCCGCTCCTTTCTTGTGTACGCGATCGTGATGATGAGGACGACGACGCCCTACTAGTCACTAAGGCGTATACGTTTTCTCCTACGGATGTTCGAAAAGGACTGCAAGGCGCAGAATTAAGCTCACCGAAAAAAAAAAAGAAACAATGGCTAAAAAGATTATTAACAAAAGTAAAGAGAGTTGTACGTTGCTCCAGAGCCGTCAGCGACGTTAGACTGAGCTAGACAACCCCCGAATGGTAAATTAAGTTCGTGTAGGAGACTTCACACGAAGCACACATACAGCTATATATACTGACACTTTAGGAACATGCCACAGCGCTTCGGACATGTCTAGAGATTCCACGGTGGAATCCAAATGGCGCCACCTTATTTTTGAGGACCACTCTGTCTCCACGCGTATAACCGTTGAAATAAATGAAAATCACATTCCGTGTTTTTTCAAAATATAACCTCACCGCAACCATTCTGACCGCCGTGACAGTTACTGTAATATGAATCACTTGTAGCTGCGCCAAAGTAATCCAAAGTATTCCACGGCGCGATGCCCACAGGGCCAGAACTCGCGACTCTAGGCGGTGCGACCTATCCGTTCTATCCTTGAAGGGAACAGCGCCATAGACGGAACAAACGAGTGGCAGACACACACACACACAGGGCAATGTGTGGGTTTCCCCACTCGCTGTTCCTTATCTCCCTCCTTCTGTTTCACTGTCTCTAGTAACAAGATTTTTTTTACCGCAGAAGAACAAAGCACTTCGCTTAAGAAAAAAAAAAGGCTCAAAGGTCGAATGACGCGACGAGAGTCCATTAGGCGCTGTAAGAAGGCGTCACAATGGCCTTGCTGATTGTTGAAGGAATTGGACGATACCGTCAGACAACGGCGGCTTCCGCGAGGAAATGACGGAAAGGGGCGGGGACGGTGGATAGTTTTTGAAAAACACGTCATTTGTGCTTGGCCTTCCAACGGCTATCGCGATGCCGGCTTCTGAAGCAAACTGCACGGAGAATGCAGTTTGGTTCCTTAATGCTGAATAAACGCCTCGTACGCCTTCGATGACAACGGCCGAGTTAGCGTCCGAGGGAAAGTTCGCTTAAAACACTCAAGAGTGCGGGAAAGTAAGGTGAAATCATCGTATCCCATTCGAAACAACGTTCTTTTGCCTCACACAGGACAACAAAAGGACAGTTCTTCGTTAGGCTCAGCACGACTTTGCACAAACGCCTTTTGGCATCCGAACAAATGGTGACCGTACATTGACCGGTTGGAAGTACTAGGCTTACAAGCTGCGATAGGCACGATTATCAGCAAATCTACATCCTAATAAGAGCAATCTTTGTCTCTTCCTACAAGCTGGCACAAATTCTAGCACATCCTGTGTCATTCAGTTCCGTCCGCTGGTTGTTAAACTTGGCACATTTACGACACTTATCGAAAAGCGGGCCGTCCGCACTATACAGTAGTAGTACGTATATTAACAGCAATAATAATGTCACTGAGGTCTAACATTCCGAGGCCGCTCAGTGGTCTTTGATATACGTAGCAATGGAAGGCGCTAGATTAATTATGGCTACTTAGAAATATTTAATGTGCATCGAAATATCAATAGAAGAGCACTGTTGTGATCCATCTCCGCCAAAATGCAGCCGCGGCCACTTCGTTCTCAACAGCGGAGAGCCATGGCCACAGAGTCACAGTGGCGTGTCCCAACAACACAAGACTCGCTAAGCTGCGCTCAGATCCAAGTCCGCTGCTCCTGTTTCCTTCAGTAGCCGAGACGTTAAGGACTTCGGTCACGAAAACCACTTCAGGCAGCGAGCCGGCATACGCCAGGCTGCCTTTAACCATATTGCGCAGAAACACGCGAGCTAAGCTTGTGGTGTATAAGGGGGTCCGTCACCATGCATTATCTTGTATGAAACGTGCGGTATACCTAGTCCATGTTCTTAAGCTCTAATTTGATGCAGCATGCGACTTGTGCTGCTGTTACTTGCCTTTTAGCCTATATGATTTTTTTTAATGCGAAAGCATCAAATGGCCGATTGAGCGAAAAAGCCGCGTGTGTCTGTAGCAGCGAAACGGCATCTAAGTTCTAGGGGTGTGCGAATATTCGAAAATTTCGAATAACGAATCGAATAATCTCCTATTCGATTCGGTCTTCGAATCGAGTAGTCACTATTTGTGAGATTATTTTTCGAATATTTATAAACGTCAACTGCGCTCAAGTTAACATAAAATAGGAGCAAAAGTAAGGTAAATTTTCACCCCACGGTCTTAGTATACACATAAACACGAGAACTAGCGTAATAAAGCAAGCTACTTCGCTTAGATAACCAAACTTTGCAGGCTATACAGCGATCATTCGCACTCTCTGATAGCGGCCTGTGGATGCGAAGAAACTACTTGTTTACTCCTAATGCTCCATTTGTGCTTTAAATAAACAACGATTCACAACGTACTATCTAATGACAAACTTGCTAACTTTCGGAACACTAGGATGTCAACATGGTTTGATATTAACTGTGATAATGACTTAATTATTTGAAAATTATTCCAAAACTATTTGATATTCAATTCGATTCTGGCGTTGATCGATTGGTATTCGATTCGGTCTCAAACATCACTATTCGCACGCCCCTACTAAATTCCCATTGGCTGCTACGACCCGTCACGAGCGCACCTCGACAGAGCAGAGCGGGCGAAAGGGCACACCCGCTGCCGCGACAGCAAGCCGGGTGTCACGTGAGAGGACGCCGCGACGCCACGTCACCCTCGCTCTCGGAAGCCGGCGCACGGCCCCGTATCTCTCTCTCTCTCTCACCCCTACTCAGCTTCACTGCTGCGCGCGCCTGCCTTGGTGGCCGCTGCTGCTTCCTCGGTCTCTCGTCCCGCAGGGCGTCCGTGGCATGCGGCGTTGGCATCTGCTGCTGTTTGCCGGTTCGGGCAGCACGTACCGCCATGGTACATGGTACCGCCATGGTAAATCGCAGCGCAAAACTCGAAAGACCGCTCAGCGGCGTTCAATTGGACATTAACGATTTCGCATTCACAGCTCGTAAGAAATACTTAGGTCACACCGGATTTTTTTCTTTTGTTTGCTGCGCCATGCATTCCTTTGGGTGATATTGTATATATACCATGTTGGTAATGTCTGGCTCAGAGAATGCAGAATCTAGTTTAAGATAAAATAGATGAAAGCTAGTGCAAAAGCATGCTTTTCATAGTAACGCTAAAGCACCCGCGAACCTCCTGTGGCGGCAGTATATAAAGTGCATCGAAAAGCCCCCAGTTAGAGGGTTGCACTGTGGGATGCATAATCAGAAAGCATCGAGTTCAGCTAGCTTTGACCTAACACTGGCACGTATAGCGAAACAACGCTTTTTTACATCTGTCTAGTGGCGACAAAAATACCTTTTGTACAACGAAGGTCATGGCAAAAGACAAACAGAACAGAACTAGATAATTAAACAGAACTATATGATTAATGTTATATATGGTATATATAGAGGCCCGAAAAAATTTCTTCTGGCTGTGCTCTATTTCATTTTTGTATGACCACGAGAACTGCAGCGTACGACAAAATTTAGTAGCGGAATGTGAGCAATGATGAGCTAAAATTATAGCACTTGGTTTAGAATAACTAGAAATATTAAACTACGAATAGACAAGTAATACACAGGCGCGGTGCAACATTTAATGAAAACGAAAATACTGTTCGCCAATACACGCATACTGCCAGACGTAGCTAGAAGACAAGAGCACGACAAGAGTCATATCCGTTAAGAAGGCTGCAGCCTTATCGTATCAAACAAGCCGATACGTATAACGAAGTTGCACGAGGAGACAGAAGGATTAACCGTTTGTTACATTGAGGACAATAGTTGAGGGCCGACTACCAAGACGCTATACGATAACACACGGCCCCCTGTCCCTTACAAATACGTGTGGTCGTATGCAGTGCATGACCGGACTGCGTCGAATGGACAGAAAGATAAAAGCTGCGCAGGAGCAACGCGCCGACCTCGTCAGCGAAACGACCGTCGGACGCAGACGCGACTGCCAGAGCGATCGCGTCACCACCGAATATAGCCATATGTATTACACAACGGGCAATAGAGGTGGAGTGCACTGATTGCGCCACATAAAGTGCGTTACCATTTCGTAAAAAGGCATCGCGCGTCTCTCCCAAGCGGCAGCATTAATTCCACCCATCCTAAGAGTATACTCAAGAGAGCCTGGCTTCAAAATAACTGATAACACCCCTATGAAAACCACGCGTTGACGATAGCGCACAATTGACTTACGTATAGCGGTTAATGCGAAATGTAGATGCCGATCAAATTATCTTAACCGCAAAAAATTCCATTCTCATTTTTTTTTAAATTTCGAAAATAAACAATATGCTATGTTTTATCTAGAAGACACTAGAAACGCCTCAAAAGCTAGTACAGAGGTTGGATAAACCCCAATTCCGACCACGCTTCGGTGCCCGCCACACGAGAGCGGTCGCCGCTGAAGAACATAGATGGAGAGACACGCGCCTTGGATCACGTAGATTGTAACACGAAAGAACATAAACTAGTTCGTTTTGCCATGTTGTCTCGGTGACCTTACCCGACTTTCAGTTGCTTTTTTCTCGTGATGTTTAACTGGCTAATATATCAACGTTCTGTGCACATTTCAGCCCTATTACTTAGTTAAAATTACCGTGATATGATGAAATCTTGTCCCACTTTACAACGCATAGTGTAATTGTCAATATAATGCTTGCTGTACCGTATATATCAGTGCTTCAAGGCTTTCCAACTTAACGGACAAACAACTATTAGAAGTAGAAAGTTGCCAAATCGTCCAAAAGCAAGAAACACAGAAATGAACAGTTCGGATATTGGAACACAGGCGAAAATCACCCACGGCTTCCTCCTTCCTCTCTCGCTCTGCAGAAGATGTCCACAGTTCCCAAGTTCAAGGGAACTACTTGCCGCTTCACCGCACGCGCCAGTGTAGAAAATAAAGGGAATCCCGACGGTGCTCGAGATGAAGGGTTGAACCTGAGTTCATGCCCACGTCCTACTGTTTCAGGCTCATTGTTCTTCCGGGAAGCGTCAGACTGGAACGGCCGTCTCCGCTAGTTGTATCTATCACTTGCTCATCAAGATTTTTGCAAAAGCCAACAATATTTCAATATAACAGCAACATGTAACCTCACCCCATAAGTAATGCCCATAACACAACGGCCCTCGAGAGCATAAAACTGAACCGAGTTTCCAACTGCACATTGCCACAGGGGCATGAGTTGGAATCCCAGAGGCGATTGGTATTTCTTCGCCAAGGCTGAAAATGAGAAGGTGGCCTGATGACGACCGTCAGCGTAACGCAAAGTACAGACAGCAAAGCAGTAAGTGTGTCGCCCCGCATTTGATTTCTAATGATGTGAACATACCTAAAAAAGTACACACGCGCAACGCGAACTTCCAAGGTCGTGAATAGATTAAAAAAATGTTAGCAGCAGTGACACATTAAAGGTTTACTCAACAGATAATTCGGCAGTGGCAGCCGCATTTATTAACTTGCGTTCAAAAATAAACCTCGCAACCATCGCACCAACACAAGACTTCACAGAGACTAGTCTTGGAGCCCTCGTGTTTCGTACGTGACAAAGCGTTTGACCGATTTTGTGGACCGTCTCGCCTTTCTCGGTGGGAAGTCCTGAGGCGCTTCAGTACCACCAATGCTGCAATTATATCACGCACTATTTTTGGACTTCCTGCGGTACAGCTTACCGGTAGAAAAAGATGACCAAACGAGAACAAGGTGAAAGCAAAAGCCAACGTTTAGACAAGTGGACTTTTCTTCAAGGCGACATATGCTTTCCTCGCCATAGTGTGACAAGGAAAGCTAATGGACAGTGACGGACAGTGAATTTCCATCTCCCGCCTTCCCCGTGTTTACCCTGGATTTTTACCGGTAGAAAGAAATACTTGCACGATAAATATTCGCAGACTTCAGAGTGTGCAAGCCCACGCATTCAGAACGTGTCTTAGTTTCCCAAGAAGTGCATATTCAATCGCGACAGAGGCCATTGCCAGCGAATATACTATTTCAGTTTGTATTATTATTGATGCCCCGAGAGCACACATTCGTCACCTGAGTCGGGTTCCCTCACACCATATTACTTGCCTGCTAGCAACGAGGCCACATTCCATACTTGCCAAAACCACTGCATGACATCAGGCCTACTTGCCAGAAAGATATACGCCTGCTACACGACTGTCAACACCATTGCGGTATCTGCACCGGCCTCAAATACAATTGACAATTCCGGACATCAAAAGGAAGCTGAAGCACCGTTGCAAGCTTTAAAGCAAGCAACCTTGCAACAGTTTTACAACGTACACCGAACCCAGCAACATGTCTACACGGATGGTTCGGTGAAACTTAACAGCTATGCGGCTGCAGTCATTATCCCGGCAAGATCTGAAAAAAATCAAGGTGAAGACATCATGTACGACCACATCGACGGGTGCAGAGCTTGCGGCACTCCGTGCTGCAGTTCAATTCATTGGACAATGGGCAGCATTCCCCGACTCCAAGGCAGCCCTCCAAAAGCAGACAACACGCAATGCGCCACGGACACAACCAGCAACTGGCCTCAGAAAATCGACAGACCTATCATCGTAACCAGAACAAGGGAAGCGAGAAATTTTTTCACTGACTTCCGGGACACTGCAATATCAGCGGGAATGACCACGTCGATGAAGCCGCCCGGTCTGCACACGAGAGAGGCCGATGCGTTTCGATTCCGCGAACTGAAGCTGCGGCTGGGCTGCGGCCGAGGTACCGCGGATGTACATTGCCTCTGTTGGACTCGTTTTCACTGTGTTTCGTTTATGCTTGTTGTCTCCGGATACAGAGCTACATCTACCACCTAGGTTACCGGCCACGACGTGAACTCACCATGTTGTTGCATTTGTGGCTCGGCATAACTCCTAACTCGACTATAACTCCTACACCTTCCTCATTGGAAGGGCCAACAGAACCACTCGCGACACATGCGGGTGTGACGAAACGCTCATACACAGTATCTGTGTCTGCCCGCGCTATAGTGCGGAAAGGCAAATGATGTTCAAAGTGATGGACCAGTTGGGCAATCATCTACTATCAGTAGAAAAAGTTCTAGGCCAGTGCTCCCAAAGAAACTCCGCGCAGAGAGAAGATAGGAAAATTAGCAAAGAGAAGATAGGAAAATTGGCTACCAAGCATCATGAGACCAACGCTATTGTAGTGCTCCTGGTAAAGCTGTCGAAGAAGAGAACGATCCGTGGAAAAATAAGAGGAAGCCGACAGAGAAGTGCTTGGAAGACAAGACAAGATGAAGAACATTGGCTCTACGAAAAGTTAACTCATCAATCTCGGAAGTTGTAACAGTGACGGATTCTTTATTCTCATGTTCAGTTCTCACTGCAAATAGTCGCTCACAAATTTCACGCACGTTTCATTGTCTAATACTTGACACTAATTAGACTGGTATGGGTGCCTGGTCACAAAGGATTAGTTATGAATGAATTAGCAGACAGTTTGGCAAGAGTGGCCCTTGGTGGTCCAACTCGCCCGATCCTTTCTGTGTGAGCTTTCATAACAGCCTAAGCAGTCATGTAATACTCTTGGGACCTATCATTAACAAATTTAACTGATTACCGACACCCCTCATTTCATTGGAGCGGAAACTTCTGCCGTAATAGAAAAGTTGAAGTCCTGATTACCAAATTCCGATGTCGAATACTTACATTAAACTATTATCTGCATCGATCTGGTCTGGCGCCTTCCTCCTTGAGCTCATAATGTGGTGAGGATGAGACAGTAGAACATTTCTCACATCATTAAGAACACATCATTAAAAGAACATACTTTAGAAGGACAATTTCATGGTGCTGAATTGAAGATAACGATTCCCGATATTCTACCTTTGGGAGCCTCTTCTCAGGGACATTATTGTAGGGAAATTGGTGCAGTTGTTGCGAGGTATATAATTGAGCCAGGTCGATTTCCTTGCTAAATTTTTAATTTTTGTGTGACTTCATTCTTGTTAGCTAGTCAAGATTTCTCGAAATTGCTTTTTTAAGACTCCTATAGTAATTTTCTAAACTCACTCGATGCTTGGCCAATCCCCCATAGTGGGCATGAACCACTCTTGGAGGCAAGCAAGCAAACAAACAAATAAACAGAAGGAAACAATGGCAGCTGGCTTATTGCATGATGGCAGAAAACAGTGTAAGAGTTCAACCTTTTATGTTCCAACTTTATAATTATGAGAGATTCAAAACAACCAGAAGAAACGAAAAGGTCTTTATGTTCGCGAATAAATGTGAGCAATACAGATGTACGAAACACTCTGCGAAAAGTAAACGAGATCACGCCACCTTCTCTATACACACCGACTAGAACGATGACGCATAAAGGGAAGGTAACACAAACTTGCGTGCAAGCCTCCACGAACCGCACAGTCAAAGCCACATCTACACACTGTGCAGTGTGGAAATGAAGATATACCGTGCGTGCCTCCGTGGGCCCGGGGGTTGTCAGAGGGTAAGGATTTGTGAGCCGCAGCTTTGCATGGTAAACAACTGCAAGCCAGTCCGGCCCGAACACGACCGGCACTAACCGCGAATGCGCGGTTCGCGGCCGAATCGGGTGGGGCAGGTACAAACGGCAGCACACGGTCTGCGATTCGGAGCCGAACGCTAATCGGATCGTGAGTGAGATCAAGCGTAATGGAGGCGCTGTGTCGCGTCTCTGCGTCAAAGTAAAGTACGCACACAAAAGCAACAAGCGTGCAATGAGTACTCAGCGAAATGGCAAACGTCACATGTAGGTCAGGGCCCATGCAGGCTTCGTTAAATGTGAAGAGTATAAGGAACTAGCGAGAAGTGCTGGGGAAAATAAACAATGAGGCACGCTCACAAAGCATGCAGCTTATCACAAGTTCAAGCACGACTCAAAGAACAACAAACATTCCGACTGAGAAAAGAAAAATTGTGGTTCACCATCTGACAGGCCGATGACAAGTAAAGTACGCATGCCTCATGCACATTTTCGGCGCTGCGTCTACAGCAAGCCGAAACCATTTGGTAACGCTGAAACGCAGGCAGCGGAAGGTGAAGCGATCACACAAATTGCCTGGCTGTCGATTTTACGAACACCGCATTAAGCACGGAAGAGGCCCGACAGAAGCGCTCAAGTAGGCGCGCACGTGTCTCTACACATCAAACGTGGCGACATCTGCGAGAGCAAACAAACTGAAGGGACACTGCTCAATGATGCCCTACCTCGGTGCGTCAATTCGTGGACGCAAAGGAGATTTGTGACGATGTTGATGAACGCGGTGTCCACTGCATCTAAAGCAATCGCGCTAAAATAGCGTGTCCAACTTCCGTGACCCCGTGCAGTTTGCTCTCGCTTGAGATGGCAGCCTTCGAATGCGCTCTGCTTCGAATGCGCAGCCGAGCATCCAAGTGTTTCTGCCGAATCACCACGATGCCACGTGAGGCTATAGGGGGTGGCCGAGATTTCGCACAACCTATGCGTGAAGCACGTAAGTGACGAACCCTTTGCGCAAGCACGGGCCTTCGAAGGGTGCAAACCTAGCTGGGCTATTCATGGCCGGTGGCACGTCGAGCCCTTCCTTATTATACCTTTCTCGGTATAATGAAAAGTGCAATACGAAGGCTACAGTTATCACATGTGAGAAGAACGGATGCTCTACGAAAAAGTGATCGATCGAAACCACTCCAGTACTTGTCCTACTCATGCGAAGAACACTGTCAGCAGTTTACGAATTCAAGCGTGCCTTTTTCGAGAGAGCCAAGAAAGCCGCTTAGCTTCACTCTGCTGAAAAAGTGACCTGGAACGCCCGATTTTCCATCAGACACAAGAAACACGGTGGCCTTAAAATATTGCTCGTATATTAAAGAAGAGGAACCTTTAGATATCTGTACTAATCTTTTCATGTGGCAACATTGGGCATGCATGAGTAATAGCGATAACAAACGGGTTAGTTCTTCAAAAGGTGGTAAAATACTCTGGTACTGAAAACAGCCGCTGGCACAGTCGCACAACGTAAAATGTCCATCGTCCTCCCTCCTCTGTTCTTTATTTATTTATTTATTTTTGTCACAGGCTCGTTGTGTGAACGCATTAAAATTCCACTGCCATTGAAGAGAAGGTAAATATAACCGAAGTGACTGAAAAGCAACAAACAGTATAGATCAAGCTAGATTGATGAAATATTTTCAGGTATTTTCATTCACTTGGCGAGAAAAGGTTTGTTACAAAAGAACATGAAGGCAATGCTTTATTATTATGATTGTTGTTGTGCCGGAACCTCAACGCTGGTATGCCAGCACGGATTTCAAAGTATGTTCTACATTTGGGGCATTTAGGCGCAGGAAGAGGTTCCTCTGGCATGCCATGCAGTCCTTTCTTACCGATAAACTACATCCGTGAAAACTCTCCAAATTAATGACGTCACGGCGAGGTGGTACGGGGAGTTGATGGTGGCGTCGCTGCTATCGTTTTCATGTCTTCTCTGGCTTATCCCTCATGGTACGAGTGACCGTTTTGCTACTGCATGGGCGTTCTGTGCTAACAAAGCTTCTTTAATGACTCTTTGAAGTTTCGTCATGAGCTCATGGGCAGCCACGTGCAATGTGCAATCAGCGATACGCCACATTCGTTTCGACGAACGCGCTTGCCATGGGCTAAAACCCCGCCGAATTTGTGTCGTTGGACTATACGCTGGATCCTGCTGGTCACAAGCACTGAGCAGGCGCTCAGCGTCACTCAAAGCTGAGGAATACGAAGCCGCGTCCATTATAGCGGGGTCCACCTCCGCAACAAGATCCATAATCCATTGTCAAAACCAGAAACCACGCAGGCGCCAACAGTTGTGAGAGAAAATGCAACTATACGAGGCTTATGAAGTGAAAAGTGCAAAGACCGAAAAACGAGAGGAAGAAGAGGTCAAACTTCCGCGCCTTCAGCACTGTACGTCGCACAGAGCGGCGAAAACTTTTTGTACGAGGAACTTTTCGTGTTGAAGCTGCACTTACTGTTGCCGCAAGCATTTGCTCCTCGGAAAAGCGCTTCCCGCACGTTGCCGAGCTCCGAGGCCAAGAAAGGTTTCCCGCGCTTTCGCTTAATCCATCTGTCTAGACAGCGGCGACTCAAACGCGAAAGAAGGGTGCGCTGGCCATGCTTCAGACCCAATTCCTTCCCGACGATAAAAGCATGTTCTCCAAAACGCCTCGATTGCGAGAGACGTTGCACAAAGGTACGGGGAGGCCCTCTCCGCGGGAGGGCCTTATTCGGCGCTGTCACGACGAGAAAAAAAAAACAGAAAGACAAGGAAACAATGAACGTGCGCGCGCGCACACAGCGCTAGTCGCTTGTACCTGGGCGCACTTTACGGGAACGAGCGGCCGGCGTCTTTGGAGGCGCTCCCGCTCGAGAGTCACGAAGAGGCGGCGGCGAAGCAGCGGGATCCGTCAGACCGAGCGCGGGATGGCCTTTTCCACTCGCTTTTGTCTCAGCGGCCGAAAAGGCCGCCGGCAGCAGCGAGGCGCAGCGCTAAAAACGGGCCGTGCTCCTCCATTCCGGAGGCAACAAGCGCGCTGCACGAAGGAGGCATCGCGGCGACCCAATTCGCGCTGAACAGCTCACGGGCGGCGATCGGCGGCCCTTGGCCTTCGACCGCTCTCCCCGCACCGGCGGCCGCAAGAGACAATGGGGGCACATCTACACGCGCGCGGCGTCCCGCTGCTTCTCCAATTAAAAGCAAAACGACGGCCCCGCTGGTCACGACCGCGAGAGACGCGCCTGCTCGCCCGACAAGAGGCACGCGCGGTCAGCTGCGTCGCGGGCGCGCGGCGGCGACACACAGGCAAGTATCAGCGGTTCGAATGATTACATCGAGCAACGCATGACACGTGCAGAGAGCGAATTTCACGTTCCACTGCAGCGGCGCACTGCGGCACATGGAAGATCACTGCAATCGCGCTCGCGTTACGTGGCGAGGTAGCTTTAGTTACTTAAGCGCCAAATCAATTACCAAGCTAGATGACAAATAATCCCCTCTGGGTATTCCCCGCGAACCATCTCAGACCCCACAAGTGGCCATCGCCGATTTTCTTGGCAGTGGTGGAACAGCCATTTCAGCTTTCGGCGCAGGTCCTGGCGCAGGCAAAAAGCCGATTTGGCGCAGCCGCAAGCATATGCTTTTGGCGCAATTAAGGTCCAACGCACGTATGCTTAACATATAAGCCATGCAAATTTTAACTGCTATAGTTGATACGTTGTGAAGATGGGTTTGCGCGAGGCTTGCCCTGCAAGCGCGGTCAGGAAAGGACGCGACGCTCCTCCACATCGCGACGCACAAAGGGCGACCGGATTCGTCGATACGGCGCAGAGAAGGCACCACAGACAGATCGGCAACAAACGCGTCTTTAGTAACCCAGGGTGCAACACAATGTGACAGTCGCGGCTTGTGGGCAGAGGCTTAACGCAAGATCGATGGAATACGCGCGCCTGCACTGATGTTGACCCCATGCTATATATACTCATGTCATGCCATGCACATTACGGAGTTTTCGAATAGAGGCCAAAAAAAAAAAAAGCGTCAGCGTCACTACGCATGTGCGAGACGCAAATATGGTTTTGCGTTTGCGTCGTCGACGCTGTTTCACCGAAATAGTGCAGCAACCCAAACTCGACGCAAACGCGTTGTGTCAACGAACATGGCGGATCCCATCGAAGTGGCGGCACTCGCCGTGTACCACATTCGCTAATGCCATTCTTAACTATGAACCACGTGCGATTATGATTGGAGAGGCTCTTTTGCAAAGCCCCGCTATCACCCACAAACATTGAAAAACCTTACATTTGAATGTGACAGCCTCCTTTGGAAAACTCCGCGGTGCCACGCGGGTGCAATGAACACCGAAATATAGCGCCAGCCAGACGGTACAACGGCACATCGTACGTCCGTCAGAGAGAAAGAATTCACCGACAATTACGATACTCCCCAATGCAAACTTTGAGCGCAGCTCGTTGTGTTTTCATTCCGCGATATATTTTGGGGGACAATGTGTCTCGCGCGGCACGTTGCAAACGGAGCGAAAGGCGGCACCACTGCCTCGCCAATCTGGATATTGCGAGAGCTAGGGCGTTCGTGACGCGTGGGCGCGATTCACAGCAGCCGCCGCCGACAGACCTCCCGGACGACGCGCGCTACTATGGCGCCATCTCATAGCCATTGTCGGCGCACTACTCTTTCGCCATACCATCCTCCGCTTTCGGCCTCATGGTCCCGCTGCACCCTCCACTGCGCCTTCCCCCTCGTCAATTCATCCCCCGCTGCACTCCGTGTTCGCTTTCATCTTTCGCTGTGCTCGTTTACTCGGTTACGCCGCCGCCGACGCAGGAACGGGGACCTAAGAGCTCTAAAATGCGCAAATGATGAACCGGATGACTTCGACTGGTCCATAGAGGTAATAGCGAAGAATGTACGGGCCTCTGCTTCCTTCTACGATGATAATCATGGCGTGCTGCCAGATTCTATTTCAGCTTTTATATCTGCAAAGCATTCACGGAAGGAGGGTTTCGCTGTTACGCATGCTTTGGCGCAGGCTCGGCGCAATTTTCGGCTAAAAATACCGTGTTGGCGCACGATGGCGCATTTGGCGCAGCTGTTCCACCACTGTCTTGGAAAAAAATTGTGCTAGTTAGTGATTGTACGAACAAGTTTTCACCGAAGCATTTTTCTCTAAAAAAAAATGTTTGGTCACGTAAGCGCTCTTTGACGTTTCCGCGAATAAGCAAAAGTTGGTTAAGGGCATGCTTTTTTTTTTAAATCTAAAGTGAAACTAGGTACAATGACAAACCTTATTTTGGAATATTCTACTGGCGTGGTCCTTTCATGTGACGTCATAGGTGAATACATTTATTAATTTTCCGCGTTTAATTGGGTCCGTAAGAAGTATGAAGAAATGTACGTTTCGAGAACTTTTTTCCATAAACATCGTTAACGTTTCAGACAGAATATTTTTTCTATTTCTTCCAGTTATATATCATGCTAAAAATAATGTTCGACTATGAAATCAAGCATTTCTCCTGAAAATTACTTCCAAATAAGGCAAAAAGTTATTTTGGATGGTCAAATCTAAATTAAGCATTAAGGTCCTCAAAATAAACATGCGCGAGATAGCACATTGTGCACACCAACCTTTCTGCTTGCGATCTAGAAATTTTAATTCTAGCTAAATTCTGTTTGAGGCAAGAAAAACATCTTTGAAGTCCACACCCAATGTCACCGTTAGGCACTCGCGAACTGTGTCTTCACTGCAGACCACGTACGCGACGCCAGCTAGTTTTTTCGGCACGCATATACACTCTGGCTATTTGCCAAGCGAACGTGTGCTGTGTCGCTGACATCAGTTTAGATAGATACATCGTAAACGGCGCACTTTTCATTAAGGGGGCCTCGGGGTGGTCAGGTAGGCGAATACAGCGTTGATGAGAGCTTTTTGCAGTGGTTAACGTAGCCTGATTGTCCTACGCGCAGGCAGAATAATGACACGGTAATTTTTTTGCTGTGCTGCTTCACAACGCTCGATCAGGGTTGAAGACAGCTCTTAATCAGGCCCACAAACACTCACAGCAGACTATAGCCTGCAAATCGGAATTTTCTTGTCATTTGCCTCCTATGTCACAGTTAGGGCGGAGTATCGATTATTCCCGTTCTTGCATAACTCGTAATTTGCCGACATTTGCTGGTGTCTGATAACTATTCCGACCTGATGAGGACCTCGAAGCAATCATGGTTTACTTTCATCACAGAAGTGTATTATCGTAAAACGTAGATGCGCGGGCCTCAACACGCAAACAGCGTAAACGGATACTTTACAGCCATTCACAGCGAATAAAAAAGCATGCGCATACGTTTTACGCACAAAAAGTTAATAAGCAAGGCAAGATTTCAATTATGGCACGCATGTGTTTTGCAATGAAGACACAGTTCGGGTGTGCCTACGGGTGAGATTGGTTGTGGGCCTCAAAACTTTTTATTTTTTTTTCCCTAGAATCAAACAAGCTTTACTCGAATTAAAATGTCAACGTCACAAGCTGAAAGATTGGTGCGTATAATGAGTTCTCGTGTATTTTTATCTAGGAGGCCTTAATGCTTAATTTAGGCCAGCACGTCGTCAAAAAGTGACTTCGTGCCAAATTCGGAAGTAAGTTTGTGGAAAAGTACTTGATTTCATGGTCGAGCATTGTTAGCATGAACTATAGCAACGGAAATAAAAAGAAAATATTGTGGCTGAAAGGTTAACGATGTTTATGAAACAAATAATGTTGAGAACACGAAATTTTTTACTTTTTATGAGCCAATTAAACTCGGAACATTTATAAGTGTGTTCACCTATGACGTCACATGAAAACCACGCCAGCAGAATATTCTAAAATAAGATTTATGTACGCAGTGTCAAACTTCATTTTTAAAATTTTACGTAGAACTCCGACAAACTTTTGCTTCTTCGCCGAACTTTCAAAGGCGCTCCCGTCAGTTTTTTTTTCTTCCAGAAAAATACTTTGGTGAAACTTCCTTCACACAATCACCAACTAGCCCAATTTTTTTCCCAAGAGAATCGGCGATGGTCTGTTTTGGGGTCTGGGACGTTTCCCGTGGAATGACGCCCCTCTGTCTTTGACTAGGTTTTCATACGAGTAGGTTACTTTTTCGAGAGCAAGTAGCGCTTTTAGGACTGGCGACAACTGCATCGCCCCTATGGGCGATTGTACCATCTACGACTGAGCGGGCTGCATTGTGCGAATAACGTGCACAGCTGAACCAACACAGCTTAGCACCCTGGCTGTCACGCAACTATTTCGTTAGGAATCTATCCACTGTGCTTAATGAACGTCATTCCGCTAACAGCGCAAGTGACGAGAAGCGGTTTCTAAAAATAAACAGGCAGCCAATTCCTCTTCCTCGCCAAATGCAGAGGGTGTAGAGGTCCTAATGTACAAAAGCAGAGCAGGAAAAGCCCGAAGCGAACTACCGACCCTCGACCCATATCGGGCTAGCTGTGTAGCCGGTGGTGTCGAGGGAGGACGAGTCACCGAGTCGCACAATATGTGACGCCCTCCAAAACCGTCATCACTTACGCAATCAGCCATCGCACCTAAACATGCTCCATCAGTCTTCTCGTGTCAGCTCGCAAAAACTTGCACCGCCGGGTCATCGACAGGTGTGAAGTTGGCTTTCGTCGGCGACGCGTGTGTAGAAGGCACCGGCTCAGGAACACAAGCTCACGCGTCGAAAGCGTAACCACGGCCGGGGCAGCAGGCACCTCAGGAGACAGGCCCGGCAGAGACGTCCTGGATCGTTCTATCCCTTTGAATCCACAATCTACCCAAGATTTAACGGGCAGCGCGCTACGTGACGACGATGTCATGCCTTTTTCAGCTGATGCGGTCCCGTAAAACTTCCGACAGTGTTCATAGATATGATCCAGCTAGAAATGGATGTTTTGCAGCGTTTCTTGAACCGTTCACCACGGGAGTGTGGAACAGGAAAAAGTTTTAAATATAGCGCACACAAGTGACTGCGTACGCGAAGACCCAGACTAAGTGGGTTCCGTTTGACGGCAAGTGCTGCAATGGCAAAAGCCACGCGTGCACGACCGCCAGAGTTCGTGCGAACCAGGAAACTCTCGAGCGTCGACTGCGACGCACATCGCAGCCAAATTGTAACAGAGACAATGGGCAATAGAGACAATACAGACATAACGGCAATAAACACTTACGTGTTTATTTCCAATATGTCTGTATTGGCAATCATTGCTCGCAAAAACACCGCCTCCGATACAGAGTTGGCCTTTAACAATGTTTCAGACGGCGCTTTCAGGCTAGTACAAACAAAAGATGTTCAGACATGTAGTATCGACGTACACCTGCATCATCTACGCGGCCAAAGAGTAACAACTCTGGCTCACGACAAATATGTATAATAGTCTGAACACAGTATCGTAGGGTGTATCCAGCCAGGAAACCCAGAGTCGCACCTATCACACAATTCCTCGGACCCGTCTGCCTAAATTTCAGCAAGTAGAACAAGAGCAGTTCCTCTGGCGGGTAAAGCTGCCCTTGTACTTGAACGTCGAGAGCACCGGGAGGCCTAAACGTACATCACGTATCACACACCTTCTCTCCGACGTCCTTGCAGCGGCATGCAACGGGGAGCATCGTGCCACCAAGGAAAATCAATCATAACGTGCGGATGCCGAGGCGCTCGCGCCCGGCACGTTCCAAAGACGTGCCCGCGACGTGGAGCAGCCGTGCGCGTGCGGAAGGGGCCGTCACGCGCCTCGAACGGGAGCCGAAAGCAGCGAAGTGGCACGGCTCAACAGCGCTCTCTGCAACTGAGAGCCACGCAGCGGGGCTTTGGAGGCAAACGTTAGAATGAAGGGGGGATGGGCGAAAAATTCCGCGGAGAAGGAGTACATCACATTTATCACATTTATGAAATAATATATTTCAAATCATAAAAGAACAAGAGTGCTTATTCGCCTAACTTGGAAACAAACTAACGACGGCATTTTAGCTGTGCATACTTTTTTTAATCGATTTTGCAAAACTCACTGAACTGTCTGCATAATGTGGAAAATATGTCATTGTGAACATATGTCCCATCGTTTCCTACTCTCAATAACTTTCCAGCCTCGATAGGCTCCCCGCTTGCGCCTTCCGGTTGCACTCGATCACGCCGAAAAAGTGCCCAACACACCAGGATCCTTCCCGCACCCTTACCTTCAAAACAAGATGTACCCGGAAAGGTACGAGAAGGATTGTAATTTCTGCAAAACTCAGTTAGGCACGCTCCAACACGTCATTGGAGTATGCGATTTCATCAAGGCGATCCCTCCACCTGTTACCTGCCCCACTACCCTACCCCATCCCTCATCCACCCTTACCGAGCGATGGGAGACCTTGCTAACCGGCACCGTCCTGGAAGACCACCTCATCCTTATCTCCAGGGGCCAGGCGGCTAGGGAAGCATATGGGTCCCGTGAAGAGGGAACCACTTCCATCGACGGCGTCTAAGATGACGAGCTCGGCTCAATAAAGTTGTTTCTCTCTCTCTCTCTCTCTCTCTCCCCACTAAGGATAACTGATTGCTGCGGTCAAAGGCCCTAGAGCAACACAGGGTTTATCAAAAAAGGCTACGGATTAATGTTGACCACCTGGAGTTGAAAGATCAGCGCGCACCCGAAGCAGAACACGCGAGCGCCTCTGCATTACCGCCCCCTCGGAATGCGGCCACCGCGAACGGGAGTCGAACGTGTGATCCCGTGTGCAGAAGCAGAACGCCATGGCCACTGAGCCGTTGCGGCGGCTGGCGTGGGCAGGGAAGCTGCGCTCTTTATCATTTCTTTCCCAAACGTGCACACTGGAGGCGCACTACGCGATGTGTTATACATTTTTCTTCTACCTGCCTCGGGGTAGCGAAGATCGGAGGGTTGCCTATAACGCGCGCAGAGTCGGCAGATGCCCTTGCGGGTTGTCTTGCCAGAGCGACAAGGAAGCCAGCAGACCTTGTGCGTTTTTCTCTAGCGAGCAGGCATCCATGCCGGCGGTCTGCAGATCTTTGGCGTCGTTGTATGGAGCGCCAGAGATGACATCATGAACTAAGAGGCTGCGTTGGTTGACCAAATCGTCCAACCGTCTGGCTGACGTCGCCAGCGCATTTAAATGAGAAAGAATACACGTAATCACGAAGAAAAAGAAACGCGACTGGCACGGTGACTAGTAATATAAGAGCCCCGTTATTCGGAGTGCTATAAGAAAACCGGGTCTTCAAAATGCTTACCGGTAGGTACAACTGTATCACTACTGTTAGACTGTTTACTAATTGGGCGGATGGAATAAGTAGAGTTTTTGTTGCTGCATACATGCGTACAATTTTTACTTGTGAAAGAGTGCGCAAATTATTTTTTTTACTTGAAAATAATGCTGTCCGCAAGGTCGAACTTTTTCTGCAGGAGGCCACCGACTCCTGGTTAAGCCACTGCATAAGCTTTCTGTCTGCGCGCCTAGACATCTGTGCAATGCTCAATAAATTTTGATCTGATTCGCGGCACACACCGCGGCCCGCGCAGGCGTCACTCGGGCCTCCCGGCACGAAATCCTAAACACCGCCCGCCCACCCACATCAGCGGAGGAAACAAACCATACCACTTACCTACCGAGCACTAGTGCAGCACTATCGGCTTGGACGCAGGGTATACTCTGCCCGCATCCAAAACTAACAAGATACGAAGGCACCGACTGCAGGCGACTCCAGAGTAATACCTTTACACAAGGCATCTTATTGCATATCTGACCGACGCTATACAGCTACACCTGTCCACATTGCAACATGTTAGACAGGCGTGGCACACCTTCTACTGCAATGCAAGCACACCCGAGCCAGCATCACAGCGACACAACCAGCAGCAGCAGACGCAGAACTCCTCACTGAAACGTAGGAGGCTGCGATCTCCAAGCCGGCCCTTGTTGAGCAGCGCCAACTCGTCGGCCAGGCCCGGTGCCGGTCCAGGCCACTGTTTCAATAAAGGCCTTTCATCATGACTTGATTTTGAATTTAGGAAGCTTTTCATTCGCAAGTACTGTCTGTCAATGACCGGTCACCGTAGCTATATGTCCAACATCACGATTGCATGGCGTCCTTTCTTACGAACACTTCAACCGTAACAACTTTTTGTGAACGCCAGCCCGGAACTTGCGGAAAGTGAGGGTTGACAAGTTTAGGACGCGAGTGAGAGAGAGCCAAAGAAAATCACAAGGTGACGATAAGGATGAGCAAAAGCCAGTAAATTTTTGACCGCGAGTATAGCGGCGAAGTAAGGACGAGGTTTTAAGGTTGGGTGGGAGAAAACAAAAAATTGAGGACATTTGCCCACCTCTGGCGAGGACATCGCGGTGACCCCGAGCAGACAATAAGCGGACGATCACTGTGCAAGCGGGTCCTCGATGGCAAAGACGACGTCTAGTAAGCGAGACGGAAAATTCAAAAGGAACTGCGCTGCAGTAGAGGTGAGCGCCATTAGGGCCGCACGAAGCCCATCGGCACATCTACGGCGGTGCCCACGACCTCCGTGAGAGGGACGACGATGCGCCGCTGATGGCACGAAGTCCTTTCAAGAGAGACCTCGGCGCCACAGGACGCGCCCTCGCAATCATACCGACTCGAACCAACCCGCAAAGTTGGCTTCGCGAACGGCCTCATCGAAGCGTGACGCGCCTCCGACAAGCAGTCTTCGCAAACGTGCAAAGCAGGAATACATACTGTCCGATGTTTAAGAACGCGAATCTGAATAGGACGGCGCAGACTTGTCTTAAAAAAAAGGTCATATCTCGCAGATGAGAATAAACACATGCGAGGCGCTTCTACGGTACGTACGACCACACACAACCGTCAAGCTAGCTCGCTACTAAACGGCCTACAGTGGACTGCGTCACTCGTAGTTCATTTGCATGGCCTGCTGTCACCACAATCTTCGTCACTGCGACGGTACCGCGTGACGAATTGTGAATTTATTTATTTATTTTACTTATTTATTTATTCATTGATACTGCAATCCCACTTTGGGGATTTTTGCAGGAGGGTACAAATGTTGAAAAGATCACTAAAAAGGCAACCAACAAATACACAGATACATAAGAGTAAATAAACTAATATAAACTAAAATATAAGAAATGCATACGGTAAGTACTAAGTTAGACACGATGTAAACAAGGTAAGTGAGGGCTATTGAACTTGGGTGTTAGTAAGCTGGTTCCATTCAGTTGTTGTCCGCGGAAAGAAAGAGTATTTAAAGGAGTTGTTACGTGTGCGAAACGGAGCAATTGTTAATTGGTATCTTTGTCTAGTGGCATACCCGGATAAAAAGGTTATTACGTCTGAAGTGTCTAATTTATAGTGCCCCTTTACAACTTGATACATAAATTTTAGCCTAGATGACCGGTTTAATTGGGTTATTTGTGGCAAGTGGGCTCTGGTTAAAAGGGCAGAAAAAGAAAAACATACAAAGCTGTTATATATGAATCGCACACCCTTTTCCTGTACGCTTTCAATCTTGTTAATATTGGTCCTAGTGAAGGGGTCCCAGATTATGGCTGCATAATCTAATGATGGGAGAATAAGCGCTTTATATTCTGTCACGCGGACATCAGGAGTAGTACATTTTAAAGCTCTTCGTAAAAAGAACAACTTACAGTTTGCATCTTTTACGACATAATCAATGTGTTTAGTCCAGTCTAAGTTACTTGTTATCCAGAGGCCCAAGTATTTGTAATGAGGTACTTCGTGAAGAACACTGCTGTTGATAGAATAGACAAAGGTTAATGGTCTTTTTTTTTGTGAGTAACTCTCATGAACAGTTTTTTCATAGTTTATACACATTTGCTACATATCACACCACTGAACAATTTTGTTGAGTGTATCATTTAAAAGAATTTGGTCAGCTGTATTGTTCACTTCCGTGTAAATCACGCAGTCATCAGCATACAATCGTATTTTGACAGAAATGTTGCAGACAATATTATTAATAAACAAAAGAAAAAGAAGGGGTCCAAGCACAGACCCCTCGGCAACGCCAGAGTCCACACCAACAACTTCCGAAGTTTCTCCATTAAAGACAGCAAACTGTTTTCGATTGTTAATGTATGCGGCAATCCAGTTTAAAAGTTGCTGGTAAATTTAATATTTTCCCGAATTTGTGCAATAACTTCTTATGAGAGACTTTATTAAAAGCTTTTTTAAAGTCCATAAAAATTACATCGGTTTGTTTTCCGTTATTAATTGAAAGTGCAAAGTCATGTATGGTTTCTGCTCGCTGGGTACACGAAGAATAACCTTGTCGAAATCCATGTTGATACTTTGTTAATATATTATGTTTGTCAAGAAACTGCGTTATGTGGTTATGTACAATATGTTCTAAAAGTTTACATGCAGTACAGGTTAAGGAAATCTGACGACAGTTCTTTATACAGTCTTTCCTCCCATTCTTATGGACAGGTTTTACTCTGGCGATTCCCCCAGTCGTGCGGAACTTGGGCCTCAGATAGTGATCTAGAGAACAGAACACCCAAGTATTTTGAGACCCATTCTGCGTATCTCTGAAAAATGCGTTTGGTATGTCATCTGGCCCTGGGGACTTCTTTACATCGAGTTTTAAGAGCATATTCAAAATTCCAGCTTCACTAATTAGAACATCTGGTATGGGTGGGAAATTTGCGTCGAAGTGTGGTAAAACATCATTATTAACAGTGAAAATGCTCTTAAATTGCTCACTGAAGGCATTTGAGATTCTTTTTGCGTCATCTACTTGCACACCTTCGATATCAAAGACATCACAATCGCTAAATGTCGGGCATATGTGCCGCCAGAATTGCTCGGGAGACGTGCGTGTAAAGTTAGCTACGGACTCTCCGAAATACCGCTGTTTGTCAGTTCGTACTTGTGTTTTTAGCTGTAATGTAATATCCGCTATTTTCTGCGCAGTATAGCAAGATTTTGTAGATTTTTGTATTTTCTTTAGCCTATTGAGTTGCCTTTGTAACCGCAATGAGTCCCGAGAGATCCAGGCGTTTTTGCGCTTCGACTTCTTTACAATGCGGGGAACATATTTATCGATGCATTCTTTTACAATTATTTTGAATTGATGCCAGAGACTGTTTATATCTCCAGAATAGGATGAGGAAATATCTAGATTAAAGGAAAGCATGTCAATGATAGAGACATCATCTGCTTGTGAAAAGTTAGGGAAACTAGACGTTGTGTTATTACGTTTAATTGCTGCACCAGTCAATTCTAGCAATACTGCGGAATGGTCCGAGATACCAGGTATCACCTCACAGGAAGTTTCGGCTGTAATTGAACCACTTACAAAGAACATGTCGAGTATGGACTTTGAGTTACCCTGAATCCTGGTGTAATTTTGAACTACTTGCAGTAAGTCGAACGCGAAGACCATATCTATCAGTATTTCACAGTGATTATCATTTCGGTTTCAGGCTGTGAATGTTGACCAATCTACCTCGGGCAGGTTTAAATCGCCTGATAGGATTATTTTGTCCCCAAGCCTGACTTGTGTGTCTAGATACTTTAAGTTTTCGAGAATGCCAACATCAGAACCAGGAGGCCTGTAAATAGCGCCTATAACATACCTGGTGTTACCACAATACACTTTGCAAAAGACAGCCTCGACACCAGGCACATCAGGCATTTTTTCATGCCTAAGGATTTGTTAAAAAGAATAGCCACCCCATCAACCTTACTCTCGCGGTCTTTTCTATGTACGCTGTATCCAGCGGGCACAAATTCACTGTCGTATATGGACTCATTTAACTACGTTTTAGTGAGGACGGCCATAACAATGCTATGGGTCGACAACAATGTCTCTAGCTCAGTAACTTTGTTAACTTCTTCATACTCCGGCCATGTCCTCTTCTTACGGATATTGTTCGGCCATCCCTTTGTCATTCAACATGACTACACTGGCTCTCTGTCGCAAACCAGTCATTGGAAAAATTACGTGCGCGATTTTTCACGCGCGCTCCGATATATAGCAGCATTAGCTCCTCCCAGCAAACGGTGCTGCTGGCCACCGCTGGTGGGATCGTGCCTTAGGATCGAGACTAAATGCTGGCGAGGCACACCCATGTGTTGAGTCTTTTTAAAGAGCGTGTAAGCATAAACGGCGAAGAATGTGTGTGCGCGCGTGTACGCACCTGCATGCTTATAGGGTCGGACTTGTCGGAGCTAGCTGTAATAAACGCGGCAATCAGCTATAGCAACGAAACGCGAAAGACTGCGGCCAAGTGAACTTTCTTTCGCTTTTACTTGTAATACTTTTGCAAAGACAAGCTAAACTATGGAACTTCCCCCCCGCCCATTTGCAGAGGAAAATCCGCGGCTTTCAGTGGCACTTAGTGAGAAAACGTGAGAGACTGAAGAGTCGGCGATATTTCTGCCGACTCATCAAGTGGCTTGGGCGGCGCCTTTTCTCGCCAGCCGGCGCACACACGCATTCGTACGAGTGCCACACAGCCAACTCGAAGGCCGGCGCGTACGAGGCCCCCGCTTAGCGATTCAGGACGCACACGCAAGTCGGCGAGCATGCACGCACGCAGGGCCGATACAATCACGCCGCCCGCTTTACGGCGCTTGTTTCGCGCCTAACAAATGTTCGACGGGCCTGCGGCCGAGCGCATGGAATTCCCGATTCGACGGCGCCGATGAAAGCGCTTACGCACAGTGTACACACCGCCAGAGCAGCGGAACGAAGCCGCGCCTCGCTGGGAAATGGCTGGGAAAACGAGCAAAAGTGTCCACGGCGGTGGCTTGGAAGGAGTCTCGCGGCGAATAAAAGGAAATGGCAGTGACTGCGGCATTACCCGAGACCGGTCGCAGTGCGGAGAGCAGCTCGCAAGACTTACAGGCCGGCGAAAATGAATGAATGACTCTCACAAGCCAGAAATGATTTACAAAGAAATGAATGAATGAATTGGTACAGGCATTACGGAACAGCAGGCGCGAGCAACAACGCTGGTGGCGTCATCTTCTGACGCCGAGTTCAATCATAGCGCGCACTTCTGCGTTCAGCCGGCGTTGCACTACTGAGAGTGCAAGCCTGCCACCAACAAGCTGTTTAATAGGTCATGGTACCGGCAGATGTGCAAATACCAGGTATGTGATCCGACGCGGTTTAGAAGAGCTTTGCTAACTAAACAGTGACAAGAAAGCGAGTTCATGTTCAATAAAAACAGTAAAACCACGGAATCGATTTCAAGAGTGCAGGAAGAGCGCCGCGGGTTGCGAGCATGTAACGTCTCCGGGCCTTTAAGGTGAAAATAAATGAAATGAAATGTGATCGACGCACACGTGTAACAAAACATTGTAGCTGAGAACTGTTGACATCATAGTATGGGCAACCCAATGTGCGTCAGTATGTTACCTCTGCTAATAAACATGAAGGAAGGTAAGCTCAAAGGCGACATGCATGGTGCGCCATTCTAATCTATGCAGTTACTAAACGTGTCAGACGCGGCCAAATGCAATAATACCACCCGAATGCAAGCAGGCCAGGTATCAACGCGCGACAGTATACATCACGCTCGTAAAACCAAATAAAGCGCTTATCTGTTGAACTTAAAAGGTAAACATTTGGTTGTGCCAGTGACAAGGCTAGAACGAGTGCACCAGCGTTTCATGCGGCCGAATATGCCCATCGTGTAATGGTTTGTTTACATAAAAAAATAAAAGGTTCCGAGATCGAAGTGACGAGTCGCTATTGTGCTCACGCGTGAGCTTAACAGCTCCATCATCGCGCATAAACACATGACCACAGGGAGCGCATTTCTACCGTATCTTCGTCGCAGCGTCTGTTTCGAGAATAACGATGTCAACGCCATAATCAGCGCGTTCCATTGAGTTCTTAATGACTGCGAAGAGACGCGAGAACACTCACACACTGCGTAGGTATCGCGCGGCACGAGAAAGGTGGTTGGCCGAAAATATTCAGGAATACGCTTCGCTGCTTACCCTGTTATGTCGGGCACCAGCGCATTTGATAACCCGCCGCGGACTCAGCGGCTATGGTGTTGCGCTGCCAAGCACGAGGTTGCGTGATCGAATCCCGGCCGCGGCGGTTGCATTTCGATGGGGGCGAAATGCAAAACCGCCCAAGTCTTGCATTGGGAGCACGCTTAAGATCCTGTTGGTGGTCAGAATTAATCCGGAGCCCTACATTACGGCGTACCTCGTGATCAAATCGTGGTTTTGGCACGTAAAACCACAGAATTCAGCTACGTTTGATGATAGAAGCGTCCTACCCTTGCAACAGCTGATTATAGCAAGTCCTCGGCAAGTTTTACTGCGACAGCAGTTTAACACTCAAGAGTTGGTTTGCTACATTCATTCCTTCGTATTTTCAGTTGCGCCGTCGTGATGTCATCGCCGTATTGTGTTACCGTCATCATTCAGGCCACATCCTCGGTTTCACCTTCGCAATAGGGTCAAACAAGACCGTTGACCGCCACCTTCATTGCGATTCGATGCGATGTCCCAGAGCCAATACGCAGCTGGGCTAACTATTGCGCTATCGCACAGCCCAGCAAGCCCATCGCATACCTGCGCTATCGTATACAGCTCAACTGGGAACGCTGCTAACTGTCGTACAGCTATTTCTTTTTCTTTTATTGCGCGGAAGAAGAGACAGTAGCTCTCTCTCTACAAGTGCTAATGCTTCAGTACGCACGTGCACCACTCAGACAGGCAGACACATGCGCCTAACAAAGATATCCAATCGGACGGCGGCTACTGAGCCGCGTACACACTACGTAAGTATGCCGCAGTTTCAAAGTTAAAAAAAAAGCAACACTGGCGTTTGGAAAATTCTGCAGTGTTTTGTGCGCCACGCAGCCTCGGCGCAGTGGCGAATATCTTGTATTTTGGAAGCCACAGTGGCCACAGTCGTTACAGTGTAGCGGGCGAAAGACGACGTTGCGCGGCACTGCAAAGAAGTTGTAAATTTTTTACCAGACTGCGGCATTTATTTGAGAAGCAAGCAAGATGACGGTGTACATTGCGATAAGCTGTTGCTGTCGCAGTAAATGAGTTCGGATCTGAAGCAAACGCTGAAGGCTGAAGTATGGCTGTTTCGATGAGGTGTCCTATCACAAGCAAGAATTGCAAGCACACTAAACGCGTCTGTACGACTTCGGCAATATATAAACGCTAAATGAGCACGCGGAGCCGCCAACAGTTTATAACCGAATGAACCGTCACAACCGCGCAGAGAGACAGAGAAAGAGAGAGGAGGGATCCCCGGCGTAAACAGGAGGCCGAGCGGCGACGTCACCGACTGGTACGCGGCTCCCACGGTGCGTCAAGAGGCCGGCGATGTCGAGAGGAAAAAACGCGCGGCATGGCACGACCTTGACGTGCGCCGCCGGCGAACGCCGTGGACGCACGGCGAAAAATGCAGTGCAATTACAATACGCGAGCCATTCAGTGCCACCCAAAAGAATTGACAAGCAGCCAGGTGAGATTAGCCGGAACTGCTGTTCCTAACACGTGATAACGCCGTCGCGACAGGCAACGATCGCCCAGACGCTAGGAAGTTTTCGAAAATATATGCAGCGTTTTAAAAGAGTCAGCTACCGCTTTCGTAGCACTCTCCATACTGAGATGACACATAAGCGGCGCGTTCCCGGTATAGCAACTGAACAAACGATTAGGGTGTGGTTATCGTCTCAACCTGTGGCCCCCGCCAAGAATGACTGCAAAAGCTCAGACAGGCCAGAACACAACGAATCTAGGCAAGCCACTTTCACTCATTCACACGCACACACAAAAAAAAAACAAGAAAAGAAACAGTGCGGTGATCCGTTGATCAGTGCAGTGAAAAGCCAGTGACATCACGGACAGCGAGCTATACGGCTTTCGCACTAAGCTTGATTACGAAGATGTGCGCCTGAATGCTGAAGGAGGCATACACTATCATTCGCTTGTACGCTGTGACTGCTACCGAAGATCACGAGACCAGAGAGAGAGAGAGAAAGAAAATGAAAGAAAAGGTAGCAGTTTCCCCACGAGTAATATAGATGTGCCCTCAGTGACAACAGAAGTATGCCGCTGCGTGGAGCGTACGACGCCACGCGGAACTCCCACGATGACTTGCCACTTCCGGTTTTTACTTCTCCTCGCGACCTCCCGCGCCGACCGAACAAGGAGATTAACACCGTTCACCGTGCAGCTAATTTCGAAACCAATTCGATTAGCGCCCGAAAACCACTAATAACGGCTGCAGGCGCCTCTTCTATATGGCGGCGAAGGCAGCCCTAGTGCGAGCTCGGGATAGCTCATTTCCGGTCGTTCGTTATTTTCCTGTACGTTCCGCCTCCTCCTTTTAGCGCCTTTCGGCGCCGGCTGCTGGATGCCGCGCGATGGAATCCACGCAAGCGTCGGGCGCTGCCACCTTCCCAGCTATAGAAGACTGCGCGACAAAACAATGCATACAGGCGTCGCGGACCCCGCCACGCAGTGGGGGACAAAAAGCTCAGTTTGACGCGAGAAGAGGCACGCGACAATGCTGGAAAACGAACAGCTTGAGCGCTGCAGTAAAAAGCCGCGCCGGAGGACATAACTGGCCTCGATGCCTCCGCAGAGAGGCGGAAGCGCGCTTGAAAAGCGAAATCGCGCACTGCGGCAAGAGCAACACACAAAGCGCGCTGGATGAAGCCCTTCTTGGTTTCTTGGTCTGTTCCTTTCGACGACGGCTTTGCTTTCGTCCGGCTGGCGGAAGAGGCTCGATTAGAGAGAAACGCCGGCTGCAAAAGCTACGCGGGAGAGAAACCCGAGGCAGCGCGCGGGAATAAGCACAATCGAGACCTTGTGAAAAAACAGTGGAGGGTTCTGACACTTGTCACGTTTTTTCTTTCTTCGTTCGCTCATTTAGAGAGGTTGACTCGGAAGCGTGCCAAGATACGACTTCCGAATCTAGGTCACGCGACAAAAATCTCGGAAAACGGAAGCCCGGTCCGCATGAACTCGTGCGGCGAGCACGCGCGGTTCCGTGTACGAGGGGGGAAAGAAAAGACGGCGGCAGGAGCGATAAGTTTCTCCGCGGACTGCGAAAGGGCCGCTTGCGCGGACAATCTCAGTCCCAGCTGGAACTGCTGAACGACGCAGCAGGGAGACTCGAACGTGAATCAGACGCGTCGGAATACGGAAGTAGAAGAGGGGGGGATGTCAGGCATCGTTGGATTGAGAGAAGCGGCGCAGTCCAGTGGTAGCGAACACAGTTCGCGGAGCGAGCGTTTTATCCGTCGTGTGTGCATACTGAGAACGATGACAACGTCTGTGCTCGCATCGAATCGTTCACATGTGAGCAGAACGCACCTACCATGCGAAGCGAGGGCAGAGAAACGCTCGGTAGTTAAAAACCTCTGGGCTGTTACGTGCTGCGCACAGTAGCAGGTTATGCAAATAGGAGTGCAGGGTACCTCCTTGGGAAAGGAGTGAAAAAAAAAAGGGGGGGGGGGTTCAAATAACGAATTAGAAATATACCTTAATACACCAAACGCCCCTTGCTCGAGCTGTATTCGAAAACCAAAATATTCCTTCTAAACATCAAAGCCCCAGCATGCATTAAACTACTGCACCCGAAAGTCGACGGTCGCGGCGACAGCGCTTAGACGCACCGACTCATTTTCTCATCTAAAGCAACGTTGCGCGTCCTCAGGTAGAGGTCAATGAACCGATGCGTCGGTCGTCTCGAGGCTATTGTTTTGCGGCGAACGGGGCGTCGAGACGCGACACGCCTGGGGGCTGCACGCACATTGTTGGAGGCACCTTGCCTGCACGGAAACTGCCTCCACAAGATTTGCTTTTCCTTTTTGTTTTCTTTCTTCCGTTTTCTCTCCTTGGGGAAGGAGAGGGGAGGGCAAGAAGATAAAAATCTTCCGGCTAGGGGGCAAGCTCTCTCTTTCACACAAACACTGTTTCAAAAAGTCAAAACACCACCCATACACCACAGAGTAGACAGCACAACGTGTATCGCGATGTACTGACCTCCTAGCACGCATAAAAGCTAGGTGACATCAGCAGCGATGTTGTCGAGCACGAACACATCTTAGCTAAAATTTTCCGGCAATGGAGTCCGATCGCTGCTATTCCTTCCACCTCAGTCAACTCCGTTCCTTTTCAGGACTCTTCGATTTGGCTGCACTTTCTGCACGAGTTCACAGAGTGCAGCACTTTGGTACTCAATTGGGCAGGCCTGCACCGCGGTCTTCGATTTGACTTTCTGCAAGGCTAGTTCAGCGCGAATTCACGGTTCTTCTTCACTCGTTAATTTAGAAGAGCAACCATCATTCAAGCTCTCGGTAGCAGACGACATGGTTCAGTGGTAGTTGATCCATATGGTGCGATAACGTAAATATACCCCGCTTTGGTTACAACAGTTACTTTATGGCTGTCATAAGAATGTGAGGTGCAAGTTCGATGGCTCAGTGTCTGTCAAGACACGTTAGTAAAAACTTGTAACGCGCTGAACTCCTCTCGATCGCACTGTCTCTTTCGGAACGCGTTTTCTCATGAAAAAAATAGCATCCACGGCAAACCATTCGGTTACCACGACGTAATGCTATCACAATAGCGATTATCGTTATAACGAAAAGAAAATATCTGCCATTATTGCTACGTGCTCATTTGCTGAAAAAGTCACAGGCCTGCGCGGCACACCCAGCACAATCATAGCATAAGCTGGAGGAGCGCCTACATAGGAGCCCCATTTTCAGCACTACGCGCTACAGGTCTTCGCGTCGTTTACACGAGAACGATCTGAACTGTCCGCCCGGCGTCGACGGCGAGCTGCGGCTTGTGTTACTGCCCTCTGCACGGCGGTCTGCTGAGTCCGGCGTTACCTGGTTGCAGCCGTGCGCGTAGCCCTACGATTCGCTTCTTCAGCAGCGGTTCGTGCCTTGCGAGGAGGCGCCATAATGTGTACCGAAGAGTAAACGCAGATATCCAGACTACGCAGCACACATGTCGCATCCCTTGACCTGTGGCAGAATACGATGCTGTTGTTATCGATGATGTTGACGATGATGGTGATGATGATTTATTGGAATCACGTTTGATACGGCGCGGCGACAAATGGTCACCTAGCCTGCTTCAGTCAGCCAGGTCCAGCTACATGCAACATGCAACTGGTACATGCAACCGCTACATTTCGGGACACCTGGTGGAATACAACGCAACTGCAATGCAAAGTTTGAACGTATCGACGCTACGCAGCGCGCATGTCACATCGCGTGATAAGTGACGCGATCTATGCTAATGGTGCTGCCGCTGATGATGGTTGATTTAGTGCCATCCCCTTTGAAACGGAGCAGTGATAAACTGTCACCTAGCCTGCTTGATTTATTCGGGTATGCCATACGGGTTTTCTCATTTAAGCTTTTCTTATACACGCCCTTACTCTTCTTTTTCTTCAAGAGAATCCAACCATTTCTTGGCAGGAGCCTCGCGATAGCTGCGACGGACACGTGGCGGCGGACAACATCGCTAACCGAAACGGCTATATACTGGAATGAGCTTACATTGCAAAAGGCTTAAGCGCCCCGCAGCAAACGACGAAGCTCGCTCGTTGCAGCACTTTCCTCCTCGATTTGCAAGGGCCACGAACAAGGCGCGCAGGTCCCGCGCTGCGCTCACACAACCACTCTCGAGAACTGGTTCAAAGTGCGGCCAAATCGAAGGGACCTTTCATCCACACGAGGAAACAGTGCCGTTTCGAACAATAAATAGTTGTTGCTTGACACGACTGTATCCTCCAATTTGCGAGAGTATTCCCGATAAAGAAACAGCTGACCGGTCTGTGATACGTTCCAAGTATCTCCAAAAGGTATAAGGTGAAGCCCAGCATTGTTTACAACGTAAGCTCAACCGTAATAATAATAATAATATTTGGGGTTTTACGTGCCAAAACCACTTTCTGATTATGAGGCACGCCGTAGTGGAGGACTCCGGAAATTTCGACCACCTGGGGTTCTTTAACGTGCACCTAAATCTAAGCACACGGGTGTTTTCGCATTTCGCCCCCATCGAAATGCGGCCGCCGTGGCCGGGATTCGATCCCGCGACCTCGTGCTCAGCAGCCCAACACCATAGCCACTGAGCAACCACGGCGGGTAAAGCTCAACCGTCAAATGGAAGTCCAGGAATACCACAACGATTTCGAACAGTCTAGCGTCCTACAAGGTAGCGCGCACAGCAGACAACGCCTTATAAGGTGCATGCCGGCGAACTTGACGGCGTACATGCAAATTATTCTGAGGCCAAAGTAAGCCGCAAACTCCATGGAAGAAAGCACAAATGGGCAGCATATAGCGTCGATTCCTCTCACCGAAGGCCGGCAATTTACGCCGAACAAAGCGCTCTTACTTCAAAGTAAGACTTTGGAACAAGAGCTGCATGGGCGTCCGAAAACGACCCCACATCCCAGAACCGCTCCAGAACCACTGAACACATAATTCCAGCCTAAGCGCGATTGTACAAAGAAAGTGGCGTTCACAAATGCAGACTAACCGCTCATCTATTTAAAGAAAGCGAGCGTATGGCAGCGCTTATAGCAAATTTAGTGAAGAAGAAAAGAAACATGTATACATAAAGTAAATAAATAAATAAATAAATAAATAAATAAATAAATAAATGGTCGTCAAGCACTTCCCACGCCCTGACAAAGCATTTTCAATAGCTAGAAGCAAAATAATGCATTGCAGGATCAAAACAAAATAATGTCACTAACAATTATGAACATTAGGAATGAACAAAAAGATCCACTAAAAAGGCTTAGTGCACTGGAACGGGACGAAATTCGGCACAATGAGAGTCATCGCAAGGCTCGCAAATATAGCCCAATGAGACATGCCTGTAAGCATTAAAGTCAGAAAAATTCGGCTAAAAAGCAAGCCGCAGTATAAGGCAAAGATAGCGAAAAAACAAAAGGAAAGAAAAGACATGGCTTGCTTTTAAGATCGTGAGCGGTGCGATCGGAGACCGTCAGACCGGGAGACAACCTCAATTTCTATCCGCAAGGCGCCTGTTAAAGTACCCTTCTCGACAAATTATAGGCACCAAAGGTAACACTGCCAGCGTCACCACCGTCAAACGTGCTGCCTTACCATTCTTGAGGGTATACCGCTGCCATCGAGCCAAGCTCAAAGCTATGAGTACCAGTGAACATAGATGAAAGTTCCTGGAGAGAGACATAGAGAGGAGGGGGGATGCGTTTAACCAGAAGCAAAGCTACGGTTTGCTACCCTGCAAGCGAATTGGGAATGAGGGTTATGAAGAATGGAGGAGGATAAAAAAATTTATAACTGCTGTTATAGCAATCACCGACTCCGGTAGGACGCAAAAAAGCCCAACAATGCTTCCACGGTGTTCTGATGTCTATGTTATAGCCTTATGTCTTCCGACAGAGGTCAGCCGTCGCACTTGTTGAGCACGGTGGAGAGTGAGCGCCTCTGTACACAAGTATGCGGACACTGGCACAGAATATGGCTCACGGTTTCCTCTTCACCGCAGTCATCACAGTTTGTGGTGCAGGCCGTTTCTATGCGACAGGCGCGCATTGGTGAACCATAGTCCAACTATAGCGCAACCGTCCGCATAAAACGATCGCGTTTCTCCGAAACAGTCCTGAAGAGACCCGAAGACCAAACCTATAGGGTCTAGGGAATGAGGTGGCATAAGCCTAAGAAATAATTAAATTCTGGGGTTTTACGTGCAGAAACCATGATATGATTATGAGGCACGCCGTAGAGGGGGACCCCGGAATTATTTTGACCAGCTAGGGTTCTTAAACGTGCCCCCAATGCACCGTACACGGGCATTCTTGCATTTCGCCCCCATCGCCGCACATGCCTGAAGTTGGGCCCGTTCCAATCAGATGGCGTGCACTGGCGCGCAAATATGTGTTTTCTTGCACCATCCGTCAACCACAGCTGTTGTCAATTTTAACGAAAGTCACCACCATCAATTTCAATATCTATTACTCGACAACACTAACAGCTTCTTCACGTTGGACTACGTTTCATGGATGGAGAAAAACTACGTAAATGGTAGATTTTCCGCGACTCGAAGGCGGCACGGCAGAGTTTGTCAGCCTTGAGTCGCGGTCGGCATTAACAGTTGTTATTTAATACTGCCGAGTGATTCACCACCTAGCCGAGCAGAGACATCACGTCACTTCAGTGGCTACGAGTCAGAGGCTACGAGTTGTGGCATTATCGTTAATGAACGTGTGGATGAAGCGGATCGGTTATCCCGCGGAGAAGCCCATTGTCTAACAACGTAAGTTCGTGAATATGTTAGATCTCCATAAATCCATAGCAGCTAACGTAAGTCAATTAGGAGCTTTAGAAGTTGCAAACCCAAAGTTATCATCTGCGCACGTGCTGTACCGGTGGCACGCTAAGGTCCTTTAAGCACGCAAGCTGCTTGCGTGCGTTAGAACTGCCTATACGTACGTGAAGAGAATTAGAAGAGCTAACTCTCCAGCGACCGCCCGTGCGCAATCCTGGCTTAATGCTAGGATCACGGATGGATTACTGACGTCAAAACGGGCAGACTCTTGTTTCTACCTGAGACGTGTATAGCCGATCCTCACTGCCGATTAGCTGGCACTAATCGTACATTGCACTGCACGCAAGCTCTCGAAAGAGAAAAGCATCGGCCGCTGTCGTGGACAGCTCGGGCGGCGCTTTACTGACGCGGTCATTTCCATGACACTCCAGCTAGTGAAAGTACGTCACGTTTTGTCTACCGCACCATGGGTAATGAGCAGCTGTTATGGGGCTATGTGTCAAAAGTGTCAAAGCCGTTAGGCGAAACTAGAGCTGCCGTCCGGCCACTCCTCACTATGAAAGTCCTAAACTATTTGGGAGGCGATACCGGCCCCGAGACCTACGCAGAAGTTTCAAGGCACTTTAAACTCGAGTTAACTTGAAACGTCATCGAAATCCGGAACTACAGGGTGACTACATAAATGCATTACAAAGTGAAGTGTATTCTATACGAGAGTAACGGAATGTATCACATATCAGGCGAAAACGCTCGCTGCGGTCGCTCAGTGGCTATGGCGTTGAGCCACTGGGAACGACGTCGCGGGTTCAGTACCGGCCGTGGCGGCGGCAGCATTCCGATGGGGACGGAATGCGAACACGCTAGTGTAACGCGCATTGGGGCGCACGTTAAGGAACCCCCCAGGTGGCCAAATTCCCGAGTTCCCACTTGGCCGTGCCTCATAATCAGATCATGGCTTTGGCACGTAAAACTGTGGATGCACTGTGATCCCTGTGGATGCGGTTAATGACATGCCTCGACATCTCCGACGGTAAGGATGTCAGAAAGCAAAAGCACCACGCCGCTTCGTAGAGCCGGCCATCGGCGTTGCGGTGGTGGCGAAAGGAACGACACACTGTATAGCGTGAAATACGATGCCGCAGCGACTCATAACTCCGGTGCCATACGTTACCTCAGCCGCGTCCCCACCCCCTACGTCAGAAGCAGGCAAAAGAAAATGAAAAAAGGAAAGGGTGAGAGACGCCCGCCCTTTTGTAGCGCAATGAAGCCGCAGAGGCGTGATCTGGATCCGCACAAAGCACGGGAAAATGCAGGAGGTGCGGCAAAGATGGGCGGTGGTGTGTCGCGCGTTCATACGCGGGGCACGTCCTCGGGAGTACGCTGATAACGCGACCGCGGATGGCCCCTTCCAGGTCACCCCGTTTCTCAACAAACCCGCAATAGCAAAACCACCCTGGCTGCGAAAGGCGACACAGCGAAACAAAGGAGTCGCCTAAAAGAAGAGTACGCCCGGGGAAGCGCAAGGGCGACTTCGTCAAGACCGTTTTCGTCTTGACGGAATCCCCACATATATAGGTCACGGTTCCTGAAAAAGACCGCCGGAGAGCGACATAAAAGAACCATTGAAAGAGCGATCATGCGTAAACAAGACCCCTTGTCGTCGAGCTTAAATAGGAGGACATTTTCTAAAAGCTTCGTCTCTGCGCGGCCTCGGCCTGGGTGGCAACACCATACCGATAGGTCCGCGGGCGCTCTATTTTAGGAGTGGTAAAATGTGTGAGCGAGGCACACGAATAAAATCATGTGCTCAAGAAAGTTCGACGGAATGTCACAAAGCTAGGGACAAACATACTATTCGACCAAATGCGGACACAGCGCGTTAAGGCCAAACAACACGCATACCATCGATCGCAAAAATTTTTGGGATGCAGGATCTGCCAAGAAGCTGAGTTCTCGCCCCGAATTACATTTTCCAGCATGTAGTAGCCTTCGCCACCTATACACAGTGATTCATTAAATTAGAAGTGACATGCCTTAACAGTGCAGGAGTTCACATTTGCAGGGGAAACCGTATCCCGTAAACGTTTGCTGGTGGCTGAACGCAAGCGCGAGTTTTACGCATGTCCAGACGATGCAGGACAGATCGTGCGCGTCGAAGCGCGGCGCGAGCATGGATACCTGTTCCAGACTGATATCGGGCTCTACGGCTGCCTCGCGTTTCCATGCGCCTGGCTACGCAGCTAAGGTGTGGTACACGCAACACTCAGTTAGGCAGATTTATGTCACGCGAGAATGTGCCTTTTCTTTGCGTTTTGCGCTGATATAACGGTTCAAAGAAAAAAAGAAAAAGAAACGCGTTTATCAACATTTCAGCATATTGAAGCACTGTCAATAACGAAGTACGAGACGGTGTCTGTCAAAACGTGCATCAGTGGGGCAAGTGGGCGCGCGTCTCATGGAGGAAGGAAAAAGTCAGGAGAGAGCATTACATCACGCGGCCAGCCTTGGCAAGCGAACGCTCCGTGAAGCCCGTACGTTTGCTCAGTGGTGGCCCAACGCGTGACCTCTTGCGTAGAGATCACGGAGCAAGAATCGAGATTTGCTGAGACGTTCGGCTCCCAGCAGCTATGCCAGTAGTTTCTAGTCGGTGCGCGTTTGCTCGGCTGCCCTGCCGTGGCCCTGCCTGCAGAGCGGGAACACTCAACACCAACCGCGCACTTTGACGTGCCATCACGTGCTAGGCCACCAGGTTTGGCTTCAATCGCGTGGTGCGATGCTCCCTCCTAAAGTTTTCCTCCCTCCATGGCGCATCTTTTGTGGAGGCAAACCGCCATTCCTCGGGAGGCGCGGCAAACACAAGGCGCGCCGGCAAGCGTACGAGTAGCTTGGCTCGTAGGTTTTAGTTCCACGAAGCACTCGAAAACGACAGCATGATGTTGCAGCAGCGTGTTTCCTTTTAGAAAATTAAGCCCACAAGAACAAGTCAGCTTCATTTAAAAACGTGACGTGGTGGTATTACAATGCAACAACCACAGCACACTTCTTTATGGCGCCGATTTAAAGCACACTCGCCTAAGCTAGCATTCGGCCCACACTATTTCGCTTTCGAAAGACGTCTGATCAATCATTAAAGAAGAAAAAAAAAGCTTGTATATCAATGAAGCATATCCTTCGTTGCATATAGTATATTACAGGGAAGGCACTATCTAGGGAAGCGCGCCCTACGTGTACATCCGGGAACAGTGCTAAGTAGATGTGTGCGCCAAGGTAAAATGTTAATCAGGACAAGAAAGGCACCCATTTGCTGGTCGTTTCCATTCCCAGCCTTCGTTATCCCTGCGAAGAAGCCTCCAACCACTAAGCGCTTTGGACCCGCCGTCAACGACCGTGTAGTCTATTCGTGTAAAAGATTACGAAATGAGGGAGCTTTAAGGACGGCGACATGATAAACAAATAGAGCTAATTTGAGAGTGTGCAAGGGCCTTACGTTTTGCGGCTACGCTTCGATAAGGAAAAGGTGCACGCAGAAATACCCAAGCACTGAAATTTCGGTGCCAAGTGACGAACGCCAGCGCCGCTCTAAATCCAACAGACACACAGCTCAGCGCGCACACGTTGGGAATAGAAAGCGGCCATTTCCACCTTGATCCATGCGCCGACGGTCTCGAACACTGTACCCGAGCAACCCTTTTTTGCCTCCTTGGCCATTCATACCCTTCACCTATCCTGACGCTGACGCGTGGCGTCACCTACACACTCAACTACACACCTATACACACGCGCGCGCGCGCGCACGCACTACATAAAGGGTGTCCCAGCTAACTTTAGCCAGATTTTAAAAGTATGCAAATGCCACGTTGCTAGGCAGAACCAAAGTAATGTTGTTTGCCGTCGCTTGGAGATATTCAGATTTTTTTTCATTCTTCCTAATTACATAATTAGTCCTCATAAATTAATCAGCCTCTCAAATGTTATAATTAAATGGAAAGTGTCGATGAGAAGAAAGTTGTAGAGCGACGTGAAAAACTCCCGATACAGCTTTCTGTGGCTCGATACGTGCTACATAAAAGTTTTTCCAAGCATGAAAGGAGCCCGCGAATACGCGCAAAGTGCCTCGGGCGGCCATTCACGCGGCAATTTTGTGTGCATTTGCGGGCTTCTTTCACGCTCAGAAAAACGCTTTTATGTAGCACGTATTGAGCCACAGAAAGCTGTATCGGGAGTTTTTCACGTCGCTCTACAACTTTCTTCTCATCGACACTTTCATCTAATTATAATATTTGAGAAATTATTGAATCGAAATTGAATGA